>NC_044388.1:8199606-8517856 GCF_006542625.1 Nomascus leucogenys | reverse complement strand
CCTTTCTAATGCTTATTGTAAGCATTAGATATTTAGAATTCCTGGAGTATTACCTAGCAGTAGATGCAGAAAAGGGATTTTCTAAACTTAAATAAATTATCGTCTTTAAAACAATAATAATTAAGATAAAGGGGAGCCAACTACTATTAGGAAAAAAAGCTGAGTGATTTAGAAAATCTCAGAACTTAAGATTTAGAATTATAAAATGGTAGTCTCAACAAGATTTTGGACATAGTCTACTACCATAAGAAAATACAGTCCTGAAGAAATTACATGATTTTTTTTTTACCTTTTGATGTCTAACTTAAATCCAAATTTATCTGTTAGCAGTTATTGAAGAATAAGGGCCTGCCCACTCAACCTCTTCTTACTACTCTAGCCATACTAGAGGTTGTAGGAAGAGAATGGTATTTCTAGATGAATCTGCAGGCTGTGGCTTTAGGCTTTCTCACAATTTCTTCTTACATTCCTAGATATTTGAGTACATTTTTGATTTCTTAAAAGAGCTTAGTAAAAATAACAATGACAAATACTTACAAATGAAAAATATCTTACCAGTAGGTGGGGGAAAGACTGGAGGAATGGTTCCAGGTGGTACAGCTGAAGGATAATTTGCAAATACTGGTGAAGGCAAAGGGAAATTCATGCCTAAGGAGCCCTGTGGAAGTATTTAAAAGTTATAAGACAATGAAATACAAGCTTTCTATAGGGACTAATAAAAATTTTAATAGAGAAGTCATGGACAGTTCTTACCAACTGTTGTAAAGCAAAAAGTGCAGCTTTCTCCTTGGCTTCATTTTCAGAGTGGCACTGTGGCCCATGTACCAGTAAGCCATTAGATAATTTTACTTGGCAAACGGTCATTGTCTAAAAAAAGAGAATATATATGTCTATGAAATTCTCTGTCTAGGAAGTTGACCTCCCCCAAAGTTTAGTCTAAACAAGTAAAATAATTTTATCAAGAACTTAAAAAAGGGCTTTCAGTTCAAGTTTTCAATTGCCAGGGAAAAATTTTAGAGCTGTTGCCTTATCTTTTTCAGTGTTTACAAAATAAAAAGCTTTCTAAGCTGGCTGAAGGGTCAAGCCACCTAATGCAAATCAAAGCCAGCAAAACTGTTTTCTTTATACAAGGGGTTGACAAACTATGGAGTTCTGCTCTTTTTGTAAATAAAGTTTTATTGGAACATGGCCACATCCATTCTAATGGCTACTTTCACACTGTAACTGTAGAGTTCGGAAGCTGTGATAGAGACCATCTGGCCCACAAGGCCTAAAATATTTACCGACTCTACAGAAAAAATTTGCTGACTCATGTTTATACCATCCTTTACTTAGGAGATATTTTGGTAATATGAGTTAATTGCCAAAATATAAAAGACTCAGAGATTCTGATGTGTTTTCTACTCATATTTAAATTATAACTATATTAATACTTTAATTTTCTGTTTTATAAAAAAGCTTGTTTTGTTTTGGTTTACCTTAATTTTTTTAAAAAAATAGATTCAGGGGGTACAAATGTAGTTACATGGATATAATACATAGTGATGAAGTGTGGACTTTAGTGTACCCATTGCCTGAACAGTATACATTGTACCCAGTAGGTCATTTCTCATCCCTCACATCCCTCTTACCATCCCATCTTCTGAAATCTCTAATGTCTATTAATCCACTCTGTATGTCCATGTTTAGCTCCCATTTATAAATGAGAACATGTGATACCTGACTTTCTGTTTCTGAATTATTTCACTTAGGATAATGGCCCCCAGTTCCATTAATGTTGCTGCAAGATACATGATTTCATTCTTTTTATGGCTGGATAGTATTACATGGTGTGCATATACACACACACACACACACACACACCCATACCCACACACATTTTCTTTATCCAATCATCCACTGATGGACACTTAGGTTGATTCCATATCTTTGCTACTGTGAATAGTGCTGTGATAAACACACAAATGCAGGCATACTTTTTATATAATGATTTCCTTTCCTGGGGTACTGGGGTAGATACCCAGAAGTGAGATTGCTGGATTAAATCATAGTTCTATTTTTAGCTCTTTGAGGAATCACCATACTGTTTTCACACAGGTTGTACTAATTTACATTCCAACCAACAGCGTATAAATACTCCCTTTTTGCCACATCCTTGCCAAAATCTGTTTTTTGACTTTTTAATAATAGCCATCCTGCCTGGTGTGAGATGGTATCTCATTGTGGCCCTAAAATCTGCACTTCTCTGGTAATTAGTAATGTTGAACATTTTTTTCATGTTTGTTGGCAACCCCTTGAGATGTCTTCTTTTGAGAAATGTTCACTCATGACCTTTGCCTGTTTTTAATGGGGTTGTTTTTTACTTGTTGGGTTCCTTATAGATTCTGGATATTTAGTCCTTTGTCAGATACATAGTTTGCAAATACTGTAGATTGTCTGTTTACTCTGTTGATTATTTCTTTTGCTGTGCAGGAGCTTTTTAGTTTAGTTAAGTCCCCTTTGTCTATTTTTGTTTTTGTTGCATTTGCTTTTGAGATTAGTCATAAATCTTTGTCTAGGCCAATGTTCAGAAGAGTTTTTCCTAGGGTTTCTTATAGGATTTTTATTGTTTCAGGTCTTACATTTAAGACTCATTTCATGAATTCTCTATATATTCTGGATATTCTTTATCAGATATATCATTAGGAAGTATTTTCTCTTATTCTATGAGTTACCTTTTTCACTCTTGTTATTGTCTTTTGATGCACAAAATGTTAAAATTTCCATGAAGTACAATTTGTCCATGTTTTCTTTCACGGCCTGTGCTTCTGGTGTCACATCCCAGAAATCACTGCCAAATCCAACGCTGTGAAGCTTCTGCCCTAAGTTTTCTTCTAAGACTTTTATAGTTTTAGGCCTTATCTTACATTTAGGTATTTGATCCATTTTGAGTTAATTTTCATATATTATGTTAGGTAAGGGCTAACTTCATTCTTTAAAATGTGAATATCCAGTTACCCAGCACCATATGCCAAAAGATCATCCACTTCCATTATTTTTATTTTTTATTTTTTGAGATGGAGTCTCACTCTGTTGCCCAGGCTGGAGTGCAGTGGCGTGATCTTGGCTCACTGCAACTTCTGCCTCCCAGGTTCAAGCAATTCTCCTGCCTCAGGCTCCTGAGTAGCTGTGATTATAGGTGCATGCCATCATGTCCAGCTAATTTTTTGTATTTTTAGTAGAGACAGGGTTTCACCATGTTGGCCAGGCTGGTCTTGAACTCCTGACCTCAAGCAATCTGCCCGCCTCAGCCTCTGAAAATGCTAGGATTACAGGCATGAGCCACTGCGCCCAGCTATCCACTTCCAATTGAATGGTCTTGACAACTTGTCAAAAAATATTTTGAACATGTATGCAAGGGTTTATTTTTGGGCTCTCTATTCTGTTGGGATTTTGATAGGAATTGCACTGAATTTGTAGACTGCTGTGGGTAGTACTGAGATCATAACAATATTAAGTTTTCCAATCCATGAACAGAGTGTGTTTCTATCTGTCTTTTTACATGTCTTTCAGCAACATTTTGTGGTTTTCAGTGTATAAGCACATCATTTCCTTTGTTATTTTTATTCCTAAGCATTTTATTATTTTTGATATTACAAATAGTTTTGATACTATCATAGTTTTCTTAATTTCCTTTTCAGATTTTTCACTGTTAGTGTGTAAAAATACAACCGATTTTTGTGAGTTGATTTTGTATTCTGCAACTTTGCTGCATTTATTAATTGGGATATTTTGTGGAATCTTTAGGGTTTTCTACTGTAAGATCATATCATCTGCAAACGGATACTGCTTTACTTCTTCCCTTCTAATTTAGATGTCTTTTATTTATTTATTTTTCTTGCTTAATTGCTCTGGACAGAACTTCCATTACTGTGCTGAATAGAAGTGGTGAAAGCAGGCATCTTTGCCTCGGCCCTGATTTTAGAAAAAACTGCTTTCTGTTTTAGGTTAGAGGGTATCAAGAACTGGATATAAAGAGAATAAAACAACTTTCCTGTGGTCAGTAGGTCTCAAAGTGCAGTCTGGGGATAGCTGAGGGTCTGTGAGACCCTTTCAGGGAGGCATTGAGATCAAAACTATTTTCATAATTATATATGCATATATTTTTTAGAGTTGGGGTCTCACTCTGTTGCCCAGGCTGGAGTATAGTGGTGTGATCAAGGCTCACTGTAGCCACCAACTACCAGGTTTAAGCAATCCTCTCACATCAGCCTCCTGAATAGCTGAGAATATAGGTAGGTGCTACCATGCTCAGCTGTTTTTAAAGTTTTTTTTTAGAGATGATGGTCGGGCGCAGTGGCTCACGCCTGTAATCCTAGCACTCTGGGAGGCTGAGGCAGGCAGATCATCTGAGGTCAGGAGTATGAGACTAGCCTGGCCAACATGGTGAACCCTGTCTCTACTAAAAATACAAAAATTAGCCGGGTGGGGTTGCACGTGCCTGTAGTCCCAGCTACTCAGGAGGCTGAGGCAGGAGAATCGCTTGAACCTGGGAGGTGGAAGCTGCAGTGAGCACGTGCCACCGCACTCTAGCCTGGGTGACAGAGCGAGGTTCTGTCTCCAAAAAAAAAAAAAAAATTTTTTTTTTAGGAGATGAGGTCTAGGCCGGGCACAGTGGCTCACACCTGTAATCCCAGCACTCTGGGAGGCCGAGGCAGGTGGATCACAAGGTAAGGAGATCGAGACCAGCCTGACCAACATGGTGAAACCCCGTCTCTACTAAAAATACAAAAATTAGCCCAGCGTGGTGGCATGCACCTGTAATCCCAGCTACTCAGGAGGCTGAGGCAGGATAATCGCTTGAACTCGGGAGGCGGAGGTTGCAGTGAGCCAAGATCGCAGCACTGCACTCCAGCCTGGGCGACAGAGTGAGACTCTGTCTCAGAAAAAAAACAGAAATGAGGTCTTGCCCAGGCTGATCTCAAACTACTGAGCTCAAGTGATTCTTCTGCCTCAGCCTCCTGAGTTGTTGGGCTTACACGTGTGAGCCACTGCACCTAGCTCATGATAATATTGAGGTGCTATGCCCTTTTTTGCATTACTTTTTCTTATTTCCTACTTTCTCACAAGTATATGGAGGACAAAATGTTTATTGATAAGGTTTCAGATTCCACACTGCAAGATTCCACACTGTAACTAACCTTAAACAAAATACCACTCTTAAGGTTTTTTTTTTTTTTTTTTTTAAATGGATTTTTGCTCTGTCGCCCAGGCTGGAGTGTAATGGCACAGTCTCAGCTCAGTGCAACCTCTGCCTCCTGGGTTCAAGCCATTCTCCTGCCTGTCTCCCGAGTAGCTGGGAGTACAGGCATGCGCCACCACACCCAGCTAATTTTTTAGTAGAGATGGGGTTTCACCACGCTGGCCAGGCTGGTCTCAAACTCCTTACCTCAAGTGATCCGCCCACCTTGGCCTCCCAAAGTGCTGGGATTACAGATGTGAGATACCACGCCCAGCCCACTTTTAAGTTTTAATGTAATATTAAAGCATAGCCAAAACTATCTGAAAAGGCTATTAATATTCTCTTCATTTTTCTAATTTCGTATCTGTATGAGGTCATGTATTTCTACAAAAAAACACGTATCACTAGGGATTGACAGTATTAAGCAGACAGGAGAATCTAGCTTCTCCTATTACTATTGTGGTGAGAAGGATTTTTAAAACGTAGAGCAGGACGGGCATGGTGGCATGTGCCTGTAATCCTAGCACTTTGGGAAGCCAAGGTGGGAGGATTGCTTGAAGCCAGCCTGGGCAACAAAATGACACCCCATCTCTTTAAAAAAAAAAAAAATTCGAGTAATATCACTCTTCTAAGTAAATTTTTTAAGTAGTTAATATTTTTTTACTTTCTTTTTATTAGTTTTTTTGTTTCTAGTTTTATGAATACATAATAGTTATAATACACATTTATGGGGTACATGTGATATTTTGATACAAGGATATAATGTATAATGATCAAATCAGAGTAACTGAGATATCCATCACCTCAAGTATTTATCATTTTTGCTGTGCTAGGAACATTTCAATTCCACTCTTTTGGTTATTTTAAAATATACATTCTGGTTTTTCAGTTTTTTTTATTGTTTTTATTTTTTTATTATACTTTAAGTTTTAGGGTACATGTGCACAACGTGCAGGTTTGTTACATATGTATATATGTGCCATGTTGGTGTGATGCACCCGTTAACTCTTCATTTAACATTAGGTATATCTCCTAATGCTATTCCTCCCCCCTCCCCCCACCCCACAACAGGCCCCCGGTGTGTGATGTTCCCCTTCCTGTGTCCATGTGTTCTCATTGTTCAATTCCCACCTATAAGTGAGAACACGAGGTGTTTGGCTTTTTGTCCTTGCGATAGTTTGCTGAGAATGATGGTTTCCAGCTTCATCCATGTCCCTACAAAGGACATGAACTCATCATTTTTTATGGCTGCATAGTATTCCATGGTGTGTATGTGCCACATTTTCTTAATCCAGTCTATTGTTGTTAGACATTTGGGTTGGTTCCAAGTCTTTGCTATTGTGAATAGTGCTGCAATAAACATACGTGTGCAAGTGTCTTTATAGCAGCATGTTTTATAATCCTTTGGGTATATACCCAGTAACGGGATGGCTGGGTCAAATGGTATTTCTAGTTCTAGATCCCTGAGGAATCGCCACACTGACTTCCACAATGGTTGAACTAGTTTACCATCCCACCAACAGTGTAAAAGTGTTCCTATTTCCCCACATCCTCTCCAGCACTGTTGTTTCCTGACTTTTTAATGATAGCCATTCTAACTGGTGTGAGATGGTATCTCATTGTGGTTTTGATTTGCATTTCTCTGATGGCCTGTGATGATAAGCGTTTTTTCATGTGTCTTTTGGCTGCATAAATGTCTTCTTTTGAGAAGTGTCTGTTCATATCCTTTGCCCACTTTTTGATGGGGTTGTTTTTTTCTTGTAAATTTGTTTGAGTTCATTGTAGATTCTGGATATCAGAATATACATTATTGTTAACAATAGTTGCCCTATTGTGCTACTGAAGACTAGAACTTATTCCTTCTAACAGTATTTTTGTATCCATTATCATGTCTTCCTCTCCTATTAATACCGTCCCCATTCCCCTTCTTGCCCTCTAATAACCACCATTCCACTCTCTATCTCCATGAATTCAAATTTTTTAGCTCCCGCAAGTGAGAAAATGTGACACTGGGTTTTTTCTGCCTGGCTTATTACCCTTAACACAATGCCCTCCAGTTCTATCCACGTTGTTGCAAATAACAGGATTTCATTCTTTTTTAGGGCTGTATAATATTCCATTGTATGTATATATAAATGTGTGTGTGTATAGATATATATATATCTATACACACACACACACGCACACATTTTCTTCATCCATTTATCCATTGATGGACACTTAAGTTGATTTTGTATCTTGGCTTTTGTGAATAGCACTGCAATAAACATGAGAGGACAAATATCTCTTACATATGCTGATATTTTTTCTTTTGGACCTATACCCAGCAGTGGAATTGCTGGATCATATGGTACCTCTATTTTTATCTTTTTGAGCAATTTCCATACTGTATGTCCTTCATAGTGGCTGTACTAATTTACGTTTCCACCAACAATGTATGAGGGTTTCCCTTTCTCTGCATCCTTACCAGCATCCATCATTGCCTGTTTTTTATTTTTTGGTAAAAGCCATTTTAATTGGAGATATATCATTGTAGTTTTGATTTGTATTTCTCTAATGTAGTGATGTTGAGCATTTTTTCATATACCTGTTGGCCATTTGTATGTTTTCTTTTTAGAAATGTTTGTTGAGATCATTTGCCCATTAAAAATTTTTATAGTTTTATTTGTTAAAAATTCAACTTTTGTTTTAGATATGGGGGTATACGTGCAGGTTTGTTACATGGGTATATTGCATTTGCCCACTATCAAATGGGATTTTTTGGTTTTTTTTTTTCTCTTATTGAGTTGTTTGAGCTCCTTATATATTCTGGCTATTAATATCTTGTCAGATGGGTAGTTTGCAAATATTTTCTCCTCTTCTGTGTATTGTTTTTTCACTTTGTTGTGCAGATGCTTTTTAAGCTTGATGTGATACCATTTATGCATTTTTGCTTTAGTTGCCTGTGCTTTTGATGTCTTACTTATCTTTGCCCAAATCAATGTACTGGAGTGTTTCCCCAGTGTTTACTTCCAGTAGTTTAATAGCTACAGATCTAACATTTAAGTCTTTAATCCATTTTGATTTGATTTTTGAAAATGGTGAGAGATAGGCATTTAATTTCATTCCCTTAAATATGGATATCTAGTTGTCCCAGGACCATTTACTGAAGGGGCTGTTCTTTCCCTAATATATGTTCTTGGCATCTTTATAAAAAACAAGTTGACTGTAACTGTGTGGATTTATTTCTGGATTCTCTATTCTGTTCCATCGGTCTCTGTTTTTAAGACAGTCCCATGTTGTTTTGGTTATATAACTGGGCAGTATAATGCCTCCAGCTTTGTTCACTTTGCTCTGGATTGCTGTAGCTATTCAGGGTCATGTGTGGTTCAAGATAAATTTTAGGATTTTTTTTTTTTCTATTTCTGTGAAGAATGTCATCGGTATTTTGAGAGGAGTTGCACTGAATCTGCAGATTGCTTGGGGATGGTATAGACATTTTAACAATATTGATTCTTCCAATACATGAACATGGACAATCTTTCCATTTCTTTGTGGCTTCTTCAATTTCTTGCATCATTGTTTTATAATAAGTTTTCACTGTAGAGATCTTTCACTGCTTTGGTTAACTTGATTAATTTCTAGGTATTTTATTTTATTTGTAGCTATTCGGCAGGGGATTAATTTCTTGGTATCTTTTTCAGATTGTTTGCTGTCAGTATATAGTAATGTGACTATGTTGATTTTGTATCCTACAACTTCACTGAATTTATCAATTCTAATAGTTTTTTTCTAAATACAAGATTATATTGTCTACAAACAAGAGTAGTTTGACTCCTTCCTTTCCCTTTTGGATGCCTTTTATTTATTTCTGTTGTCTAATTGCTCTGGCAAGGATTTCCAGTACTATATTAACAGTGGTGAAAGTGGGCATCCTTGTCTTGTTTCCAGAATTTAAAGGAAAGGATTTCATTTTTCCCCCATTCAGTATGATACTAGCTGTGGGTTTGTTGTTGTTTATTATGTTGAGGTATGTTCCTTCTGTACCCAGTTTGTTGAGAGCTGTTATCATAAAGAGATGCTGAATTTTATCAAACACTTTTTCAGTAAGTATTGAAATGATCATACGGTTTTTGTTCTTCATTTTGTTGATGTGTCACAGTTATTGACCGCATATATTTAAACATCCTTGCATACCTGGGATGAATCCCACTGGATCATGATGAATTCTTTTTAATGTGCTGTTGAATTCAATTCACTAGTATTGTGTTGAAGATTTTTATATCTAGTTCATCAGATATATCAGCCTGTAGTTCTCATTTTTTGTGGTGTCTTTCTTTGGTTTTGGTATCAGGGTAATACTGGCAAGTTTGGAAGTATTTTCTCCTCCTCAAGTTTTTGGAACAGTCTGAGTAGAACTGATATTAGCTCTTCTTTCAGTGTTTGGCAGAATTCAGTAGTGAAAACACCAGGTCCTGGTCTACTTTGATAGGAGACTTTTTACTACTGCTTCCATCTTGTTAATGTTGTTCTATTCAAGTTTTGGATTTTTTCATGGTTCATTCTTGGTATGTTTTTATGTGTCTCGGAATTCATCCATTTCTTCTAAGTTTTCCAATTTACTGCATATAGTTGCTCATAATAGTCTCTAAAAATATTTTGAATTTGTGTTATCAGATGTAATGACTCCTTTTTCATCCCTGATTTTATTTATATGGATATTCTTTTACAGTCTGGCTAAAGATTTGTTGATTTTGCTTATCTTTTCAAAAAAAAAAAACAACTTTTTCTTTCATTGATCTTTTGTACTATTTTTAGTATCAATTCATTATTTTCTGCCCCAATCTTTATCATTTATTTTCTTCTAAAAATTTTGGGTTTGGTTTCCTCTTGCTTTTCTAGTTATTATTTATTTTAAAAATTTGTATAAACGTAAGGGGTGCAAGTGCAATTTTGTTACATGGATTTATTGCAGAGTGGTAAAGTCTAGACTTTTCTTATATTCATCACCTGAATTATGTACATTGCAGCCATTAAGTAATTTCTCACCATCTACTCCCTGCCCATCCCCCACCCTTCCAAGTCTCTAATGTCTATTATTTCACACTCTATATCCCTATGTACACATTATTTAGCTCCCACTTATAAATGAGAACATGTGGAATCTGTTTCTGAGTTGTTTGCTTAAGATAATGGCCTCAGTTCCATCCATGTTGCTGCAAAAGACATGGTTTCATTCTTTTTTAAAATGTCTGAACAATATCCCATTGTGTATATATACACCATATTTTCTTTATCCAATCATCTGTTGATGGACACTTAGGTTGATTCTACATCTTGGCTATTGTGACTAGTGCTGAAATATACATACAAGTCAGGTATCTTTTTTATACAGTTTCTTTTCCTTTAGATAGATACCCAGTAGTGTGACTGCTGGAACTAATTCTTCAAGACACACTGTTAAGTTGTTTATCTGAAGTGTCTGTACTTTTTGGATGTAGGGATTTATTGCTATAATCTTCCCTCCCAGTACTACTTTTGCTGTATCCTATAGGTTTTAGTATGTTGTGTTTCCATTTTCATTTGTTTCAGGAAAATTTAAAATTTTCCCTTAATTTCTTAATTGACCCAAGGGCCATTGAGAAACATAATGTTTAATTTCCGTTTATTTGTATAGTTTCCACAGTTCCTCTTGTTATTGATTTCTGGTTTTATTTCATTATGGTCAGAAAATATACTTGATTGAATTTTAATTTTTTGAATTTTGTGAGACTTGTTTTGTGGCTTAACATTTGGTCTATCCTTGAGAATGTTCCATTTGTTGAGGAAAAGAATGTATATTCTACAGCTGTTGGATGAAATGTTCTACAGATGTCTATTAGGTGAAAGTTATTTTTAATAAACAATGGATTAATAAACATATATGTTTACTTGTAATATTTTATATATATATATGTATGTTTCAGAGACAAGGTCTTGCTCTGTTGCCCAGGCTGGAGTGCAATGGCATAATCATGGCTCACTGAAGTCCTGACCTCCTAGGCTTCCGTCCTCCTGCCTCAGCCTCGTGAGCAGCTGGGACTACAGGCTCACAACACACATGGCTAATTTTATTTTTATACTCTTTTGTAGAGATGAGCTCTTGCTATGTTGCCCAGGCTGGTCTTGAACTCCCAGCCTCAAGCTGTCCTCCTGCCTTGGACTCCCAAAGTGCTGAGATTACAGGCATGACCCACTACACCTGGCCAATTTTTTTTGTTTTAATTTCAAACACAGTAAATATGGATATAAGTAAACAAAATTTCTTTGGGGTCCTCCAAAAAAAGTGTGGAGTTTCTGAGACCAAAAAGTTTGAAAACTGCTACTGTAGGCCAAGATCCCTGGCTCTATTAGTTTGAGGAATCTTGCCAGGATACCTGCTGCCCAGTTCCTCCCTGTCAGCTTCTCTTAGGGCTTTGGTTATGTATAAATATTAGAGCTAGGGTAAGAAGCATAATCTATGCTGCTCATAAAGTTAAGAAAAATAGGCCCCATTATATTTTTTCTAGCTAAACATTTTCAACCAATTTATTTAAGCTTGATGTTAAAGAATTTATATAAATGGAACAGTAGTATACTATACCTGCGGCGTCCTAAGAAAGGAGAAATCAGGTTGTGGCATTCCAACAAGGGAACAAATTCGAGAAAGTTCAGTTACTGGTGTGGATACAGGAGGGATCTGGCTGGGGGCAGGCCAACACACATTGTCCATAGACTGAACATTATGGTACTCATTAGCACTGTGAGGCTTGTTCACGTAAGATGCTACCAAAAAAGAGAAAAGAGTCTATCTGTATTAATAAAATACTATCTCAAATTATGCACTTATTGTAGGGTTTTATAGAAGAGCTAAAAAGTGAAGTGAATTGCTCAAGGCCACCCATTATTAAATAACAGAATCAGGATTTCAGGTGGCTCTAGTTCCAAATCCTAGACTCTGGCAGTACAACCTGCTATCCAAGTGACTGTCAGCTTACCTTCAGTGGTCCTCTGGCCACGCACCTTATAAATTTGGTCGAAAAGCTTGAGAAATTCAGTTAGATGCTATAGAGCCACCAACTGCATTAAAAAGATGAGTCTTCCATGAAGCACATATAAAGAACTATTTAGTACTTCCTAAAATTATTGTGACTTCAGTAAAGGTTTTTGGATGAGTATAATTGATTAATGATAAATTATTAAGATAAAGATTTTAAAATATAAGTACCTAACTGCCAAAAATTAAAACCTTGAGCAGCTAATGACTACATGGTACTGCTACAGGTAAAATTTGAACAAACAAATGGCTTTCTTGTTTTGCAGAAGTAAGAAGAGAAAAATAAAACAAAAGAATGAGTAAACAAATGGCTTTCTTGAGCTGAAATATAATGAATCCTTAAGTTTTGAAGTTTTGGCTTCCACCTCAATTCTTGCAATTCCGCCTTACATTCTGAGACACATGGATGAATATTTTTGTGGCTCTGAAATAATATTTCTTAAAAGTTTTTTTTGAAATTGTCTTCTAAGTGTGTTTTTATATGGAAGATGATTTTAAAATTCTGAGTGTTCACATTCTTTATTAACAAATTCACTAACAGAACAAGAGCATACCTCATTGAAGAATTAATCCAAACTTCTTACTAACATAGATTAAAAAAGCAGTTAAGAGGCTTGCTCAAAGTCACAGAGCCAGTTAGTTCTATAAACGGGCTGGATTCTGAGCTAGTGACCCTAAGACTCTAAAGCCTATGAGTTTTGTTTTTTTTTTTCCTATAGTGAAATAAAGTAAAACTTACTTGTTTTTGACAGTGGGACCATCTTTATCTAATTTTGTCTTAAAATTTATTTGGTTCTATTTCAGAAGCATGTCTGTCACTATAATAATCAGTTTCCTAATACTTTTTGGAATTTTTAATTAATTATCACTGGAATATAAATGGGGTTAGGTTCTGCTTTTATTCCAGGTTTTGTTTTTGTTTTGACAGAGCTTCACTCTTGTTGCCCAGGCTCGAGTGTGATGGCGTGATCTCGGCTCACTGCAACCTCCACCTCCCAGGTTCAAGCGATTCTCCTGATTCAGCCACTGAAGTAGCTGGGATTACAGCTACTTGGTGGCGCTTGCCACCACGCCCGGCTAATTTTTTGTATTTTTAGTAGAGAGGGGGTTTCACCATGTTTACCAGGCTAGTCTCAAACTCCTGACCTCAGGTGATCCACCTGCCTTGGCCTCCCGAAGTGCTGGGATTACAGACGTGCACCAACGCACCCAGCCAATTCCAGGTTTTGATCTTTAATACGCTTAGATCTGCTTATTCCAAAATGTTTTTTACTTCTCTGAGAAACTTCTGCCCACATCCACTTTTGTATCAGTCATTCTTCCTGGCTGCCTTTAGCAGATCATTATACAGATAAAATGCTAAAGTATAGAGGACATTCAGGGTAGGAACAAATATGGCAGATATTTACTGAAATCCAGTTATGTGCCAGATGTTATGCTATAGGCTTTACAGACTTAAGATTATGACCCACTTTCCTATATCTAACCTGTTAATGGTTTTTAATTGATTTTGTAGATTTTTCTATTTTTACAATGGTTATTTTAACCTAACATTAATATCAATTATTAGCACCTACAATGTGTTGGACATAGTGCTGTTTTATATTTATACATGTTCTATAATTACAAGTAATTTGCAATGTATTATTCTTATTTTATAAATAAGAAACAAGATTTCAGAAAAGTTAAATAATGTATTTAAGTTACATGATCATTTTTAAATTACTGAGGACAAAAGCTAGAATGTGCAAACTTTTAGAGGTTTGGATGTCTACAGAATGAATATCTATAACACTACAATTAAGTAATCACAAGAAGACATTTAGTGACTGTAGATCTACTGGTTACATGGTTATATTATTACTGTTTTTTTTTGTTTTTTGAGACAGGGTCTATCTCTGTTGCCCAGGTTAGAGTGCAGTGGCGTGATCTTGGCTCACTGCAACCTCCGCCTCCTGGGCTCAAGCAATCCTACCACATCAGCCTCCCCAGTAGCTGGGACTACAGGCACACACCACCACACCTGGCTAACTTTTGTATTTTTTAGAGAGACAGAGTTTCCACCATGTTGCCCAGGCTGATCTTGAACTCCTGAGCTCAAGTGATCCGCTTGCCTCAGCTTCCCAAAGTTCTGGGATTACAGGCATGAGCCACACCTGGCCAGTTATATTATTATATAACTGAAACAAGTATAAAAATTATAGTTTTAAGAATAAAAGTAGTTTTGGGCCAAGTGTGGTGGCATATACCTGTAATCTCAGCACTTTGGGAGGCTGAGGTGAGAGGATTGCTTCAGGTCAGAAGTTTGAGACCAGCCTGGCCAACATGGCGAAACACCATCTCTAAAATAAATAAATATATTAAAATAAAAGTAGTTTTATCTTTAAAAGTACACAATTAAAAAGAACCAAATGAATTGAATTTTTAAAATGATATTATTGGTAATAGTATTTAGTTTACTTACCTAATTTCTTATTTTGTTTAGGCTGAGAGGGTAATCCATATTCATCTCTTCTATTAGAGGAAACAGGGATTTCATTACCAATCTGTTTGATTTCATTCTTATGGTCCACAGTGTTAGAGCTATCAATTTTTAGAATTTCTTTAAGCATCCGTGTTCCCTTCTTTTTGAAAATGATTCACATGGAGATGGCGAGGGTGAAGAGAAGAAAGTCAACATTAGATCTATAGAACTTATTTATCTTTCTTGGAAAGAATTCCACTGTTAACAATTAAGACACTAACTACATTCAGACAGAAACTGAAAAAAAAAAAAAACCACCGCCCACATTTCTGATATAGAAACGATACTTATCCTCCTGCTTAACTTTTATCCCAGTTACCTAGTAGCAATGTTTGAAAAGCAGGGGAACTGTGGTCTAAAGAGAAAAAGCATGGCTACATTGCCCAGGGCAGCCTGGTTTCCTCACAAGATGACGATAATGATGTAACATACCAGCCTCCATGGGAAGTGTTTGAACACTTGCATGGGATATGTCTGCATGATCAACAGTCGAGAAATTACCATAGTAAGAAAGTTCCTACAAAATACGAACCATGGCAAATGATTGTGGTGACAAATGCTCTTCACTCGGAGGCTCCCCATGATGAGATGACTGTACTTCATTTTCTTTGGAGATATTCAAAGATGCTAAAAAGTTCTCAATTCCAGAGTTAGGCTAAAAGAATAAATATTTTGAGCATGAAGATTAAAGTATAATACAAGAACACACAAAAAGCTGAGTTTTATGTACAAAAATGGTCATTCGATTTTCACTCAATCATCTTCCCAGGTGTTAAAGTTTGGGAAGAGAATTGGAATAAATAGTTTTTTACCTTATCAATAGCATTTGGATAACCAGTCACAACCTTTTGGGTTTCTGAGACTTCTGGGCTTTCATTTCTCTTCAATAGCTTAATATTATATTAGGCAGGCCCTTCCAAAGTCTATAAAAAAAGTAAGAATAAACTTTTTGTGCAAATATATTAATAGTTAATATGTAATAGTGTTCTAAATAAATTGTTGCAAAAAATTTTGTGCTATTTTCCCTTTTATATCGTAAGAAAAGGGGGCCTATAAACTTGGATGGGGAAAATTACACCTTAATCTTCATTAACCTCTAAATGAGATTTAGCATTTCCTGCAATTATGAATATGGGCAACAAACCACTTATATGGTCTGCATGTTTGTATTCCCCCAAAATTCTTCTGTTAAAATCCTAACTCCTAATGGGATCATATTAGGAGGTGGGGCCTTTGGTAGGTAATTAAGTTTAGATGAGGTCTTTAGGGTGCAACACCCATGATGGTATTAGTGTCCTTATATGAACAGAAAGAGAATAGAGCTATTTCTCTCCATCATGTTAGAATATAAGAAGACGCATCATCTGCAAGCCAGAAAGGGAGCCCCCACCAGACAATGGCACTTTACCAGATTCTAACTGTATTTCAATATAACTGGTTTTCTCTTCAATCTTTTTAGCATTAAAGACATTACTCTGCTAGTGCCTTGGTCTTGGACTTCTCAGATTCCAGAGCTGTGAGAAATAAACGCTTATTGTTCAAACGTACCCAGGCTATGGCATTGCTATTGTTATTATAGCCCAAATCAACTACACACCAGTGTGATTCTGACTGTATATCAGTATAACTGGTTTCCTTTAAAATCGTATGTATTTTATTTTAGCATTAAAAATACTATTCTGAGAATACTAATGGCTTCACCAAAAGTCCATGGGCTTCACCAAAGATGTCTATTGCACAAAAAGTTTATCAATCCCTTTTCTAGAAGAAAGGAAATTACAGTATAAGAATTTCAAACGGAGAGGGCCTTAAAAGTCAAGTAATTAAACCGTTTACTGGTATCTAAACACTAATGGGTTTCATTTACTACCTGCTATGTGCCAAATATTCAGCTAAGACACCGTTTATAAATTTATTACTATGAGATCAATTTAAAAATATATATATTAAAATATGATAGGCATACAGAAAAGTACACATCTAATAAATACATGGTCAAATTTTTTTAGATCAAAAATTTGTTATTCTTTCATTATAAGATGTATCCATAATCCTTGTGAACAGCAGAGACTACATAAAGTAAAACAAATGATCTTGGCTTCCCCCACACCAATCTAATTCCACAGAAGTTAGCCTGTTAAATTTGCTATTTTGTTCCATGTACTTCAATTGTATATGTAAATATATATTTCCATATATATATACACACACATCTATATATAGGTCTGTGTGTGTGTGTGTATATATATGTAAGACCATATATATGTCTATGTATATATATATGACCATATATGTCTATGTGTATATATATGACCATATATATATGTCTATGTGTGTGTATATATATATCTATGTATACACACACACACATAAAAGACAATATATATGGGGAGCAATTACAAGTGATTAATTTTTTTTTTTTTTTTTTTTTTTTTTGAGACAGAGTCTCACTGTTGCCCAGGCTGGAGCGCAGTGGCGCGATTTCGGCTCACTGCAACCTTCGCCTCATGGGTTCAAGTGATTCTCCTGCCTCAGTTTCCCGAGTAACTGGGACTACAGGCACATGCCAACACGCCCAGCTGATTTTTTTGTATTTTTAGTAGAGACAGGGTTTTACCATGTTGGCAAGGCTGGTCTCGAACTCCTGACCTCAGGTGATCCGCCCACCTCGGCCTCCCAAAGTGCTGGGATTACAGGTGTGGGCCACCACGCCCGGAGAAGTGATTAATGTATTTATCTCCACTTATAGATGAGAAAATTGAGGCTGTGGAGGTAAAGTGAATTGCTCAAGGACACCCAACTATTAAATGACAGAATCAGGATTTCGGGTGCCTCTAGTTCCAAATCTGGGGCTCTAGGTGCACAACCTCCAATCCAAGTGACTGTCACCTTAACTTCAGTGACCCTCTGGCCACACACCTTATAAATTTGGTTGAAAAGGTTGAGAAATTCAGTCCAATGCTGCAGAGCCACCGATTGCATTTAAAAATTGGTAACTAGAAATTTGATTTTAAGGAAGCTTACCTGCTTATTGGACATTTTTTGGGACCAACACTCAGCTTTAGGACTCTTACACTCTTCTTTAACTAGAGACAAGAAAACAGAAATTTTCATAAATGGAAGTGTTTACTGCACAACTAAAACTACCAAATATTTATAATAGCAAGGCACTATGTTAAAAATTCAGAGAATTTCAAGACATAGTCTCTAAACTTAAGGAATTTATAATATAGATAAGGGGGAGAAGAGACACTTAGATAATAATAGAGAAAATGGAAAGGTGGCATCTGAATTGGGCCTCCAAGGAGGTAGGTTTCTAAAGGGCAGACTAAGAAGTTAAGTACTCCAGGCAAAGGAAATAGTGGGAAAAAAGACGTGGAAGCAGAAAGCAAGTTCCACTGGAAGTTAAGGGTAAAATGGAGCTTGAGAGAACTAAAAAAGCAGGTTAGAGCCATAATCTGCAAGTCACTGAAGACTATGGTATTATATTAGTTGGTAGGAAATGGGCAGCCAATAACAGAAAGGTTTTAAGCAGGTAGTAATCTGATGAGAACTGTGCTTTAGGACGATTAAAATATGGCCATAGCCTATTGGCTAGACAGAAGAATAGTACAAGACCAACTCAGGCAGCTATTTTAATAGCTCTGTTAAGGAGAAACTGGGGGATGGTAGGAGAAATGAAAAGAATGAATTTGAAAAATTCTAGGATTTAGCAAATGACAGGATGTGAAGATGAAGGAGATAGGAAAGGATGAATTTGAGAGATTATTTTCATAGGATTTGGTAAATGACAGAATATGAAGATGAAGAATATGAGGGGCATGAGGTAGATATGAAGAAGCACAAAAAGCATAGTTTGTAATTATTGCATAATATTCTATTATACTGGATATACTGGATTATATAGATCTACTATAACTTATTTTTACCACTTTCTATCACTAGACTGTTCATTAAGCCAGTCTGGAAAAATAAAAAGGTGGGTGGAAAGAAAAGAGGAAAAAGGAAAGAAGGAAGGAAGGGAAGGGAGGGAGGGACGGAATATTAAAAAAGAAAGAGAGGCTGAGGAAAGAAGCAGGGGAAGGGGAATAGTGAGGGAGGGAATGAGATCAGAGACAGGGGAAGGAAGGACAAAGGGGAGAAGGAAGGGTAAGAGAAGGAATAGAGAGAGAGGAAAAGAGAAGGGGAGGAAGGGGAGTAAAGGAAGGTAATGGAGGTAAGGAAGAGAGCAAGGGAAGAAAGTAATCTTACAAAATAAAGGAAAAGAAAATGTGAGCTGACGTGCATTGACACTAAACATTTGTTGAGACATACACAAAAGAAAACTAACTGGAACTCCACATAACTCAAATAGTTTACATACATTTATGTAAATATTAATTTGAAGAAAAATTGAAATCCATTTGAATATAACATAACCTTTATGCTATATTTATCATTATCAGATTTACAGGGACATTAATCTGTATTTAACTTAAAGAGTAAAATACACCAAAATAACATGTAGATACTGGTATTAAAAAAAGTTATAGCAGTTACCAAACTGAACCAAAGTTAAAAACCACAAAATTTTTTTGAAAATAGCTTTTTTGAAAAATGTTTAAAAGATTTTAATACCTATAATATATAGATAAACAAAATACCATGCATATATAAAATATAGTAAGTTAGACTCAGGGCTCTGCACTTGATATTTCCTCTACTGGAAAGTTCTTCAGCCAGCTTTGCATAGTTCATGCCTTCTTGAGCCCTTTATTAGGGTCTCTGCTGGAATCTCCTCTCCTCAGAAAGGCCTTTCTTGTAAACCCAATTTAAAAGAGCACCCCTGTCATTCTATCCTCTTAATCTGTTTTACTTTTCATCATAGCACTTATCATTACTTCAGATTATGGAATTTACTGTTTACTTGCTTATTATCAGTCTTCATCTTAGAGTGTAAACTCCATTATACTCTAAGAGGTCAGAAAATTTGTCTTCTTTTTTAGTCATGTATCCCCAGCATCTAGAACAGTGCCTTGTACTCAATAAATAGTAGTTGAATAAATAAACGAATAATAAATTAAAGAATAATTTTCTGCAATTTGGAAATACTTTGGTCAAGGGAAGAGAAATAATTACTACAGGATGAAGATTCTCATTCCCGACTGTACCTGAACACAGTAGACACTGCTGAAGAAATTTAAAGAGTATAAACATATAAATTATGTGAGAGAATATTAACAAAATATTTGCACCTATTTTAAAGAAAAGCCTGTAATATAATTTGGAGTATATAATAGGCAAGTGTTTATAAGCAGAAAAGTAACTGGATCACTCTAAGATTTATCTCAAGTAGTTAGGGAAGGGACATCAGCAAAAATGTCAGAGTAAGGACCTCCGAAAATCCTCTCCTCCATAAAAGCAACAAGAGAATGGGCATAAATTAGCAGAATTCATATTTTCAGAACCACAGAAGTTAACCAAAGGCTTGCAGCAATCTAGGGAGTGTTTATTCAAGAAAAAAGACAGTGGGAACTTGAGTACCTGCAAGCCTTGCCCCCATGGACTGAAGTGCTTTGGAGCCCTAAAAAAACCTGAAAGGCTGTCTAAGCCACAAGGACTACACATCCTAGTGTTGAGTTGGGCTTGCAGCCTTTTACTTGCTAGGCATGTGACTTACTGAGACTTTTGCTGGGGCAGCTAAGGGAGTGCTTGTGCTACCACTTCCCCAACTCCCCCAACCCCAGGCAACACAGCTTGAGGCTCCAAAAGACATCCCTCTCTTCCACTTGAGGAAAGAAAAGGGAAGAGTAAAGAGGACTTTTGTATCTTGGATACCAACTCAGTTAGGCTTGTGTCAGAGTCATGAGACCCCACTTCAGGCCTTAGCACTCCTGGATGACATCTCTAGACACACCCTGGGCCACAAGGGAACCTACAGTCCTGAAGGGAAGAACCCAGTCCTGGCAGGATTCATCACTTGTTAACTAAAGAACCCTTGGGACCGAAACAACCAGCAGCGATACCAGGTAGTACCCATGTGCCTTGGATGAGAGTCTGAGACATGCTGGCTTCATAAGAAACCCAGCACATGCCCAGCTGTGGTGGCTATACTGAGAGAGTCCTGCTTGAGAAAAGCAGAGGGAAAAGTAAAGGAGATTTTGTCTGCATCTTAGGTACCAGCTCTGCCAAGTGGGACAGAGCACTAAGTGGGCTCTCAGGGTCCCCAATTCCAGGGTGTGGTTTTTAGATGGCATTTCTAGACCTGCCTTGGGCCAGAGGGAACCCCACTGCCCTGAAGGGTGAGTCCCAGGCCAGGCAGCATTTATCACAAGCTGACTGAAGAACCCTTGGGCGTTCATCAGCAACAGCCTAGCAGTACTACCCATGGGTGTGTGGTTGGTGATGGCCACAGGGAAATACTCCTCTGCCCGCAGAAAGTGAAGGGAAGAGTGGGAAGGGTAGTGTCTCAAGGTTTCAGGGCCAGCTTAGCTGCAGTACAACACAGATTTCTAAGGTTTTTAAATTCAGACCCTATCTCCTCGATGGCATCTCAGGATCTACCTGGGACCTAAAGGAACATACTTCCCTAAAGGGAAGGACGCAAGCCTGGCTGGTTTCACCATCTACTGATTATAGAGCACTAGGACCTTGAGTAAACACAGGTTGACAGCCAGGTATGGCGGGCTGTGGGTGAGATCCAGTACTGTGGTGGCTTCAGGTCTGACCTAGTGCAGTCCCAGTGGTGGTGGCCACAGGGGTACCTGTGTCACCCCATCCCCAAGCCCAGGTGTCTCAGAAAGAGAGACCGACCCCATTTGTTTGGGAGAAAGTAAAGGAAGAGAACAAGAGTCTGCCTGGGAATCTGGAGAATTCTTTTGAATCTTCTCCAAGACCACCAAGATGGCACCTCTGATTCTGTAAGAACCACAGAATTATTGGTCTAGGGGTGCTCCTTAATGCAGATATGGCTTAGATCACAAAATCCAAGTCATTTCAAATACTTGGAAAGTGTTCCCAAGAAGGACTGCTACAAACAAGCCCAGACTTTGAAGACTACGAGAAGTATCTAACTCTTTAATCCCCAGACACCAACGAACATCAACAAGCATCAAGACCATCCAGCAAAAAACATGACTTCAACAAATTCAGTAAGGCACCACGGACCAATCCTGGAGAAACAGAGATATGTGACCTTTCAGACAGAGAATTCAAAATAACTGTTTTGGTCAGGTGCGTTGGCTCATGCCTGTAATCCCAGCACTTTGGGAAGCTGAGGTGGGAGGACTGACTGAGCCCAAGAGGTTGAGCCTGCAGTGAGACGTAACAGTACCACTGCACTCCAGCAACAGGACAAGACCCCGCCTCAAAAACAAAAACAAAAAATAAAAACAAACAAACAAAATCCCCAAATAGCTGTTTTGAGGAAACTCAAAGAAATTCTAGATAACACAGAGAAAGAATCAGAATTCTATCAGATACATTTCACAAAGATACTGAAATAATTAAAAAGAATCAAGCAGAAATTCTGGAGTTGAAAAATGCAACTGACATACTGAAGAATGTATCAGAGTCTCATAATAGCAGAAGTGATTAAGCAGAAGAAAGAACTAGTGAGCTTGAATGGGCTATTTGAAAATACATAGGCTGGGCGCGGTGGCTCATGCCTATAATCCCAGCACTTTGGGAGGCTGAGGTAGGTGGATCACCTGAGGTCGGGAGTTTGACACCAGCCTGACCAACATGGAGAAACCACGTCTCTACTAAAAATACAGAATTAGCCAGGCATGGTGGCATCTGCCTGTAATCCCAGCTACTTGGGAGGCTGAGGCAGGAGAATTGCTTGAACCTGGGAGGCGGAGGTAGCGGTGAGCTGAGATTGCACCATTGCACTCCAGCCTGGGCAATAAAAGTGAAACTCCATCTCAAAAACAAACAACCACACACACAGAGAAGACAAAAGAGAAAAGAATAAGAAAGAATGAAGCACGTCTACGAGATCTAGAAAATAGCCTCACAAGGGCAAATCTAAGAGTTATTAGCCTTAAAGAGAAGGTAGAGAAAGAGGGGTAGAAAGTTTATTTGAAGAGAGAATTTCACACAACTTCTCAAACCTAGAGAAAGGTATCAATATCCAAGGACAGGAAGGTTATAGAATACTAAGCAGATTTAACCCAAAGAAGACTACCTCAAAGCATTTCATAATCAAACTCCTAAAGGTCAAAGATAAAGAAAAGATCATAAAGCAGCAAGAGAAAAGAAACAAATAACATACAATGGAACTACAATACATCTGGCAGCACACTTTTCAGTGGAAATCTTACAGGTGAGAAGACAGTGGCATGACATATTTAAAGAGCTGAAGGAAAAAATTTTTTACCCTATAATAGTATATCTGACAAAAAAATATCCTTCAAACATGAAGGAGAAATAAACACTTTCTCAAACAAAAGCTGAGGAATTTCATCAACACCAGATCTGTCCTACAAGAAATGCTAAAGGGAGTACTTTACTCAGAAAGCAAAAAACGTTAATGAGCAGTAAGACATTATTTGAAGGCACAAAACTCACTGATAATAGCAAGTACACAGAAAAACACATAATATAATACTGTATGGTATGTAAACTACTCTTATAACTGATGAACCAATGAAAAATAATAACTATGACAACTTTTCAAGGCATAGACAATACAATAAGATATAAATAGAAACAGCAAAATATTATTAAGCAGGGGGATGAAGTTAAATTATAGATTTTTTATTAGTTTTTGTTTGTTTATGCAAGCAGTGTTGTTAAGTGTTAAGTTGCTTAAAATAATGGCTTATAAGAGAATTTGCAAGACTCATAACTTCAAATCAAAAAACATAAACAGATACACAAAAAATAAAAAGCAAGAAATTATAACACACCACTAGTGAAAATCACCTTTACTAAAAGGAAGCCAGGAAAGGAGGAAGACCAAAAAACAACCAGAAAACAAATAACAAAGTGGCAGGAGTAAGTCCTCACTTGTCAATAATAACAAAAGGAATAATAATAAATAATAATAAAGGAAGAATAATAATAAAAGGAAGACAGGAAAGGAGGAAGGGAAGACCAAAAAACAACCAGAAAACAACTAACAAAGTGGCAGGAAGAAGTCCTTACTTGTCAATAATAACACTGAATGTCAATGAACTAAACTCTAATCAAAAGACATACAGTGTCTGAATGGATTAAAAAAAAAAAAAGACCCAATGATCTGTTGCCTAACAGAAACACACATCACCTATAAAGACACATGCAGACAAATAAAGGGATGGAAAAAGTTATCCAATGTCAATGGAAACCAAAACGGAGCAGGGGTTAGCTATACTTATATTAGACAAAATACATTTCAAGACAAAAACGATAAGACACAAGGAAGATCATTATATAATGATAAATAGGTCAATTCAGCAAGAGGATATAACAACTGTATAAAAACAATTGTAAAAAATATATATCCAACACTGGAGCACCCAGGTATATAGAGCAAACATTATTGGAGCTAAAGAAAGAGATAAATCCAAATATAGTAATAGCTGGATACGTCAACATTCCACTTTCAGCATTGTACAGACCTTCCAGATGGGAAATAAACAATATTTGGAAAAACCTGAAGACTCCACCAAAAAACTATCAGAACTGATAAATTCAGTCAAGTTTCAGGATGCAAAATCAACATACAAAAATCAGTAGCATTTTTATATATCAATGGCAAACAATCTGAAAAAGATATCAAGAAAGTAATTCCATTTACAATAGCTATAGATAAAACTAATTACCCAGGAATTAACCAAAGAGTTCTCTACAATGAAAACTATAAAACATTGATGCAAGAAATTGAAGAGGACACAAAAAAAGAGAAAGACATTCCAAGGTTCACAGACTGGAAGAATCAATATTATTAAAATGTCCTATTACTCAAAGGGATCTACAGATTCAATGCAATCCCTGTCAAAATACCAATGAAATTCTTTACATAAATAGAAAAAACGATCCTAAAATTTACATGGAACCACAAAAACCCCAGAATAGCCAAAGGTATCCTGAACAAAAAGAACAAAACTGGAAGAATCACATTACCTGACTTCAAATCATACTACAGAACTAAGGTAATGAAAATGGCATGGCACTGACATAAAAACAAACACACAGACTGGTGGAACAGAACAGTGAACCCAGAAATAAATCCACACATCTCATTTTTGACAAAGGCACCAAGAACATACATTGGGGAGAGAATAGTCTCCTCAATAAATGGTGCTGGGAAAACTGGATAACCATGTGTAGAAAAATGAAACTGGACCTCCATCTCTTGCCATATACAAAAATCAAAATGGATTAAAGACTTAAGTCTAAGCCTAAAGTATGACAGTACTCAAAGAAAACATTGGGGAAACTCCGACACTGGACTGGGCAAAGATTTCTTGAGTAGTCCCCCACAAGCACAGGCAACCAAAGCAAAAATAAACAAATGGGATCACATCAAGTTAAAAAACTTCTACACAGCAAAGGAAACAATCAACAACACAAAGAGACAATACACAGAATGGGAAAAAATATTTGCAAACTATCCTCTGACAAGATGGATAATAACCAGAATATATAAGGAGCTCAAACAACTCTCTAGGAAAAAAATCTAATAATCTCATTAAAAAATGAGCAAAAGCTTCGAATAGACTTTTCTCAAAACAAGAGGCATAAATGGCAAACAGGTATATGAAAAGGTGCTCAGCCAGGTGCTCACACTTGTAATCCCAGCACTTTGGGAGGCCAAGGCATGTGGATCACGAGGTCTGGAGTTCGAGACCAGCCTGGCCAAGATGGTGAAACCCTGTCTCTACTAAAAATACAAAAACTAGCCGGGTGTGGTGGCACATGCCTGCAATCCCAGCTACTCAGCAGGCTGAGGCAGGAGAATCGCTTGAACCAGTGAGGCGAAGGTTGCAGTGAGCTGAGATCACACCATTGCACTCCAGCCTGGGCAACAAGAGCGAAACTCCGTCTTAAAAAAAAAAAAAGAAAAAAGAAAAGGTGCTCAACATCATTGATCATCAAAGAAATGCAAATCAAAACTATAATGAGGTATCATGTCACCCCAGATAAAATGGCTTTTATCCAAAAGATAGGTAGTAACAAACATTGGTGAGGATGTGGAGAAAAAGGTACCCCTGTACCCTGTTGGTGGGGATGTAAATTAGTACAAACACTATGGAGAACAATTTGGAGGTTTTGTAAAAAACTAAAAATAGAGCTACCAAATAATTCAGCAATCTCACTGCTGGGTATATGCCCCAAAGAAAGGAAATCAGTATATTGCAGAGATTATCTCCACTTTCATGTTTGTTGCAGCACTGTTCACAACAGCTAAGATTTGGAAACAACCTAAGTGTCCATCAACAGGTGAATAGATAAAGAAAATATGGTACATATACACAATGGAGTACTATTAGGCCATAAAAAAGAATGAGATCCTGTCATTTGCAACAACATGGATCAAACTGCAGATCATATATTAGGTGAAACAAGCCAGGCACAGAAAGACAAATTTCACATGTTTTCATTTATTTGTGGAGCTAAAAATTAAAAACGATTGAACTCATGAAAATAGAGTAGAAGGATGGTTACTAGAGGCTGGGAAGAGTAGTGGGTGGGGGGAGAGTGGGAATGGTTAGCAGGTACAAAAAAATAGATGAATTAGACCTAGTATTTGCTAGCATAATGGGGTGACTATAATCAAAATAATTGTATATTTTTAAATAAATAAGAGAACATAATTATGTTGTTTCTAACATAAAAGATAAATGCTTGAGGTGATGAATACCCTATTTACCCTGACATGATCATTATGTATTGGGTGCCTGTAACAAAATATCTCATGTAACCCATAAATATATATACCTACTATGTATCCACAAAAATTAAAAATAAAAGATAAGAAACAAATAAAAGGCAAGGATGCATGTTCTCACCACTTCTATTCAGCACTGTACTAGTTGTTGTAGACACAGCAGTTAGGCAACAAAAGAAATAAAAGGCATTGAGATTATATAGGAAAAAGTAAAACTATCTCTATTTGCAGAAGCCACAAAAAATTAGGGCTAATAAACAGTTCAGGCAATATACAAAAATCAGTTTTATGTCTATAACAGAAATGAACAATCAAAAAATAAAATTAAAAACCCAATTCCATTGAAAAAAGCATGAAAAAGAGTAAAATATTTAGGAATAAATTTAACAAAAAAGTGTAAGACTTGCATAACTGAAAACTACAAGACATCATGGAAAGAAATTAAAGACCGAAATAAATGGAAAGACATCTTGTGTTCATGGACAGGAAAACTTAATACTGTTAAGATGACAATACTACCCAAAGTAACCTACAGATTGAATGCAATCCCTATGAAAATTCCATCTGCCATTTTTGCAGACATAGGCAAGATGATCATAAAATTCATATAGAAATGCAAGAGGCCCAGAATAGAGAAAACAATCCTGAAAAAGAAAAACAAAGAGGGCTCAAACTTCCTGATTTCACAACTTACAACAAAGCTACAGTGATCAAGACTGTATTTCACATAAGGACGAGCATATACATTAGCGGAATGGAATTGAGAGTCCAGAAATGAAACCATACATCTACAGTCAATTACTTCTTAAAAATGAGATGGTGTCTTAATATGTTTCCCAGGCTGGACTCAAACTCCTGGGTTCAAGCAATCCTCCTGCCTCAGACTCCTGGGCAGCTGGTACTACAGACGCATGCCTGGCTCTATAGTCAAATAATTTTTGACAAGGGTGCCAAGACTATTCAATGGGGTGTCCAGAAAATTCAATGGGGAAAGAGTAGTCTTTTTAACAAACAATGTTTGGATAAATGGATATCCACATGCAGAAGAATGAATATGAACTACATCATACCATATATAAACTTTTACTCAAAATGGAAAGAGACCTAAATCTAAGAGCTAAAACTATAAAATTCTTAGAAGAAAACACACCGTAACTCTTTGTGACTTTGGATTAGGGAATGGTTTCTTAGATGTGACACCTAAGGTACAAGCAACCAAAGACAAAGCAGAAAAAATACACAAATTGGACTTCATCAAAATTTGAAACTTTTGTAGTATAAAGAAAGTTAAAAGAAAACCCACAGAATGGGAGAAAATATTTGCAAATCACATATCCAAGAAGCATGTAATATCTAGCATGTATAAAGAATTCTTACAAACCAAGAAAAAAGATAAAAAAATCCAATTAAAAAATGAACCAAGGATTTGAACTGACATTTCTCCAAAGATGATACACAGTCAGTAATTGAGCATGTTGAGCACATGAAAAGATGCTCAACATTATTAGTCATTAATAAATTACAAATGAAAATCACAAGAACATTCCACCTCACACCTAGTAGGATGACTATCGTCAAAGAGACGGACAATAACAAATGTTGTGAAGGATGTGGAGAAATTGGACCTTCACACATCGCTGGTGCAAAGGTAAAATGGTAATATCCAAACGCTTTGGCAGTTCTACAAAAAGCTGAACTTAAGAGTTAACCACTATATGACTCAGTAATTTCACTCATATGCATATACCCAAGAGAACTGTAAACATAGGTTCACACAAAAACTTTTCCACAGATATTCATAGCAGCAATATTCACTATAGCCCCAATGTGGAACAACCTCCATGTCTACAAATGGATGAACAGATAAACAAAATGTAGCATTCATACAATGGAGTATTATTCAGCCATAAGAAAGCATGAAGTACTGATACAGTTGTCCCTCCATATCTGTGGAAGATTGCTTCCAAGACCTCCTGTGGCTATCAAAATCCACATATGCTCAAGTCCCTTATAGAAAATAGTGTAGTATTTGCATATAATCTACACGCATACTCCTTATATATTAAATATCTCTAGATTACTTATAATGCTTGATACAATGTAAATGCTGTGTAAATAGTTGTCACACTGTATTGTTTAGGGGAATAATAAGATTAAAAAGTGTGCACATGTTCAGAGCAGACACAATCATCCTCTTTTTTTTTTTTTTTTTTTTTTGAGAAGGGGTCTCACTCTGTCACCCAGGCTGGAGTGTAGTGGCTGATCTTAGCTCACTGCAACCTCTGCTCCCCAGGATCAAGCAATCCTTCTACCTCAGCCTCCCGAATAGCAGGGACTACAGGTGCATGCCACCACACCTGGCTAATTTTTGTATTTTTGGTAGAGATAGGGTTTTGCCATGTTGCCCAGGCTGGTCTTGAACTCTTGGGCTCAACTGATCTGCCTGACTTGGCCTCCCAAAGTGCTGGGATTACAGGCATGAGCCACCGTGCCCTGCCCTTTCTGAATATTTTTGATCCTCGGTTGAATGCATGGATGTGGAACCCACAGGTACGGAGGGTCGACTGAACATGCTACAACATAGATAAATCTTGAAAATACACAAGTGAAAGAAACCAGTCATAAAAGTTCATATATTTTCTGATTCCATTTATATGAAGTGTCTAGAATAGGCATATCCATAGAGGCAGAAAGTAAACTATGGGTTGCCAAGGCCTGGAGGAGTGACTGCTAAGAGCTATGGTATTTCTTTTTCAGGTGACAAAAATGTTCTAAATTTAGATGTTGGTGTTGGTTATACAATTTTGTGAAAATACAAAAAGCCACTTATTGTATACTTTAAAATAATGAATTTACTTTATGGTATATGAATTATATCTTAATAAAATTGTTCATTTTTTTTTTTAAAAAGAAGCAGATAGCACACACAAGTACACCTTTCTAATTTAAAACTTACATTTTCTGTGAGGGTCATGTTTTCTTTGCTGATATTTAACACTGTTGTCATTAAAGCCAGATTTATGATGTTGATTTACTTGGCTTATTTCTTGAGGTAGAACTGTACCCTGAAAATTAAAATTCTTATAAATTAAACAAAATCTTAATATTATAACTACTTATTATCTTCAACTTTTAATAAATAATTACATTATTTTTATAAAAATTATATAGTTCCTTAGAAAAAAACTTAATATAGAAAAGTATAGAGACTTTTAAAGCCACTTGAACTGTACCACCAGACTCATTAACATAATGATCATCACTCTAGATATTTTTTCTATGCATTAGTTTGCAAGATATAAAGAAAACAATCATTTTACAAAAATGCTACTTTTTTTTTCTTTTGAGACAGATTCTTGCTCTGTTACCAAGGCTGGAGTGCAGTGGCACAATCTCGGCTCACTGCAACCTCTGCCTTCTGGGTTCATGTGACTCTCATGGCTCAGCTTTCTGAGTAGCTGGGACTACAGGTGAGTACCATCGTGCCTGGCTAGTTTTTGTATTTTCAGTAGAGGCGGGGTTTCACCATGTTGGTCAGGGTGGTCTTAAACTCCTGGCTTTAAACAATTCTCCCACCTCGGCCTCCCAAAGTCCTTGGATTACAGGCATGAGCCACTGCACGCAGCCAAAAATCCTCCTTTCAATAAAAGAATTAAATCTAATTTTGCTTGATGTTAACAAATGCAGAAACCAAACAAAATACTAAACTTTAGGTAAATGTTTCTTCACAACAGAAATATCAGTCTCTAAAGATCCCCCTAGATTTGCTTCAAAATAATCCCATCCCTTGGGTAGATGGAGGTGGGAAATGAGTAGGGGTTATAGAAGAAATAGTACTGGACTAGAGCACGGCAGGGAATGAGTACTGGTGGGTTCGTTCATTCTATTTACTTGACTTCATTGTGGTTAAACTTTTCCATTAAAAAGTTTTAAAAAATTTATCATTTCTGGCCCTATATTATGAAAATTGAGGATGTTAGCACACTTACATTCCCTTCCATGTTAATTTTTATTAATCCCATGTTTTATTGGGATTAATAACAATCCCAATACCTGATTTTTATTAATATTTATATTGTCAAGGTTTTTAAATGATGGAAGACTTCAATACTAGATAGCCAGACTGATGATAAAGTTACAGTAATTGAGACAGTTCATAAATAGACAGAATTAGCAAAATGGCGTAAGTTTCATATGAAGATTCTATCAGATCCTTTCATTGTTGCATAGGGAGAGAAAGCCTGAATGCAAAAAGAGACAGACAATTTCCCACAGTTGAAGCAGTAAGAAGAAGCAAAAGTGGAGGCTAGAGAAGGTAAATACAAATGAATTATTTCACAGTTTTGCTTTTGGTAGGCCCTATTTACTTTCTTCTCAGCACAGACAAATGGACAAAGACACAACATGTCCTAACTGGTAGTGGGCATGCTCCAAAATAGTTGTGATATGCATGGGAGTACCAAGGAAGACCTAATGAGATCACACGGACAGAAACACTCAAGGCTCCTCAGTTTTTTAAAAATCTATTTTTTATTTTTTTGTAGAGACAGGGATCTTATTATGTTGCCCAGGCTGGTATTGAACTCCTGGGCTTAAGTGTTCCTCCTGCCTTGGGCTCCCAAAATGCTGAGATTACAGGCATGAGCCACTGTGCCCAGCCCAAGGCTCTTCAGTTTTGTTTTTTTGTTTTTGAGACAGGGTGTTTGCTCTGTCACTGAGGCTGCAGTGCAGCGGGGTTGTCTTGGCTTACTGCAACTTTCGACTCCTGGGCTCAAGTGATCCTCCTGCCTCAGTCTCCCGAATAGCTGGGGCTATGGCTATGTGCCACTATGCCTGGCTAATTTTCACATTGTTTTGTAGAGATGGGATTTTGCCATGTTGCCCAGGTTGATCTCCAACTCCTAGGCTCCAGTGACCCACCCGCGTTGGCCTTCAAAAGTGCTCGGATTACAGGTGTGAGCCACTGCGCCCGGCCAGCTTTTCAGTTATTAAGAGTCAAAATGGCATGAGATTTCTATCATCATGGCATAACGGCTGGTGGGGCTTTGAACTACAGCAGTACATTATGGGTGATTTTGACTCTAAGGAGAGGAATTAGAACATCAGGACAGAACAAGTATTGTCTGAGTGTCTTCTATGTGCCAGGTATGGTAAATGAATTGTGTACTCATTATTTTAGTATCATCATAGTAATGCTACTAACTAAATAGTAAAATAAATAGTAAATAATATATTTTGGAGCTCTAACTCCAAAATCCATGTTCACAGTACTACTTCAGAGAAAAGGTAAGCCATATGTTTAATTAGTAAGCAAATATTTGGGTATAGTTCTTTAGGGTGTTCTGTTTGATATCTATATAAAGGTATTTGTACACACTGCCATGTTTTGCCAATCAAAGCTTGAATATTTTTTATCACGGTGAATTCTCTTGAATTTGCTCATCAGGTTAGGCTGCTTATTAATGCATATGCGTTATACTTGGGATCTCATAATTCTTAGGACATTTAAGAGATAAAACATGAGAGTGTTCAGCTGAAATAAACAATGAAATAGCACCCAGTAACGAGGGGTTGCATGTAGGAGATAACGAGAAAATATAATATCAAGCGATGCTCAAGGAAACAGCAGATTTTGACTGAGACCTAAGGGGTTATTTGTAGTGAGAGAAAAAATGGGCATTCTAAGTGGAAGGAACAAAAAGAACACATAACCCCAAATGGGAATCATCTATGGGAAAGGGAAAGTAAAGAGACCAGTCTGACTAGAACAGACCATTATGTCTAAATGGTTGAACACACATCATATAATTAGGTGGGGTTAGATTATAGAAGGCCTTAGACATTAGTTTGAGGAATTGAGGCAGGATTCCAACTCTGGAGCTGTATATATTCTAGAGTACTACAGCAATACTATTTTGTGGCTGGAAAAGACCTTAGAGGTCATCTAAGTGAACTTCATTGTATACATGAGGACACAGAAGCCTAGGGAAATAAGTCTCTCTCTGAGGAGAGAGGGTATTCCAGACAAACTCAAAGGCCCTGTTGTGGGGACCATCCCTGGCATACTCAAGGAAGAGAAAGAAGACCATTATGGCTGTAGCAAAAAGGTGAGTTATAGAAAATGTGATTAGAGAGGTGACACATCAATATTGTATGGGACATTCCAGGCCATTATATAAAAATAATGGCTTTTACTCAGTGAAATGGGGAATCAGTGGAGGGTTTTGAGCAGCAGAAGGACATGACCTCTGACATATTTTAACAGCATCACTCTGCCTGCTGTCTTGAGAACAGACTGTAGAGGAGCCAGGATGGAAACAGATTACTAGACTACTGTAACCATCAAGGTGAGAGTTGGTATGAATTTGGAGTAGGGTAGTAGGAGCCTGTGAGAAATAGTCCAATTCTAGACATATCTGAAAGAGATTTACAGATGATAATGAATTGGATATGAGGGTAAAAGAGAAAGGAAGGAGTAAAGGATGTGACTCTTAAGGTATGAGTGAAAGGAGGGAGTGGCTATTAACTGAGATGGAAATGACATCAGGTAACGTAAGTTTGTGAGGGAAGAACAAGAGTTCAATTTTGCACTTTGGGAGGCCGAGGCGGGCGGATCACGAGGTCAGGAGATCGAGACCACGGTGAAACCCTGTCTCTACTAAAAATACAAAAAATTAGCCGGGCGTGGTGGCGGGCGCCTGTAGTCCCAGCTACTCGGAGAGGCTGAGGCAGGAGAATGGCGTGAACCCGGGAGGCGGAGCTTGCAGTGAGCCGAGATCGCGCCACTGCACTCCAGCCTGGGCGACAGAGCGAGACTCCGTCTCAAAAAAAAAAAAAAAAAAAAAAAAAAAAAAAAAAAAAAAAAAAAAAAAAAAAAAAAAAAAAAAAAAAAGAGTTCAATTTTGGACATGGTAAGTTTGAGATGCATATTAAGTACCCAAATGGAGACACAGAGTTGGACATTTGAGTGGAGATGAAGGTTGAACACTGAGTCTAAATATCATGGAGGACTTCCAAGCTGGAAAGGGAAGTTTGGGAGACATGATGTATGTATTTTTGTAGGTACATATGTTTGTGTGTGTATCTATATCTACCTTATCTAAATCTATTTTTTCTCTATCATCTATCTGTCTATAATTATCTATCTAATCTATCTATCTATCTATCTATCTATCTATCTATCTATCTATCTATGGAAATGGGTATAGATAGAGAAGAAGTCCAATAATTTAGCCCTAGAGGATTCCATCTTTAAAGAGCCTGAGAGATTAGGTGAAACTGACAAAGAAGACTGAGAAACAACAGCCAATGAGACATGAAGAAAAACAGGGAAGGGTGGTATTCCAATGACAAGTGAAGAATGGATGACAAGGAGAACTGAGTGATCAACTGTATGAAATGCTGCTGATAGGTCAATTCAGATGGAAACTGAGACTTGATCACATGGTTTTTGCATATGAAGGTCATTGGGAACCTTGAAAGGGCAGTTTCCATAAAGTGATGGGAATGAAAGACTGATTAGAGTGGGTTTAAGAGAGAAGGGGGGAGAGAGGCACCAGTATAGACAATTTTTTCAAGTTTTGTTCTAAAAGGAAGCAATACTCTAAGTCTCTTTTTGCCTTTATCTATTTGTTCAACTTTTTAATTAACTCCCGCTCTTTTAATCTTTTACTGAGGACTGTTCCTCCAAATGCAACAACAGTTTTCTTTTCATTTTTTGCCTTACTGCTTGACTAATGACTTTGACTGTAACCTCTCTGCTAAGTATTACTACTAATCTATACCTCTGATTTGAACCTCAGTCAAGATTTAATCCAGTATCTGCAACTTTCTAGCACAGATATTATAGCTGGATACTCCACCATCACCTCAACCTCAAGGTGTCCCGTCTTAGACAAGGCAGCATGAGAGAAGAACATCATTTTTTTTTTAAGTTTAAAAAAAAAAAAAAAAGTCCCAGAATTGGCCTCACCTAAAGTCACTTCTCTTACCCTTATTTCTAACACCACCATTCCTCAGGCATATAATCTAAAATGCTTAGAGTCAAAAATTTTTGCTTTCTACCATTATTTTTACAATGATATTATAAATCATTCTATCATTCTACTCCTTCTCAGTTCCTGCAACTGACTTTAGATCATCATCCTTGGCCTAAATTAACCTTCTAACTATGATTCTTGTTTCCTATCTTTTTCACATATAGTCCTTCTTACATACTGCTGCCTGACTAATCTTTCTTAAAGACCCTTTCATCTGTTTTGGCCCCAAGGCATAATTGGGCAAAGTATCTCTTGGGTTTGAACCCAGTTTATACCCTGAAGCAGTGTGGTGCAGCAAGTACAGTACTGAACTCAGAATCAGGAAATCAGGTTTTGTGATTCAAACAGTTTAAAACAAAATAATTTATGGATAACCTAAAGAAAGCTTATAATAGCATATTGGCTGAGGAGACCTATGTATCTTGTCACCCTAGTTTTTTTCTTTACTCTTTAAGTTATGACATATACACTAATTTTTTATGTTTATTTTACTATTTATATTTATTTTACCATTTATGTTTATATTCCCTTTGTAATTTTCTCTTTTATCTCTGATAATGCCACCATTACTGCAGGACATTCGAATAAATGAGGGTCTGAAGGTACAGGCTACTGGTTTATAAACTTGAACATTCCTTTTTTTTTTTATTTTTTGCGATGGAGTCTTGCTCTGTCATCCAGGCTGGAGTGCAGTGGCACAATCTCGACTCACTGCAACTTCCACCTCCTGGGTTCAAGTGATTCTCCTGCCTCAGCCTTCTGAGTAGCTGGGACTACACGTGTGTGCCACCATAGCACCTGATTGATTTTTTGTATTGTTAGTAGAGATGGGGTTTCACCATGTTGGCCAGGCTGGTCTTGAACTCCTGACCTCAAGTAATCCTCCGGCTTTGGCCTCCCAAAGTGCTGGGATTACAGGCATGAGCCACCACGCCTCGCCAAACATTCCTTTTTGATCTAAGCTGAGAAGATAGGTAACTAGCAAAACATGTAGTAGGAATTTATTCCTTTCCTCTTCCTTTCTTCATCTGAGTCTCTAATCTTTTAGCAGCACTTTTTCCCTCTTCTTAATCTCTACCAAAGAATGCATATTTGTTCATTCGTATTTAAGATAACCAACTATCAGCATAAAGTGACATATTCAAGTGGAAAAAAATAAGTTGTTAAATGCGATAACGGCCTTTGTTGAATTTAAAATATAGTTACTATGACTTTGTAAATAACTAAAAAAAACCTAAAGCTGATTTAAAACAAAAATTATCTATACTCTCGACTCATTGGTCCAGAAACTTTTATAGATCTGAAAATAATTATGAAATTCATGATTACATGGAACCAGAAAAGAGCCCAATAGCCAAGGCAATTTTAAACAAAAAGAACAATGTTGGAGACATCATATTACCTGACTTCACGTTATACTGTAAGTTTATATTACCATGCATCTGCCATATAACAAAAGTAGCATGGTACTGGTACAAAAACAGACACAAAGACCAATGGAACAGAATAGAGAACCCAGAAATAGGCCGGGCGCGGTGGCTCAAGCCTGTAATCCCAGCACTTTGGGAGGCCGAGGCGGGCGGATCACGAGGTCAGGAGATCGAGACCATCCTGGCTAACACGGTGAAACCTCGTCTCTACTAAAAATACAAAAAATTAGCTGGGCGTGTTGGCGGGCGCCTGTAGTCCCAGCTACTCGGGAGGCTGAGGCAGGAGAATGGCGTGAACCCGGGAGGCGGAGCTTGCAGTGAGCCGAGATCGCGCCACTGCACTCCAGCCTAGGGGACAGAGAAAGACTCCGTCTCAAAAAAAAAAAAAAAAAAAAAGAACCCAGAAATAAAACGGCACACTTACAACCACCTGATTTTTGACAAAGTCAACAAAAACAAGCAATGGGGTGAGGACTCCCTATACATGATGCTGGGATAGCTGGCTAGCCATATGCAGAAGAATGAAATTGGACCCCTACCTTTCAGCATATACAAAAATTAACTCAAGATGGATTAAAGACTTAAAATGTAAGACCTCAAACTGTAAGAATCCTAGAAGAAAATCCAGGAAATACCACTTGGAGTATCAGCCTTGAGAAAGAATGTATGACTAAGTCCTCAAAAGCAATCGCAACAAAAACAAAAATTTACAAGTGGGACCTAATTACACTAAAGAGTTTCAGCTCACTAAAAAAATTATCAACAGAGTAAACACACAACTACAGAATGGGAGAAAATATTCGCAAACTGTGCATCTGACAAAGGTCTAATATCAAGAATCTATAAGGAACTTAATTCAACAAGCAAAAAACAAATAATGCCATTTAAAAATGGGCACAAGATGCTTGCTTCAGCAGCACATATACTAAAATTGGAATGGTACAGAGAAGATTAGCAAAATCTTAAGAAAATTTATATTTTAATTAAAAAATTAATTTTTTTAAAAATGGGGAAAAGACATGAATAGATGCTCTGCAAAAGAAGACATATCAGTGGACAAGAAACATATGAAAAAAATGTTCAACATCACTAATCATCAGAGAACTGTAAATCAAAACCACAAGATGATACCATCTCACACCAGTCAGAATGGCTGTCAAAAAATAACGGATGCTGGTGAGGCTGTAGGAAAAATGGAATGCTTATAAACTCTTGGTGGGAATGTAAATTAGTTCAGCCACTGTATAAAGTAGTTTGGAGAGTTCTCAAAGAACTTAAAACAGAACTACCATTCGACCCAGTAATCCCATTGTTGGGTATATACCCCAGGGAAAATAAACCGTTCTTCCAAAAAGACACATACCCACGTACATTAATTGCATTTGCTATTCACAATAGCAAAGACATGGACTCAATCTAAGTGCTCATCAATGGTGGGTAAGATTGATTGATTGATTGATTTAGAGACTGAGCCTTACTCTGTCACCCAGGCTGGAGTGAAATGGGGTGATCTTGGCTCACTGCAACCTCTGGCCTCCCAAGTTCAAGCAACTCTTGTGTCTCACCATCACAAATAGCTGGCTAATTTTTGTATTTTCAGTAGAGATGGGGTTTCACCATATTGGCCAGGCTGGTCTCGAACTCCTGACCTCCAGTGATCCACCCACCTCAGCCCCTCAAGGTTCTGGGATTACAGGTGTGAGCCACAGTGCCCGGCCAGATTTTTAAAAATGTGGTATATATACACCACGGAATATACACTATGGAATACTATGCAGTCATAAAAAAGAATGAAATAATGTTCTTTGCAGCAACATGGGTGGAACTGAAGGCCATTATGCTAAGTGAATGAACACAGGAACAGAAAACCAAATACTATATGGTTCTCACTTATAAGTGGGAGCTAAGCATTGGGGACACATGGTTATAAAGATGGGAATAACAGACACTGGGGGTTACTACAGATGAGGGAAGATAGGGAGGAGGGGGGAAGGGCTGAAAAACCACCTATTGGGTACTATGCTCACTGCCTGGGTGACAGGATCATTTGTACCCTAAACCTCAGTGTCACACAATATATTCATGTAACAAACCTGTACATGTATCTCCTGAACCTAAAACAAATAAAGTTGAAATTATTTAAAAAAAAAAAAACAACGAAAATTCATGATCAAAATTGTCATTTTCTATTTTATGAGATTTCACAGAAAAATAATCATTGTAGTCTTATAAGAAAAATATAAAAATGTTTTCTTTAAATTAATTGTCCATCAAAACAAGGAATACTAACCTTCTCTTGTATAGTTGGCTGAAAGTGTTGCATCTTTCCAGATCCCTGTAAGGACTGCCAAATGTTGCAGAATTCATCATCATCTTTAGTAGGTACCTAGCAAAGTACAAACAATTTCTTGAGAAAATGAAATAGGAAGAAATAAAAATACATATTAAAAATCAAATAATTTATCTATTAATGTTATTCAGTGGTGGACAGGATATTAAACTTTTTTTTTTTTTGACTCGGGGTCTTACTCATGTGGGGTCTTGCTCATGTCGCCCAGGCTGGGGAGCTGTGGTAGGGTCATAGGTGACTGTAACCTCAAATTCCTGGGCTCAATCCTCAGCCTCCTGTGGAGCTAGGACTACAAGCGTGTACCACCATGCCCAACTAATTTTTGTTTTTTCTTCTAGGGATGGGTTGCCATGTTTTGCTGTGTTGCCCAGGCTGGTGTTGAACTCCTGCCTCAAGCAGTCCTCCTGCCTTAGCCTCCCAGAGTGTCGGGGTTACAGATGTGAGCTACCACATCCACCCCAAACTAACTTTCATTATGTGAAATCTCTTAGTTCCTTTTTTTCTAAAGCTCAGCATAGTAATCACAAAAGTATTCTATGAGAGTGAAACTGGTATTCTTTATATGCAATTAGTTTTGAATGGTTTTATTTGTTGAAAAATATTTAAAGCATAACAAACACTATAAAAGATTATACTGAATCAATATCCCCACCAACAGATTTTTTGTCTTCTAATGTATTAAAATACATTCTCTCACTCAAATTAACACCTAAAGATTTTATTTTAAAAATCTTCGCCTTACACAAAATAATCTAATAAATTTAAAAATCAACTATTAAGATTAAAACTCTGGAAAAATAGGCACCAAATTTTGACAGTGGTTACCTATGAGATTTGAGAGGCCTTTTGCTCGTGTTTCCTTTGTTATCATCTACTTATCTGTGTTTTCCAATTGGTTTATAATAAACAGGTACTATTTGGATTAAAGAACGTACTTAGTAAGCATGAGATTTGGGGTCATGGAATTAAATAAAGTGTCTCACACAAGACAACTCAATTTTTGTCCCCAGAAAGAGGAAATAAAGGAAATCATCCATAAATTGTATGGTAGAAACTTGAAAATTGCTTTTGATAAATGTGATATAATCCTTGCCCTTTATCTTTCAAATTTATGTTATTTATAGCAGATAGCATAGGACATTTGGATTATATAAGAAAAAAATTAAATGTTAACTTGAAATGTAAACATTTAAAGAGAAAACATGGACATTCTTAAGTTCCTTATTTAAATACACTTTTTTCCTTTAATACAACTGTTATTTTATAGCAGAGGTAGAATGCTAGCAATAGCATTCTTTATTAGCCTAGTTATCTTAAATTTGGAATTGACCTGAACCAAAACTTTTTAAATAAAAGAAGGGAAACTAAGTTAAATTAGGTTTACATTTACAAAGTCTGCTGTGATTTATGATTTGTAAAAGGGGTAGAGGAGAAGTTAAAGACTGAGAGTCTTACTTGAGTAGGAACAAAAAGTGATTGAGGGGAATGGTTGAGGCCTCCCAAATGCCCAGAGGAAACTGATGAATTTGAGCTATGGTGATGTACAGCTGGTTGTGGTTTTACGACGGCTGTCAACTTCTGATTTCCAGTTTCAGAGCGACTCCCATAAGAAAGGTTCACCAAGGCACTTGTTGGCAGTCGATAACCTCTACCAGGTGAGCATCTAAAAGTAAAAAGTTATATCAGGGTTGGAAGGAAAACAATACTAAATGTGTTAGGGAGAAAAGTCAAATAATTTTTGGTGGACAATCCATCATCAGCGTTAGTAAACATTACTTTTTAATTCAGTAGAGGAACCTCAAATCACAGCAATAGCTCAATTTATAAGATGATGTATTTCTAAAAACTTTCCTAAGAGCCTATTTAGTATTTACTAAGAAGAGAAAACCCAACTACGTTCTAGGGGTGTGTGTCGATTTGTCGTTAAGAAGCTTGCATCTTAATTGCTGAATACAACTGAAAATTTAAGAATTAATTTTTTTTTTTTTTTGAGAGATGGGATGTCACTGTTACTCAGGATGGAGTGCCATGGTGCTATATCCTAACTCACTGCAGTGTCGAACTCCTGGGCTCAAGCAGTCTTCCCATCTCAGCCTCCTGAGTAACTGAGACCACAGGTGCAAGGTACCACACCTGGCATGCTTTTGTATTTTTTTTTTAGAGACAGGGTCTCACTATCTTGCCCAGGCTGGTTTTGAACTCCTGGGCTCAAGTGACCCTCCATCCTTGGCCTCCCAAAGTGTTGGGATTACAGGCATGAGCCACCACGCCTGGCCTCAAACGTCTTAAAAACTGTGCAGCCGGGCATGGTGGTTCATGCCTGTAATCCCAGCCACAGCACTTGGGAGGCCAAGGCGGGTGGATCACTTGAGGTCAGAAGTTCAAGACCAGCCTGGCAAACATGTTGAAACTCTGTCTCTATTAAAAATACAAAAAAATTAGCCGGCCATGGTGGCGCACACCTGTAATCCCAGCTACCTGGGAGGCTGAGGCAGGAGAATTGCTTGAACCCGGGAGATGCAGGCTGCAGTGAGCCAAGATTGCACCATTGCACTGCAGACCGGGCAACAGTGCGAGAATCTGTCTCAAAAAATAAAAGAAAACCAAACAAAAACAAAAACAAAAAAATGAAAACTACAGTTTGGGCAGTCTAGGTTATGAAAGCTCAGGAGCATGGAACCATTCTCGGTATGGCTCTTCCTAAGCAACAGGGTAAATGTTAGCTTTGATCTCATTTGTCTATTGGTCAAATGTGGAGTCCAGCCCTTTTTTCCCTCATTTTCCCATCTTAAAGTTCTGGACCTGTGCCTGGAAAGGCTTAAGAGACAAGTATTTGTGATTTCCATCTTTCATGGCCTTGATAAACGTGTCAGATGTTAAAGATACCTTCTCTTGTTAAGTTTTCAACTCTATCACCTATTTTTTTTCTCTTTGAGAGTATAATTTTCTTATATTGAAAGAAAATGGAAAAGCAGAGTTCTGTAAGAAACCTTTGTAAGTTCAAGGTTGCTAGGAAGTATCTATTTTCATGAGAACTAAACTTACTAAAGATTCTGTATTACAGAAATGAATACACTGCAGGCAGGTAATCTTTTACCCAGCTCTCTATCAGTCAATAAATTCACTGTCCCTTACTAGGAGAGGGGGAAAAAAAGACACTGAGGAAAAAAACCACAAAAATATACTTAAAATCTATTTTGAAAAGTTAGTGAATCAAAGGTATTGGTAATCAAACATTTTCATGAAAAATAAAATCAGACAGGAGATCCGGATTCTGCTGCTGTATGTGAAGAATACAGACTGGAGAAGTCTTTGAGTAACAAGCATATTTAAGTTGCAAAACAATAATAATAACATCCTGAAGGTGACTACTTGGTATAACGGCCAAAGACTGTGATTTCATGCAAGGAGGTTAAAAAAGGGTAATTAATTTTTTATTTTAATTACTCATTCATCAAAATAGAGGAGAAAAGGAAACTAAGCTAAATTCAGTTCAAATTTTCCAGCTGATTTTTAGAAAGTAGAAAACTGGAAAAGATTTCATCTCATCCTCACAATAACCTAGGGAAGTATGTATATATCTTCATTACAGATGAGGAAATTGAGGGTCAGACACTTAATTAACCTATCCAAGGTAATACAACGTTTAAGTGTGAGTTTACACCATGGTGTCTCTCATTTTATCATGATACTTGTTCCTATAACTTTAAACTTTCTATTGGCACTTTCCCCCAAAATACTTGTCTTACCTGTGTTAAATTAAAAACAATTTAACCCTCTTCCTTTAAACCTCCTAACCTCCAGTTAACTTTCTCCTTTCCTTTATAGTCAAACTTCCCAAGTGTTGCCTCAATTTCCTGTCTCCATTACTACACCTGCCATTCACTTCTCAAATCATGCCAATCTGTCGTGAGTACCTACAACTCCACTAAAATTGGTGACAAAGACATACATGTCACTAATTTCAAAGGACATTTCTATTCCTGAAGTTATTTAACCCTAATACCATTGTTTACATATGCTATTCCCTCTTCCTCTGCACATGTCATTATTCCCCCCATTTTTCCCTGGTTAGCTATTATTCATTCTTCAAGTTCTATCTTAACCACTTCCTCAAACAGACCTTTCTGTTACTCGCAGGACGGGTCATACTCTTTATAAAAACCTGCACTTCTTCCTAGTGCTTGCCATGTTTTAATTAAATAATTAATAATGTAATCAGTTGCTTAATTACCTCCCTCACTAAAATGAAAGCTCTATGAGGGTAGAAAGCATGTCTGCCTTATTCAGTGTTACATCCCTAGTAGCAAGTATGTCTTACACATACCACGAACAGAAATTGTAAACAAATAAAAAGTAATGTAAAGTCACTGGCCACACGAACATATTCACAAAGGGCAATTATCATTGGGAAATACAAACCTTATTGTTAACCCTCCAGGAAATTCTTCATCAAATAATACTTCAAATAATACATCAGCTTCTCTATTAGCTGTTACAACAGAGAGAGAAAAAGAGACACTAAAAAATCATACGATGAAAAATCAACAGATAAGTTTTTGGAGTGTTTGGAAGTATTTATTATAAAAATTCTGGGTATGATATAAAATATTCAGGATATGAACAATGGCATAATATTAATAAATATTAAACATTATCTTCAATTGGGCAGTTATGATTCCTTATGTTTCTTTATACTTCTACTACATACATATGTATCTATGAATAATATATAGTATTGTTTTGCAAGTTTGGAAACATATACATTATATCATAGAGAATATATTATTTTGCAACTTATTTTTATTTCTTTCAACATTATATTTGTGAGATTCACCCACGTAAACATGTGCATTCAGTTTTCTGGATATATAGTATCCCATCTATGGTATACAATAATTTATCCATTCTCCTGCTGATAAACATTTAGGTGATTTCTAACTTTTGCTATTATAAACAATGCTACAATGAACATGCAAATGTGTCCTTTATGCAGGTGAATATTCCCTAGGTTAAAAGTGAAAACTGCTGGGTCTTAGGGCATGTACTTTTTTTAAAAAAAACGGCCTTACTGGGCTGGGCCCAGTGGCTCACGCCTGTAATCCCAGCACTTTGGGAGGCCGAGGCGGGTGGATCACGAGGTCAGGAGATCAAGACCATCCTGGCTAACACAGTGAAACCCTGTCTCTACTAAAAATACAAAAAAAAAATTAGCCAGGCATGGTGGCAGGCGCCTGTTGTCCCAGCTAGTTGGGAGGCTGAGGCAGGAGAATGGCATGAACTCGGGAGGTGGAGCTTGCAGTGAGCCGAGATTGCATCACTGCACTCCAGCCTGGGCGACAGAGCGAGACTCCATCTCAAAAAACAACAACAACAACAACAACAACAAAACAGCCTTACTGAGGTATAACTGACATATGATACACTGCACATATCTGAAATATACAAGTTAATGAGTTTTAACATACATAATTAACCATGAAGCCATGATAAATAGGATAATCATTTCCAAAACTTTCCATGTCCTTTTGTAATCTGAATCCTCCTAATCCAGGCAACAACTAAAACTCTGCTGTCACCATAAGTTACTTTACATTTGTAGAATTTTATGTAAATGAAATAATATAATGTGTATTCCTCGTTTGTCTGGCTTCTTTGAGCATAATTATTTTGAGAGTCACCTATGTTGTGTTTATCAGTAGTTGTTTCTTTCTTATAGCTGAGAAGTATTCCACTGCATATGTATCCAAGAATTTGTTTATCCATTCATCTGCTGATGGGGATTTAGATTATTTCTAGTTTTTGGTTATTACATATAAAGCTGCTATGAAGATTCATGAACAAGGCTTTATGTGGATTTAAGCCCTCATTTCTCTTGGGTAAATACCCACCTATGAATGGGATGGCTGGGCCCTATGTTATGATGTATGTTTAACTTTTTAAGGACTTACCTTCATCATGATAGCCCACCAATGTGGGGAGAAAAAAACCCACTAAACTACTTTCCAAAGTGGTTTTATCTTTTACATTACAACTGGCAATATAGGAGAGTTCTAGTTGCCCTATATCATTGTCAACACTTGGTATAATCACTCTTTTAAATTTAAGTCTTTCTGTACGTGGTAATATCTTATTTGGTTTTAATTTGTATTTCCCTAACAACGAATGATGTTGAGTATCTTTTCATGTGCTTATTTGCCATCCATATATCTTCTGTGGTAAAATATCTGTCCAGCTATTTTGATCATTTTAAAAATTGGGTTGATTTATTTTAAGTTGTAAAAAACTTATATAGTCTAAATAAAAGCATTTTGTTGGATTTATGTTTTGCTAATATTTGCCTTTTCATTTCTGTAATGGTGTCTTTTTAAGAGGGTTGTTTTTTTTTTAATTTTGATGAAGTCTAAAGTAGCAATTTTGTTTTTCTTTCTTTCTTTACTTTCTTTTCTTTTCTTTTTTTTTTTTGAGACAGAGTCTTGCTCTGTTACCCAGGCTGGAGTGCAGTGGTGTGATCTCAGCTCACTGCAACCTCCACCTCCTGTGTTCAAGAGATTCTCCTGCCTCAGCCTCCTGAGTAGCTGGGATTACAGGAGCCTGCCACCAATCCAGGCTAATTTTTGTATATATATTTTTTGAGATGGAGTCTCGATCTGTCACCCAGGCTAGAGTGCAGTGGCATGATCTCAGCTTGCTGCAACCTCTGCCTCCCAGGTTCAAGTGATTCTTCTGCCTCAGCCTCCCAAGTAGCTGGGATTACAGGCACACACCACCATGCCTGGCTAAGTTTTGTATTTTTAGTAGAGATGGAGTTTCACCATATTGGCCAGGCTGATCTCGAACTCCTGACCTTGTGAGCCGCCCACCTTGGCCTCCCAAAGTGCTGGGATTACAGGCATGAGCTACCACGCCCGTCCCTAATTTTTGTATTTTTAGTAGAGACGGGATTTCATCATGTTGGCCAGGCTGGTCTCGAACTCCTGACTTCAAGTGATCCACCCGCCTTGGCCTCCCAAAGTGTTGGGATTATAGGCATGAGCGCCTGGCCTTTTTTTCTTCTCCCCCCCACCCCCCGCCTTCATCCCTCCCCTAGCCTTTTTTTCTTTTCTTTTTCCTTCCCTCCCTCCTGCTCTGGCCTTTTCTTCTTTTCTTTTTCTCTCCCTCCCTTTTCTTTCTTTCTTCCCTTCTTCCCCTCCTTCCCTCTCTCCCTCCCTTCCTTTCTTCCTTTTCTCTCTCTCTCTCTCTCTCTTTTTTTGACAGGGTCTCAGTCTGTCACCCAGGCAGGAGTGCAGCGGTGCAATCATGGCTCACTGCATCTCCAATCTCCTGGGCTCAAGTGATTCTCCCACCTCAGCCTCCTCATTAGCTGGGAGTACACGCGCACAACACCATGCTTGGCTAATTTAAAAAAATTTTTTTAGTAAAGACAGAGTTTCACTTTGTTACCCAGACTGGTCTCAAACTCCTGGGCTCAAGCAATCCTCCCACCTTGGCCTCCCAAAGTGTTGGGATTACAAGTGTGAGCCATGGCACCTGGCTGGCAATTCTCTTTCAGACTCTCTATGTGTTATTTAAGATATCTTTACTGAATTCTAGGTTATTAAGCTTTTCTCCTAAAAGTTCTATAATTTTAGCTCTTACATTTATGTCTTCGATTCATTTTGAGCTAATTTCTATAGAAGATGTAAGGTAAGGAGTTGTGGATTTTTTTTTTTGCATATAGTGTCTAATTGTTCCAGCACCATTTTTTTTCTTTTACACTAAACAAGTCCTCAATATATACAGCATGATTTTTAAATTAAATTACATTTTTTTTCTTATTACTCACCACTATACTAGTGGGGACAGCACCATTTGTTAAAGACATTATCCCTTCTTCATCAAATTATCCTGGCACATTGTTGTAAAATCAATTGACCATATAGGTTTGGGTCTATTTCGGGACTCTGATTATATTCCATTGATCTATATGTCATCTTTATATTAATTCACACTGTTTTTCATAACTCTAGCTTTGTAAAGTTTTGAAATCAGGTAGGGTAAATTCTCCAACTTTGTCCTTCTTTTTCAATTTTTTCTGGTTAGTCTAGAGCCTTTGCTTTTTAAATAAATTTTACAACCAGCTTATCAATTTCTACAAAACAGGCTGCTGGGATCTTGATCGGGATTTCTTTGACGTATAAATCAAAGCAACTGATTTCACTGACATCTTAACAATAGTGAGTCTTCCAAAAAACTAAAAAACAAAATTAGGGAAGAAAATTCTTTTAGTTATGTGGGCAGGAAGATTCAAAGAGGATCTACAAATGGAAAAGGTACAGAACCACTGTTCAAATTTAGGTAGGAATGAGAGGAAGGAGTTCAAATCCCAGCTCTGCCACTTATCTTTGTAAACACAGGAAGGTTACTTAACTTCTCAGGTGAGGAAATAACGCCCACCCCTTGGGTGACAGTGAGGGTTAAATGCAAAATGTGTTGGTGCCTGGCACATTGCTGGCACTAATTAAGCAGTTCTCTTCTGCTAGTGGCCTGCCTGTTCTTCTTACTTTTGGGATAGTGAGACCAAGAGGTTCAGTGCCTGGGATATATATAGAGGAACAGTGCTGCCAGCACACTGACTCCTGGGTGCATGATGCTGCTTCACGCTGGCACTAACTTTTTTTGAATCTATGCTATAAAGCTGGTTATTCTAGGAATATCTTTGGGGGCACATTCAGATATTTAGCTGCTGCTTCCTTTTTTTCCCCCTTCTCTGATTTTTTTTTCACCATCTTAGCCACTTTTAAGTGTATGGTACAGTAATGTGAACTGTATGTACACTGTTGTGCAACAGATTTATAGGTCTATTTTATATATGTAATTTAGTTGTATTCATAAAGTCCAAATTAATATACACATTTAATTTTCAAATCTTTTAACTGTAACTAACGTAATATATATTTAATCTCAGAAACTAAGTGATTACAATGAAATTTAATCTCAGAAAATAAATGATTACAAGGAAAATAAAGCTCTGAGCAATGAAACTCGTGAGAAGCAATGAAAATTCTCTATCAATTTCATGAAAACATATGTATGCTCACCAAGATCTTGCATAATTTTAATGTGATATAAAACTACTAAATTCTCAGCAGCCCCTTCTCAGTTTCTCCTTTTAATCTCTTTCCACATTATACAATAAAAAACAGAAGAGTTTTTTTCTCTGAAAAGTATAACCTAAAAAAAATTTAACTAAAACATAAAAAGATTTAGTTTGTTTCTGCTTTATAGTCACTTTCTGGTTAGATATAAAAAACAGACAAGCCTGTGTATTACTTTACAATATAAATTACGTTGAAGACATTTCAAGTATTAGGATATTACCTCCTTTTATTCCTATGATGGTGCCTCGAAGGCCAACTGGAACTGAGAAGTTTTCTCTCACATTTACAACACGGTCAAAAAGACAAAATTCTGCATCCCGATCAGGAATGATTCCATGTTGCTGTTCTAAAGGCTGAAGAGAAGAAAGCTATTAATTATAATAAACAAAAAAAATTTTCATACTAATATACTGAAAACATTTTTGTTCCTTTCATGCATTCAAAGTGAAAGCAACAACTCTGAATTCTTTGATAGGAAACTTACTCTGTATAGCAAATGGGGCTTCACTGTTACTCGCACCTTCTTATTATTCTTTCTTTGCTGAGGAAAAACAAAAATTGTTAAATATTTTTAAAATATAAAATTATAAAATCACTAAACTACTACTTCCACATGTCTGAATTTTAAAAAGCCAAATGAAGAGATTAATTTTTAAAATATTTAAAGTTCTGCAGCTGCAGCAAGGAGAAATAAAATAAACACATATAAAATGCCTATAGCCTAAATTATTATTTAAAAATTTTTTAAAGTAAAATTTTTTTGCTGCAGTATAAGACAGCATGGGGAGGAAAATGCAAAATGATAAGTATATAGGCCAATGAACTTTTATAGTGTATCTATGTATAACTATACCTGGTTCAAGAAACAACATTGCTAAGCTCAACACAAGAAATCCTTTCCATCTCCTCCCAGTTACTACCCTTTCCAGAAGTAACCTTACTTCTAACACAAAAGATTACATCTGTCTGTTTTGGCCTTTATATAAACGCTATCCTATACAAATGTCTTTTTTATAACTATAAAAAGAATTACATACAATGGCCAACAAAGATGTATATATTTTTAAAAAGTATCAAGTACTGACCTATGACAATACCATGAATTTTGTGGCCACCTATAAAAATTATGGTGGCATTTATTTGACAAAACCCTTTGCTTTGAATTTATTGTAAAATTCAATATTAGAATCTTTTCATTATCTAAAAAATGCTGGAAGAAGACTTTTCTCCTATCTTTGATACTTGCTAGTTCTGTGAACTCACACTTAACTACTTTAGGCATCAGCCTCCTTCCATCTGTAAGATGGACATATTACCTGTTCTAATAAAAACGAGAGAAAAATTTATATCCTTTACAATTTATAAACTACTATTCATACTAAAAAAATTTAAAGTTAATTCTTGTAGAATTTTAAAAATTACAGCAGTTTAATTATATGGCAGTCACCTCTCTTTAGAACATAGCTTACGGGAATAAGTACAGAAGGACACAGAACGGATCCAGGCTATAGAATCCATAAACTATAGGGTTCATGTATTTACATACTATAAAATGCTCAAGCCTTTAAACAGTGTCTATTTTCTTTTGTTATAAGACATTTCATTTATTCTTTCAATGAATATTTACTGAGATCCATTTGTGTGCTATATATTGATTAATCCAGGTGCTGGCGATAAAGCAGTGAACTGTTCTCTTACTCTAGTTGAGGGATATATACAAGAAACAAAATAAGGAAGATATATAGCATGCTAGCAGGTAAAAAGCCTAGAGAAAAATGAAGCAGTTAAGGAGGACAGCAGTAGGGGGAGACATTACAATTTTAATAGAGTGAACAGTGAAGGCCTTAATGACAAAGTATCTATGCTCTCAGCCCACAGCCGACTAGATGCACTAAAAGACTACAACAGCAAAAGGAAAGACTATGAAGAGATTTAAGGGAACTTTAAAAAGCAGGCACAGTGAGGTATTGCATATCAAAAAACAACCCATATGCTCTAAGACATTAATAGGCATTATTACACTATAGCATTGATTAAGGGACATGCATCAAAACTGATTCATCAGGCAAACGAATAAGCTGCGTAATGTTCATAATAGGCCCAACCCATATCTAATGTATGAGAAGTTTGGGAACTGGCTACTCAAAGTGTGATCACCTAAGAGCTTATTAGAAATGCAGAATCTTGGCCAGGTGAAGAGGCTTATGCCTGTAATCCCAGCACTTTGGGAGGCCGAGGCAGGTGGATCACCTGAAGTCAGGAGATCAAGACCAGCCCGACCAACACGGAGAAACCCCGTCTCTACTAAAAATACAAAATTAGCCGAGCATGGTGGTGCATGCATGCAGTCCCAGCTACTCAGGAGGCTGAGGCAGGAGAATCGCTTGAACCCAGGAGGCAAAGGCTGCAGTGAGTTGAGATCGCACCATTGCACTCCAGCCTGGGCAACAAGAGTGAAACTCGGTCTCAAAAAAAAAAAAAAGAAAGAAAGAAAGAAATGCAGAATCTCAAGTCAGACCCTAGACCTGCTGAATGAGAACTATATTTTAACAAGATTCTCTGGTCATTTGTTTGTATCTGAAAGTTTGAGATGCACTGCTCTAGAGGTAGAACCCAGAATTTTATTCTAATTTTACCAATAAGGAAATAGAGGTATGGAAGGAAAGTTCTGCCAGTAATTTTGATAATTAGCAGAGTTTGGAAACCATGTTCCAACAAGAAAACTGACTTTTTTTTTTTTTTTTTTTTTTTTTGAGACAAGGTCTTGCTCTGTTGCCCAGGCCAGAGTGCAGTGACGTGATCATGGCTCACTGCAGCCTCAAACTCCCTGGCTCAAGTGATCCTCCTGCCTTGGCCTCCTGAGTAGCCGGGACCACAGGCGTGTGCCACCATGCCTGGTTAATTTTTTTATTTTTTGTGGAGATGTTGCCCAGACTGGTCTCAAACTCCTGACCTCAAGCGATCCACCCAATCTCCCAAAGTGCTGGGATTACAGCTGTGAGTCACTGTGCCCAGCCAACTACTGATACTTTTAATGATGATCCTGCATTATTAAGAAATGTTTAAATTATCTTCAGAATTATAGTGTTTTTTAGTTTTTTTCTCCTTTTATTGACCTAGTAACATAATCCTGAAACAAAAAAAAAAATCACTCATAACTGCACCTCCCTGACACATTAACAGGTTTAAGAAAACTCCTGTCTTATCTATATGCATATATGTATGATTTTATATATATGATTATATATAATATATATTAAATGATATGGAGTTAATATATTAAATGTTCATATATAAATATGTATTTATATAAACATTTATGCATATATGTATGATTATAATATATATTAAATGATATGGAGTTAATAAATGTTTATGTATAAATGTGTATTTATATAAACATTTAATTTATAAACATATAAATTTAACACACATATATATATATATATATATATATATATATATATATATATAAAAAATGATATGGAGTCTCGCTCTGTTGCCCAGGCTGGAGTACAGTGGCACAGTCTCGGCTCACTGCAACCTTCGCCTCCCAGGCCCAAGTGATTCTCCTGCCTCAGCCTCCCAAGTAGCTGGGATTACAGGTACCCGCCACCATGTCTGGCTAATTTTTGTATTTTTATTAGAGACAGGGTTTCACCATGTTGGCCAAGCTGGTCTCGAACTCCTGACCTCAGGTGATCCGCCCACTTCGGCCTCCCAAAGTGCTGGGATTACAGGCATGAGCCACTGCACCTGGCCTATATGCACATATATATTTTAAAATGTAATCAAAATAATAGACTAAAATGTTGTATATGTATCTTCCATTTGTAAAGTAAAGGGAAAATGTGTGAAACATTTTAGAAAGCTCTGAATCCAAATGGGTTAAAATTGGGGGGCTTAAGGTTTTAAACATTTGTTAACTGGAAAACTCACCTCAAAAATGATGCTGAACAAACTGATTTCACTCTACATTGAAAGGCAATTAAAAAGAAATACAGGCTTTCTATCCTCAGCTGAAAATAAATGACCTTTCAAAAATTAAACTCTTGGCTCTGAGCCTTATATTTTTTCCTAAAGAGAAAAAGAGTCATCTAGTGGTGATTTTCTAGACTATAATCACAGCTCTTCAGTGTGGGATAGGATAATTTAAATAATAATTAATAAAAGCATCTAAGCATTATTAGGCATTAATAATAGCTAGGCATTATGAGAAGCAGTTTACTCAGTATTAACTCAGTTAATCTTTTTGAGGACACTCTGAGGCAGGTACTATTTTATTCTAATTTTACCAACGAGGAAACAGAGGTATGGAAGGAAAGGTTAAGTTTCTTGCCTATGGTTATTAATATTGAAAAACCGATTCAAACTCAGGGTGTTAGGGGAGACAGCTCCAGAGCCCAGTTCTTAACTTATTCTGCAATTAATTCGAACAAGAGAACGCTGTATTGGCAAAGCTACAGTATTTTAATACAAAGGGCAAATTTGTGAAAAATGAAATCAAAAGTTGAAAAAGGCAAAATAATCAATTCATTTTCTATTGATAAAAAACGCAACCCTACTGTAAAAGTCTACTCCTTAAAAGAACGTGAGATGTAAGAAATAGGAGAGATTGAGGGAGTTCAAAAATTTTTAGTAACTCAATGAGTGTATGAGTAAGAAAAGTACATTTTAGGCCAGGCATGGTGGCTCACGTCTGTAATCCCAACACTTTGGGAGGCTGAGGCAGGTGGATCACCTGAGGTCAGGAGTTCAAGACCAGCCTGGCCAACAAGGCAAAACTCCATCTCTACTAAAAAATACAAAAACTGGCTGGGCAAGGTGGCAGGTACCTGTAATCCCAGCTACTCGGGAGTCTGAGGCAGGAGAATCGCTTGAATCTGGGAGGTGGAGGTTGCAGTGAGCCGAGATTGCGCCACTTCACTCCAGCCTGGGTGACAGAGTGAGACTCTGTCTCCAAAATAAAAAAAACAACAACAAGAGTGTATTTTAGAATTGATTGTCAAAAGTCAATTAAATTTTTTTGTTCTACAAAAAGATGAACTGTGTCTTTAAAGAATGCAGTTAGAGGCTGGGTGTGGTGACTCACGCCTGTAATCTCAGCACTTTGTGAGGCTGAGGCAGGCAGATCACCTGAGGTCAGGAGTTCAAGACCAGCCTGGCCAACATGGCGAAATGCCGTCTCTACTAAAAAACACGAAAATTAGCTGGGCATGGTGGCAGGCGCCTGTAATCCCAGCTACTCAGGAGGCTGAGGCAGGAGAACTGCTTGAACCTGGGAGGCGGAGGTTGCAGTGAGCCAAGATTGTGCCACTGCACTCCAGCCTGGGCAACAGAGAGAGACTCTGTCTCAAAGAAAAAAAAAAAAAAAAGAATACAGTTAGAACAGGAAGAAATAGGGGATCACTAACCTTATTCTCAGACTTTCTACTGTAACTAAAATCACAAAATATTAATTCCCAATATTGGAAACACTACAAGGGCATAACATTTAAATACTATGGCTTTTGTATGTTGAAAATATAATTTTATAAGTTTATAATTAGTTATGATGGCTAATGTAGCCATTAACATATTAGTGCTATACAATAAATTTGGCACAACACTCTTGGCTACTAAATGCTACTGTTAATGGTTAGAACTTTTTTAAACTACAGGATTATTTGATGCTAATTAGAATCACTAAGTATATGTTTTATTTGGTTGAAACACAATGAATTACTTGTAAAGTATAGTCCATTTAATTCCAAATCTCATCAATAATCTTGGTTACTGAAAGTTAGTACCTTGCATTTTTCGACTTCTTCCTCAATTTTCTCAACAATAGCTGCATCCAGAATTTGCAAATCACAAGAAGAACGAGATAAAGTACTGACAGGATGTCCTTTTAGCCAAGTAATAATTTCTTGAACTTTCTCAGCACTAAAGCAAAAACAGTAATTTTTAAAATTTGATTAAAACTTTCTCAGGGCTATAAATTATAAAAGACATCAAACTTATATAACTAATCATCAGTCACTGAACTTAATCGGAACTAATCATAAATCTAATATAAATATGGACATGTTAACTCTCAGTAATTAAAAGACACACAAAAAGATTAGTTTAAAAGTATTTGTTGATATAAATGGAAGAAAATTTAAGCTCTTAAAGCAAAAATGAAACAACGCAAAAAATAAAACACAAAACAAAACAAAAAGAAGTAACAAGACACGCCTGTAATCCCAGCACTTTGGGAGGCCAAGGATCATGGCCTGAGCCTAGAAGTTAAAAAAAAAAAAAATTAGTCAAATGTGGAGGCGTACGCCTATAGGCCCAGCTACTCAGGAGGCTGAGGTAGGAGGATTGTTTGAGTCCAGGGAACCAAGGCTGAAGTGAGCCATGTCTGAGCCACTGCATTCGGGCAAGAGAGTAAGAACCTGCCTCAAAAAAAAAAAAAAAAAAAAAAAAAGTAATATGAAATTCTTGACAAACCAGCCGTACTTGTCATTGAAAACACTCAATTGAACTATGAGGAACAAATATCATAAATCTTGCTTACCCATTCTCATTTTCTCCAGGCCAAATGTCATCTTCATAGAACACATCCTCTTGGCTATTTTTGGCTATATAATTAAATAGTTCTGGAGCTCTGGTCAAACAAACAAAAATATTGTCTTAAAATACATATGGTTAACTTCAGATAAACTTCCTACATAATAATTTCAGATCCTAAAGAGACATATAAAACTTATTGAGGACTACTATAGTATTAATAAGGGATATTATTAAAAGCGATAGAAAGTGTAAGACTGGTAAGTCAGAGTACTCCTAGACCCTCAAAAAACTCCCACTGGCTAAGGTTCAAGTCATAAACTTATAATAAACTTCAATTACTGACTCTACCCTCTTTCATTATAATGACAACCGATGGACAAAAATGGTATCTACAGGTTAGTTTTCTAATTTTCATAACAAAACTAGAGCACTCTACGATACAACAAATTAAAATAGATTAAAGGCGTCTTTCGATAACTCTCAAAATTCCATTTCTTTCTGAAGAGTGCAGGACTTTTGGATACATATAGCAAATTGAACGTATGTGCTTATCTTCCATCCCTCACCAATCCATTAAAATGACAATATAGTATAAAAAAGGGCATAGACTTAAGAGAGACAGATGAAAAATGAAGCACAGTATCTGGTGGCATATATAACCTGTTAAAATTTTAGAAATAGGAAACTGGATGAATGAATATTATCTGATTTGACAGACAGGAATGAGTTGAATCCTGAACTACCAGTGGGGGAAGTCAATAAGAAGCAAGTTGATTTAAAACACAGAACACTCTGAAAAAGCTCAGGAATTATAGGTTCCAGGTACATTTGAAAGTGCGGGGTGAGGTTTAGTAAGATTTAAAGTTTGTATAACAAGCAGTTATACTGTCATGCGGTTGCCTGCCTACCACCCCAGCATGACCTGTAGCGTATATTTTAAAGAGGTCAAATAGATACTCTAGCCTTGTGTATACCAGTCACAGCGACTTAGGGGTGAGGAAGGCGTAAGGAGGAGAGGACAGGTGTTATACTGAAAACAGGGAATTAATGAAAGCATAAATACTATACAATGTGTCACTAGGAAGCATAAGGTCTCTAGGAATGGACTCTGGGATGGAGACAAGCATGCAGGAAGTTTAGTAGGGAGTGCTTGTTTGATCAACACCCGTGGAAGGGAAGGGAGAGGAAGAAAGCAGAATTGGGCACAGGAAGAGGCTGGGCTGTGATCAATTCTCAATGAATTCCTTGGCCAGCCCCACAAAGATCTCAAACTGGGATGGCCCTTCAGACTTGCCATGAATTGGGGCAATCAGAATGTCTGGGCTTCTACACCTCCTTATAGATCAGGCATTGATTTGTAGCTGTTGTGGGAAGGGAAAGTAACCTTAGGTGAGGCAGTTCTCCTCATCCAGGCAATTACTAAAGAGGGCTCACAGCTGAGGGCTGCCAGAAAGCAGCATTCCTGCCGCAAGGGGATAGGTCTTTCAGTCTTGAAAAGTGGTCCGGGAGGTGTATCACAGTATCCACTTGGTAATGAAACCTTCTTTCCCTGGTTAACTTCCAGAATACTAGCAATCAGTTTAATCCACTACATTCATATCCACTGTCAAGGAAAAGGGTGGAGGCCACCTCTTGGGGAAAGAAAAGATAAACATGCAGGTAGTGATACTAGGAGGTCCTCTGTAGAAACAGGAAAGTCCCTCCTGATCCACCTGATAAACCCCACCTAAGTACACTAAATTTCCAATCAGCTATTTAGTGCCTCATTCTTAAATATAATTGGCTATCAAAGATCACCAGACAAGAACAACAACAAAAAAACTTTAACATTGAAAGAGAGTCTAAATCAAACAGGAAGAAAAAAAGCAATTTGAGAAAACAGAAAACACAAAAAATAGAAGGAAAAATCCTAGAATTATCTTCAGAGAAATAAATGAAGATTTTCCACTCACTGTAAGAACAAGATGCTATATATAGCCAGAGAATAAGGACACACTTTTAGAAATTAAAATGATTAAATCCAATAGAAATTTTAAATGATAAACAATAAAGTTGAATGAATTTCCCAGAGTAGAACAGAAGTATAACAATATAGGAAATGGATGAGGAGAGATAAAACTAAGAGGATTAATCCAGAAGGTCTAAGATTTAACTAAAAGGATTCCCAGAAATAGAAAGCAGGAAAAAAATAGTGAGCAGAAAATTATCAAAGAAATAATACAAGAAAGTTTCTCAGAATGGAAGGGCATCAGTTTCAAGCCTGAAAGAGCTGAACAGGAGAAGGGAAGAAAAAAGATCCATACCAAGGCACACATCCTCACATTATTAAAAAGCACCAGTAAAGGAAAGGTGCTAAAAAGCTTTCGGAAAATGAAAATAGATCACATACAGAAATTCAGAATCAGAATGGCACAGGCTTTATCAACAGCAATATGGAAATGAGAAGAGAATGGAACAGTGGTTTCAAAATTCTGAGGGAAGGCCAGGTGTGGCGGCTCACACCTGTAATCCCAGCACTTTGGGAGGCCGAGGCAGGCAGATCACTTGAGGTCAGGGGTTTGAGACCAACATGGTGAAACCCCATCTCTACTAAAAAAAAAAATACAAAATTTAGCCAGGCATGGTGGCAGGTGCCTGTAATCCCAGCTACTCGGGAGGCTGAGGTAGGAGAATCACTTGAACTGGAGAGGCAGAGGTTGCAGTGAGCCGAGATCGTGCCACTGCACTCCAGCCTGGGTGACAGAGCGAGACTGTCTCAACAAAGCAAAACAAAAACAAAAACAAAATTCTGAGGGAAAATAATCTTCAATCTAGGATTCTACACCCAGGCAAACTATCAATCAAGTGCAGGAGAAGAATAAACACACCTCCAGACATGCAAGTTTTCTCAGGAAGCTACTGGAGTAAGTGCTCCATCAAAATGGAGAGTGAGGCATGAAAGTCAGAAAATGAAGGAATCCTATATGGCAGACTGGTAAAGAAAATTGAATTCCTAGGATGACAGTACTGGGAAACTGCAGAATGAGAGCTGCACAACAGCCCTAGAGAGCAATCAGTTCAAACTGAAGCAGGAAGACACAGGTTTTAAAAGAAGTCTCTAAGAGAAAAACGGAACTGAGCGATCACCTGATCTGTTTGACCACACTGTAAACAGCTATGGCACAGAATTTGTTATGTGAACACGGATAAGAAGCAATGAAAAAAACAGCAGAGAAAGCAAAAATGTATACAAGAAATAAAATGTAATCTTAATACTCCATAAGGTCCAACTGTGAACATTTACTTCACCATAAGGAAGTAAACCTTTAATACAGATTTAATAAAAAATCTTGATAAAAGTTTAGTGAGAGGGGAAATATGTGTGTGAGGGAATCCAGAGTGGTGGAAGTCAAAGAAAGCTGAAGCGCAGGGTAGGAAAGCCACTCACAGCAGAGAATCCATAAATATGTCAAGTTGAAAAATTAAGAAAAAGTAGTTTAAACATGACCTTTTAAAGAAATAAGAAAGTGAACAGAAGAAACAATCTAAATTTCCAGATAGTAATATGGGATTGAATTGTGTCCTGCCTCACTCAGAAGTTATGGAAATAACTTGTGAGTTATTTGGAAATAGGGTTTTTAGTAGAGGCAGTCAAACAAAATGTGGTCATTAGCATGGACTCTGATCTGACTGGTGTTCTTACAAAAAGGGGAAATTAGGACACAGAGACGGACATACAGAGATGAAAGATGATGTGAGACACCCAGTGAGAACATCACATAAACACGGAGGATTGGAGGGATGCATCTACAAGCCAAATATATAACGCTATGAGAAGGCAGAACAGAGGTGCTTCCCTAGTGCCTTCAGAGGGACCATCATTGTCCTGCAATATCTCGATTTTGGACTTTTGGTCACCAGAACTGGTTGACACAATAAATTTCTGTTGTTTAAGCCACCCAGTTTGTGGTACTTTGTTACAGGAGCTAGCCTAGGAAACTAATAAAGAGATCTTCAAATATAAGGTTAGAAACCAGTGGAATAATGGAAAGAACATTAAATTACGAATCAGATGTAAATATACTTCCTATAAATCTTTATCACTAGTAACTCAGTGTATCTTGGTACTTGGCTTTCTCACTTTTAGTATGAGTTGACTTGCTGATTTCCTAGATAATTTCAGCATTAAAATTCAATAATTCTAAGACAGTGACCTGTGCAGCTACATAGTTCTAAGAATCAGAAAAAATCCACTATGCTAAGAGCTTTGTTTATCCATATCAGTTCTCTCAGTGCTGACATAGGTATGCAAAGCAGTGAACAATGTATGATAGTAAGTTAAGAAAAATTTTAACTAAAGAGGGCAATTCTCATTATATATTTTCTTTTAAATAATATGGTATTTTTTTACTCAATTTTAGCTAGTGGCTATGATATTCCATGATGCAAAATTAACTCTACACGTAACATATGCCAGATTTTACTAATGGAAATATTTGTCCTCTAAAACTAATGTCAGCAAGGCAAACTAAACAGTATTTTCCTAAGATTTTGGATGACTACTAGTATCTTATTAGGTACTTACCTCTCTAAGTACTCTGCCAGAAGTTGTTCTGCTGCAGATGAATACATCCATTCACTTCCAACTTTCTTAGTATATCCAGGTACCTCCTCATTTTTCTTGTTGAATTTGAGATTTAAACCCACATTTGCTTTATGGTCTCCATGAGGGCTGAATTTAAACCACACATGCGCACACGTCCACACACACAGACACACACACAGACACACACACACAGACACACGAGTTTTAAAATGTCGTTCAAGGAACAAAAAGTTTTGCTTTCAATTCTTAGAAAAGCTCAGTTTTGATTATTCTTCTATATTTTAGTTATTACGGTTATTTCCAAAGTAGCAGTAATTGAAAAACTAGAAGAAAAGCTTCAAAACCCAAGTTAACAAAGCATGTAAATAAATTACGTAATTATAGAGGAAAATGAAATAACAAGATGCAAGGAAATATACTACTGAGGTTCACACACACCCTCTGATACCTTTTTTCAAGGTTCAATTTATTAGCTGCTAAAAAATAAGAACTGTCTTTTCCAACCACCTAAAACATGTGCCATTCAGATGAAAGATCACCATCAGAGAAATTTATGCACAATTTTAAGACAATCCAGAGCAATTAATAAGAAAATAAATACTGAAATATTAAGCATTTAATCTTTATCATTTAATTTTTCTGCCACTTTAAGTAAATTTCTCTAACACAAACTTACTTTCTCCTAGATCCTCTTCCAATAAAAATACTTCCTGTAAACCTTGAAACAAGGTATCCACTCACTCCAAGGCGACTGGCCAACACATATCCTGGGTTGTACTTTATAGAATATTTCTTTAAATATAAAAACAAAAAGGTCAATTATGGAAACACAAGTTTACATTAAATGTTATTTCTTTACCTTTAAAATCTGGAGATAATCAAGACATCACTAACCATTGGATTGTGGCAATATAAGGATTTTCACTTAGATCCATTTCCCCTTTTTTTTTGAAAGGATCTGTAGGCAGAATTTTTCTGCTCCTCTCTCTTTCTCCTTAAAGGACAGAATTCCCAAGGATGGATAAAAGGGGGGAGGAAATATACAGTTTGTGAAACTGTCTTAAGAAATAAACTCTACTGTAAATACTAAATGGCAAACTCCACAGGCAAGTTTTTTGTTTGTTTTTGTTTCTACTAATTTTCATATTCCAAGCAGGGCCTAGCAAAGTACTTGGGACAAAATGAGGCCTCAATAATTATTAGAATGAATTAAAAAATAGGTACATCATCAAAATTGTTGCTACTGAGAAAAACTAAAAGTGTCCTTCATATATGGATATAAGTAATATTCTTTTCCCCTAATATTTACTATCATATGAAAATAAACAAGCATGTATAGACCCATAATTAATACAGTCAATGAAATGTAACCTTAATTTATATACTTAAGGGAAGAAAACATATTGTCACATTAAAAAAAAAAAAGTAACAGATCATATAATATTTAACCAGGAAGCAAATGATTCATGAATCCAATACTAACTAGGATAAACTACCATATATTCCTAACATCACGTACATAACAATAAAACATACTTAAGAACATAATCAGATTTAGCAATAATGTAATACAAATCAAGTATCCTTTCCAGAACAGTTCAAAGAATTAAGGTAGTAGGTCTCAAATGTAAGTAGCAACACTTTTCTAACAAGCATTTGGAAATGTGTAGAGGCACATTTAATTACAATAACTGGCATGGGCTACTAGCACTTAATGCCCTTGAGCCAAAGATGCCAACCGTCCTGCCATATACAAAACAGTTTTATTTAATACATAACTGTCCTGCCCAAATTGCCAATAGTACTCCTTTTGAGAAATAATGGGTTTTGCTATAATTTAAAATTCATTAAAACCATCACAAACATCCTAGAAAATACAAAATAAGTAGCTGAGAAGGTTGTGGTAGAAAAAGAATGCAGCTTGAGTGAAAGTTAAACATATTTGTAAAGAGAAAGAAACCAAACCAGAGAAGGCATGCCTATCAACACTGTACACTATTATATAAGAGGACAGGCTCTTCTAGATCTAGAAAAAGCCAGGGATGAAGGAACACAAGTTCTTTAACCTTCTTTAATCTTCACTGATTCCCAGTACAAAGTTCCAGCTACTTTATAGTAATGAGCCACTCTCCTGGTTTCATGACTGCTGTCTAAATTTGTTCTTCAAATGGCACCAGATGGTAAGATTTTGGGGATGACTGCCTTCCATACATAAAGTTTCCTCATGGGTGTCCTGATATATAATGCCTTAAATTCATTTCACAGGATATAAAGCTTTATATTTTACTATTAGTGGAAAAAAAAGGCTAAGTAGCCACAGCTGGTCGATTGTGAATTAATTTTAATTAAGTTAATTATCCAACCAATCGGTAAGAACAAACGACAGATATCAGAACCTTCCCTCTATTTTAACAGGAGAAAGGAAAGCCACTGGAAATTTTTGGTGAGAAAGTCCTAAAAAAGATGCCGTTAAATGCAATTTTCCAATATTCTTGAGGGTTGAGACTGTTCATTCTTAGCTGAGTGGATACATACAGCTTTTGCAGAAAGGCCATTCATCACTTCCAGCTAAAAATGCAGGCTCTGAATTGTTATGAAAGGTTTAACAGAAAACACAAAGAAATAGAAGGAAAAATCCTAGAATTATCTTCAGAGAAATAGATGAAGATTTTCCACTCACTGTAAGAACAAGATGCTATATATAGCCAGAGAATAAGGACACACTTTTAGATATTAAAATGATTAAATTAAATAGAAATTTTAAATGATAAACAATAAAGTTGAATGAATTTCCCAGAGTAGAACAGAAGTATAACAATATAGGAAATGGATGAGGAGAGATAAAACTAAGAGGATTAATCCAGAAGGTCTAAGATTTAACTAAAAGGATTCCCAGAAATAGAAAGCAGGAAAAAAATAGTGAGCAGAAAATTATCAAAGAAATAATACAAGAAAGTTTCTCAGAATGGAAGGGCATCAGTTTCAAGCCTGAAAGAGCTGAACAGGAGAAGGGAAGAAAAAAGATCCATACCAAGGCACACATCCCCACATTATTAAAAAGCACCAGTAAAGGAAAGGTGCTAAAAAGATTTCAGAAAATGAAAACAGATCATATACAGAAATTCAGAATCAGAATGGCACAGGATTTATCAACAGCAATATGGAAATGAGAAGAGAATGGAATAGTGGTTTCAAAATTCTGAGGGAAGGCCAGGTGTGGCGGCTCACACCTGTAATCCTAGCACTTTGAGAGGCCAAGGCAGATCACTTGAGGTCAGGGGTTTGAGACCAACATGGTGAAACCCCATCTCTACTTAAAAAAAAAATACAAAATTTAGCCGGGCATGGTGGCAGGTGCCTGTAATCCCAGCTACTCGGGAGGCTGAGGTAGGAGAATCACTTGAACCAGGGAGGCAAAGGTTGCAGTGAGCCAAGATCGTGCCACTGCACTCCAGCCTGGATGACAGAGCGAAACTCTGTCTCACAAAAAGAAAAAACCAAAACCAAAACCAAAACAAAATTCTGAGGGAAAATAATCTTCAATCTAGGATTCTACACCCAGGCAAACTATCAATCAAGTGCAGGAGAAGAATAAAGACATCTCCAGACATGCAAGTTTTCTCAGAAGCTACTGGAGTAAGTGCTCCATCAAAATGGAGATATAAATCAGAAAGAGTGAGGCATGAGAGTCAGAAAATGAAGCTGGTTGATTGTGAATTAATATTAGCTAATTATCCAACCAATCAATAAGAACAAATGACAGATATCAGAACCTTCCCTCTATTTTAACAGGAGAAAAGAAAGCCAGTGGAATTTTTTGGTGAGAAGGTCCTGAAAAAGATGCTATTAACTTAAATGCATTTTTCCAATATTCTTTAGGATTGAGACTGTTCATTCTTAGCTAAGAGATACATACAGCCTTTGCAGAAAGGCCATTTGTCACTTGCAACTAAAAATGCAGGCTCTGAATTATTATGAAAGGTTTAAAACACCTAAATCTATTCCCAGAGGGTGTGCTAATCAATGTGCCTCTTATAAGCTTGAACACAATAATCCATAACAATCACTACAGATTAATAACGGGATTTCAGTGATTTCCCCCCACAAAGATCTACATGAAGTTTTGAGCACAGATTCCACACTTATTTTTAAATACTAGATGCAACTGGGAGAGAGAATCTAATCAGTATTAAATAAAATATCTGAAATAAATTCAAAGGAGGTGGCAAAAATATCCTAATATTTTAAAAGTTTATCAATTCTAAATGAAACAATGCAAACTACTGTACTCACATGCTGGTTCTGTATTAAAGCATCAAGATTGGGTTCACATGGAATGCTGAAAATCACACGAATCCTACCTTCTGTAATCACATCACCTGAATCCTGAACCTTAGAAGAAAAAAAAAAATCACAGTATAGTCTCTTTCAGTACATTTTATTTTTTAACTTATTTGAACACTATTATTTTTGAAATACAGTATGACAAGTTGGATAGTGGAAATTCTCTTGAAATTTGTTAAGTGGGTATGAAAATACTGTAAATTTGAGTCGCTGTATCATTGCTTTAATGGTTAACTTCTTTTGAGACAGAATCTATAATACTGTAAATTTGAGTCACTGTATCATTGCTTTAATGGTTGTTAATTTGTTTTTTCTTGTTTTCTTTTTGACAGGATCTCATTCTGTCAGACGAGATCAGGTGCATTCAGGGTGGTATGGCCGTAGACAGGACCTCACTCTATCATTCAGGCTAAAGTGGTGGGATCACAGCTCACTGCAACCTTGAACTCTTGGGCTCAAGTAATTTTCCTGCCTTGGTCTCCCCAAAGTGGTAAGATAATAGGTGTAAGCCACTGCACCTGGACAATCGACAATTATTTTTTATTTTGATTTTTTGGCAACAGGGTCTTGCTCTGTCATCTAGGCTGGAGTGCAGTGGCACTATCATGGCTTACCGACTTGCTGCACTTGGCTTCCTGGGCTCAAACAATCTTCCCACCTCAGCCTCTCAAGCAGCTGGAGCTACAGGTGTGCACCATTAAGCCCAATTATTTGCAGAGATGGGATTTTGCCATGTTGCCCAGGCTGGTCTCAAACTCCCGGGCTCAACAAATTTCCCCACCCCCGCCTCGGCCTCCCAATGTGCTGGGATTACAGGTGCATGCCACTGTGCTTGGCCCAATCATTCTTTTTTAAATTAACTTTTTATTTGCAAATAATTCCAAAGTACCAAAAAGTTGCAAAAAAAAAAAAAAAAAAAAAAAAAAGTGGAGGTTGCAGTGAGCCCAGATCATGCCACTGCATTCTATCTGGGTAATAGAGCGAGACTCAGTCTCCAAAAAAAAAGAAAAGAAAAAAAATTTATCCAGATTCACCTGTTGTTAGCATTGTAAAACAAATGCCTTTAACATTTGTGTACTGTGTGTGTATTTACCTATACATAGTTATCTTTCTGAATCCCTTGAGTATATATGACATACATCATGTCCCTGACCTCAATATATCAGTGTATATTTCCTAAGATAGATATTTTACTATATAATCACAGTACAGTTATTAAGTATATAAATTTACATTGACATAATACTTTTATCGAAGCTACCATCTATATTCCAATTTCGTCAGTTGACCAAATAATGTCCTTTATAGAACTATTTTCTTCCTTTATTATAAGATCCAGATTAGGATCAGATATTGCATTTAATTGTCGTATCTCTTTAGCATCCTTTAATCTAAAATGTATCCACTGCCTTTCTTTGTTTTTGTTTTTATAACACTGACCTTTTAAGTTACTGCTTTTTTTTTTTTTAGACAGAGTCTCGATGTGTCATCCAGGCTGGAGTGCGGTGGTATGATCTCAGCTCACCACAACCTCTGTCTCCCAGGTTCAAGCAATTCTCATTCTCAGCCTCTCAAGTAGCTGAGATTACATGTATACGCCACCATACCCGGCTAATTTTTTATAATTTTAGCAGAGATGAGGTTTCGCTGTGTTGGCCAGCCTGGTCTCGAACTCCTGGCCTCAAGTGATTGCCTATCTTGGCCTCCCAAAGTGCTGGGATTACAGGAGTGAGCCACCATACCCAGCCAACATTGACATTTTGAAGAATATATGATTTGTCCCTCCCTCTCCAACCTGCCTTTAAAAAACAAACAAACAAACAAAAAAACAGTTCCTCATTTTGGGTTTGTTTGATGCTTCCACACAATTACGTTATAGTAATACATTCACAGCCAGAATACTGCACAGGTGATGTGTCCTCCAAAGGGTATTACATCTGGAGGTACACAATGTTCATCTGTCCTTTAATGTGATGCTAACTTTGATTATACCATCAAGATGTTGCTCAATTTTTTTCCTGCATAATTACAGTTTTTGTTTCCCTTGCAGCTAATAAATAGTCTGTAGGAGATACATTCTAAGACCATGCAATATCCTGCTCCTGATTGAAAAAAAAAAAATTCCCCCTAGATTTAGTTCCCAAAGATGATTCTTACATGATTTAATCTTTATCATAACGGTTGCACAACGGTTTTTCAACTGCAGCACTCTCTCCAAATTTACTTCTTACATGGTACTACAGACAACAGCCCTTCCTTTCCCTATTTATCTTTTTACTGTCACTACGGAATCATGAATTCCTGTTTTCCCCCCAGTGGTTTATAATTAATTACTGAATTTAATTATTTTGTCACTCAAAGTATCCAAGATTTGGGTAGTGGTAGTACCCTCAACCTGGTTCCTGTGTTTACATGACATACTCCCACCATTCTTCTGAGCACCTCCTTACTTTCTGACATAACAAGATGTTCCAGGTTCATCTTGTATCTTCCCTGCCCCAGATCCAGAATCAGCAATTTCTCTGAGAAGCCCTGTTCCTTTTAGTGAGGTATCAAATTAGAGGTCAAGATCTAGGTGGTACACGTGCTCATTGTGCTAAGGTGTCTTTGCTTCTTATCCCTTTCAGCAAACAGAGCTAGAAACATATGCATACGTGTATATATACATACAGATATATTTGTGCCTATATACACAGATATACAAACATATATACATATTTTAGAAACCATGAGTTCACACTAATACTTCCAAATCTGTCCCTATAGGTTCTTTCTTGCTTTCTCCCCTTCCATATTTGCATGTACCTTTTTCCATTTAAGAACCAAAGTTCCTCAAATATGAACGCATTTACAAATTCACTCGAGCCTATTACATGCCTAAAATAGTTACAAAATTGCTTCATCCATACCACTACAATAAACAAAACTGCTAAAAAAAAAAAAGAGATCAGGATTTGAACACACCACCTCTTGATCCTAATCTGCTCAAGACTAAAAGTATACAGTCTTTAGTCTTAGATATATAGTCTTCAGATATATAAGTCAAACACTGTGTTCATAAGTTACATGGATAAATTCTTTATTTTTTCCCTTCATTATTATATTTTAATTTAAACCTAAATGAAGAGAAGTTAAGTAACTGCTTTAAACTAGAGAAAAATGTATCAGTAACAATAATGGAAACTAACTTCTCCAGTGCAGCCATAATAGGGAGTTCCCAGCATAAAGACCATACTTCTCAGAGGAAACAAATCATCCAATGTTTTGATATTGGAGAAACGAGAGTCGAAAGCTCGGATGTCCTACATAAAATAAAAGTAAATCATCTTAGTCACAATTTCTATAGATTGCATATCAAGTTTTTTTCCTATGGGATTATGACTATGCTGTTTGCAAATGTCAGTGTGAAGATTTTTCTACATAATGCCAACAGCTAAAATTTGTTGACTGGTTATATGGCAGGCACTCTTCTATGTGCTTCACACATTTATTGAGTTCATTTAATCCTCATGACAAACCTCTGTGGCAGAGACCATTATTAGCCTCACTAATACAGATGAGAAAACTGGGGCACAGAAAGGGGATGAATCTTGTCCAAGGTCATGCAGCTAAGAAGCCAACTCAGGCAGCCAGTGCTCTTAAGTCACTTAATCACTACACTGTACTATAACACCCCAAATTACAGGATTGCTACATACTTAAAAAAATTTTTGTCCTCTTTTCGTATCTAAGATTATAAATGCAAAAGTAAATGCCTTTTACATTTATAAGATGATTTAAGGCAAATATTTTTGAAGAATAAAAATATAAAATTCAAGGGTATAAGTTAATGCTGGGATTTTTTCTTTTAGAGACTAAGTCCTTAAAAAAAAGCATAAAAGGCTGGGCTCAGTGGCTCACACCTGTAATCCCAGCAGTTTGGGAGGCCGAGGCGGGTGGATCATGAGGTCAGGAGATTGAGACCATCCTGGCTAACATGGTGAAACCCTGTCTCCACTAAAAAATACCAAAAAATTAGCCAGGTGTGGTGGCAGGCGCCTGTAGTCCCAGCTACTCGGGAGGCTGTGGCAGGAGAATGGCACGAACCCAGAAGGTGGAGCTTGCAGTGAGCCAAGATCGCGCCACTGTACTCCAGCCTGGGCAACAGAGCGAGACTCCGTCTCAAAAAAAAAAAAAAAAAAAAGCATAAAAAAGCATAAAAGACAAGTTTCCTAACTACATATGCTGAGTGTCTGAGCATGTAATACTTCTTACAAATAATAAGTTATTTTGTAAATTATATTAAATGATAATCTCTATTATACATTGCTGTATTAGTCTATATTAACATATCTTTTCATTATACAGTGTATAACAGTGTATTAATAGTGTATATTAAGATAGAATAGAAACTTGATATAGACTTACCTTGACAATAGTTTGATAAACAAAAGGAACAACTTGTTTTGACCACTGTTTCTCTAGACGAACTTCACCATTTTGATTTATTTGATATTTACGACCTGTGAGTAACTGAGCATACACAACTGCAGATGTTTCATTTATTATTATTCCTTTTCTTCTCAGGTAGCTAAAAGAAAGAATAAACATGGAAGAAACATGAAATATACATATGAATGTGTATGCAGATATTCTAGGACGATAATCATCAACTATTGTAAACTATCAACTCATAATCAAATGTGTAAATAAACTTCAAATAAATACGCTAGCAGTTCCAGGTACCTAACTTGAGACTTTTTGCATTATTTATTTTACTCTGTGGGTACTTCTCCAACTGTCTATGCGATTAAATAAGAACTCATAGAGCTATAAGGAACTCCTGTTCTCACATCCACTAGGATCGTTATAATTAAAAAACGGGAAAAAAATAAGTTTTAGTGACGACATGGAAAAACTGGAGCATCTGCACATTGCTGGTGGGACTGTAAAATGGTGCAGCTGCTGTGGAAAATGGTTTGGCAGTTCCTCAAAAAGCAACATATAATTAACACATGACCCAACAATTCTAAGCATTCCAACCTCCGCAGATTGGAAACAGGTACTCAAACAAATATTGATACACAAATGATCACAGCACCACTATTCAAACAGCCAAAAAGTACAATCCAATCCAAATGTTCATAAATGAACAAATGGATAAACAAACGGTGGCGTATCTATACAATGGAATATTATTCAGTCATAAAGATGAATAAGCACTGACACATGCTACAATGTGTATGAACTTCAAAAGCATGCTAAATGAAAGAAGCCTGATACAAAAGGCCATATATCATATGATTCCATTTATATGAAACATCTAAAATAGGTAAATCCATGAAGACAGAAAATAGATTGGGGGTTGCCAGGAGTATGTGATGGCTTTTCCAATCTAAAGTAATTCAGACAGCCTCCTAGTTTTTTAGACAAAAGTTTACTGGAACATAGTCATCCATTCACTTCCTGTCTATGGCTGCTTTTGCGCTACATGGTAAAGTTGAGTAGTTGTGACAGACATTGTAAAGTCTACAAAGCCTAAAATATTTATTATTTGCCCTTTACAGAAGAAGTTTGCTGACCTTTCATCTAAATATATAATCATTCTTCATTTAAGGAATATTTTCTTATCTCCTTTCCATTTTCTCTTTCTAGAACTCCTATTAGATAGATACTAAAATTCTGACTATATTATTTTCATCTCTTTGTGCTTTTGTACTGCTTACTGAAGGAATTCCTAAGGTTGATCATTTAGCTCACTGATTCAATTTTTAGTATGCCCATATTACTACTCAGTCCATCTACCGAGCTCACTTTACCAATCACACTTTAAAAGTTTTATGTTTATACAAATATATGTCATAAAAATAGTATATAATATAGACTATATAAAATAGCATATAATATAGTATATAATTATATAACACATTATGTATTTTTTCCATATCAGCCTATACTTTAATAATGTTGTCTATGGCAAAGTTGGTCTGAAAAAAGTCATGTCACCTTAGCTAGAAACAAAAGTTTTCCAACAAATTTTTGAAACACACCATTTTCTAAAAATTTATTAGAATTTTTTTCTACCACTTTCACTTAAAAGTCATTTAGCCAGTAATCTTGATATCAACAGCTGACCAGGACATTTCAAGAAATCTTTATAATTATGGGCCAGTATTTCTCATGAAAGTAGATGCAAAAATCTTAAAACAAATTTAAACAGATAAAATCCAATTATGTATAAAAGGATAATATATCATAAATAAATGGGATTTATTCCAGAAATTTAGGGGTAGATTAATATTGGAAATTCAGTCAATGTAATTCATCAGATTAACAGGATAAAAATAATATAATCAGTTTGACAGCTGTGGAAAGAACATTTTACAAATCAGCACCAACTAATGATAAAAACCAGAAGGAAATTTCCTTAATCTGATAAAGAACAGTAATTAAAAACAAGCTACAGTGATAATTTTATTTAAAGATAAATTACTTAGTTTTCCCCTGAAATTGAGAATGACACAATAAGCCAGTAAGAAAACTATAAAGTAATGAAAAAAACATAATCTACCCAATTTTAAAAAGGGCAAAAGACTTGAACAGGCATTTCACAAAAGAGTATGCTATTCAAATGGCCAACAAACATGAAAGGATGTTCAATTTTATTAGTCATCAGGGAAATGCAAATTAAAGCAAAATGAGATACTACTACTATACCAAAATGGCTAAAATGAAAAAGCAATAGTAAGCACTTATGAAAACAGAAATCAACAGAAGTTCTTATAAACTGCTGGTAGAGTGTAAATTGATACAGTTTGCAAACCTTTTTGGTAGTATCTGTTAAAGTTGAATGTAGGCATATGCTATGAAGCAGTAATTCTACTCTTAGATATATACCCAAAAGGAATGCATATATATACGATCACCAAAAGCCCCAAATGAGAAACAACTCAAATATCCATCCAGTGTAGAATGGAAAAATTGTGCTGTATTCATACAATAGTATCATTAGTGAAAATGAACCAACTATGATTACATGTAACAATATGGATATTAGAATCACAATACTGACCAAACGAAATCAGGCTCAAGAAGAATACACTCTGTGTGAATGAACTTATACTGCATAAAGTTCAAAAATAGAAAACACAAATGTATGTGGTTACAAGTCAAAATAGTTATCCTCATCACTGGGGGTGGGGAGGGAGCAGCAGATGGTAATGGATAAAAGGGTGTACAAGGGACTTCCTTGGATTATGATAATATTCCTGTTACTGTTTTTTGACTTGTATTCTTGTTCCACATGTGAAAATTCATCAAGTAATATAGTTATGATTTCACTTATGAATAATACACTTATAATTTGTAGGTATTTTTTGCTCCATATGTATATAGCCATACTTTGGGAGACATTTCAGGTTCAGTTCCAGACCACCATAATAAATTGAGTCACATGAATTTTTTTGTTTCCCAGTACATACCAAAGTTGTGTTTACACTGAGTCTATTAAGTGTATAATAGCATTATGTCTAAAAAAAATGTATATATCTACTATGGTTTGGATATAGTTTGTTTGGCTCCACCAAGTCTCATGTTGAAATCCAATCCCCAGTGTTGGAGATGGAGCCTGGTGGGAGATGTCTGGGTCATGGGGTGGATCCCTCATAAATGGCTTGCTGCTGTCTTCCTTGTAATGAGGAGGATATGGGGGTTTATCACTCTACTAGTTCCCATGAGAACTGTTAAAAAGAACCTGGCACCTCCCTCCCTACCCCTCTCTTGCTTCTTTTCTTGCCATGTGATCTGTACACGCCTGTTCCTCTTTGTCTTCTGCTATGAGTGGAAGCTTCCTAAGGCCCTCACCAGAAGCATATGCTGAGGCCATACTTCTTGTGCAGTCTGCAGAACTTTGAGCCAAACATACCTCTTTTCTTTATAAATTACCCAGCCTCAGACTGGGCTAAGACAATAGTTTCATTTTCAAATACAGTTGACGCTTGAAAAACACAGGTTTGAACGACATAGGTCCACTTACATGCAGATTTTCTTCCGTATCTAACACCTCCAAGACAGCAGATGAACCCCTCCTCTGCCTACTCAACATGAAGACGAGGATGAAAACTGTTATGATCAACTACTACCACTTAATTAATAGTAAATATATTTTCTCTTCCTTATGATTTTCTTAATAACATTTTCCTCTCTTTTACTTTATCGTAAGAACACACTATATAACACATATACAAAATATGCGTTATCAACTACTTATGTTATTGGCAAGGCTTCTGATGAACAGTAGGCTTTTAGTAGTTAAGTTTTTGGGAGTCAAAAGTTGTATGTGCATTTTTTTTTACTGTATTGGGGGTCAGCACCCCTACCTCCCACACTGTTCAAAGATCAACTGTACTTTATTGCTCAGAAATGCTAACAGTAGGCTACTAGTAGTTAACTTTTTGCTGGTGGAGGGTCTCGCCTTGATATTGATGGCTGTTGATTAGTCAGGGCAGTGGCCGATGAAGGTTGGGATGGCTGAGGCGATTTTTGAAAATAAGACAATAATAAAGTTTGCTGGATCAGTTGACTCTTCATGAAAGATTTCTCTGCAGAAGAGAAGTTCTTTCCAACTTGGACTCAATGCTCTCAAAGTCTGCCATTGCTTTTCAACTAAATTTATGTAATATCCTAAATCCTTTGCTGTCATTTCAACAATGTTCACAGCATCTTCACTGTGAGTAGATTTCATCTCAAGAAACCACTTTCTTTGTTCATCTATAAGAAGCTACTCTTGGCCGGGTGCGTTGGCTCATGCCTATAATCTAAGCACTTTGGCACGTTGGGAGGCCAAGGCAGGCGGACACTTGAGAGCATGAGTTTGAGACCAACCTGGCCAAAATGGCAAAACTCTGTCTCTAATAAATATAAAAAAATTAGCTGCATATGGTGGCACTTGCCCGAATCCCAGCTACTCAGGAGGCTGAGGCACGAGAATCGCTTGAACCCAAGAGGTGGAGGTTGCAGTGAGTTGAGATCGCACCACTGCACTCTGGCTTGGGTGACAGAGCGAGACTCTGTCTCAAAACAAAACAAAACAAAGAAGCAATTCCTCATCCATTCAAGTTTTATGAGAAAGCAGCAATTCAGTTCCATCTTAAGGCTCCACTTCTAATATTTTTTGCTATTTCCACCACATCTGCAGTTACTTCCTCCACTGAAGTTTTGAACCTCTCAAAGTCATATAGGAGGGTCGGAATCAACTTCTTTCAAATTCCTGCTAATGTTGATAGATACTTTGAAATCCCATGAATCATGAATGTTCTTAATGGCATCTATAATGGTGAATCCTTTCCAGAACGTTTTCAATTTACCTTGCTCAGATCCATCAGAGCAATCACTCAGAGTCTCGCTCTGTCACCCAGGCTGGAGTGCAGTGGTGTGATCTTGGCTCACTGCAACCTTCGCCTCCCAGGTTCAAGCAATTCCACTGCCTCAGCCTCCCAAGTAGCTGGGATTACAGGTGTCTACCACCATGCCCAGCTAATTTTTGTATTTTTAGTAGAGACAGTGTTTCATTATGTTGGCCAGGTTGGCCTCGAACTCCTGACCCCAGGTGATCCGCCCACCTCAGCCTCCCAAAGTGCTGGAATTACAGGCATGTGCCACTGTGCCCGGCCAAAATGTATTTCTTAACTACTAAAATTTGAAAGTTCAAATTACTCCTTGATCCATGGGCTGCAGAATGGATGTTGTGTTTGCATCTGTGAAAACATTATCTCCTTGACATCTCCGTCAGAGCTCTCAGTTGATCAGGTGCACTGTCAATGAGCAGTAATATTTGGAAAGGATCTTTACTATGACCAGTAGGTCCCAACAGTGGACTTAACATATTCAGTAAACCACACTGTTAACCGATGTGCTGTCATTCAGACTTTGCTGTTCCATTTATAGAGCACAGGCATAGATTTAGCAGAATTCTTAAGGGCCCCACGATTTTCAGAATGGTCAATGAGCACCAGGTTCAACTTAACCAGTTGCACTTTTCCCTAACAAGAGAGTTAGCCTGATTTTTGAAGCTCTGAAGCCAGGCATTGGCTTCTCCTCTGCACCTATGGAAGTCCAGGATGGCATCTTATTCCAATAGAAGGCTGTTTCGTCCTTGTTTGTTGTTTAGTGTAGCCATCTTCATCAATGATCTTAGCTAGATCTGGATGACTCACTACAGCTTCTACATTAGCATTTGTTGCTTCAGCTCACACTTTATATTATGGAGATGGCTTCTTTCCTTAAACTTCATGAACCAACGTCTGCTCACTTCAAACTTCTTCTGCAGCTTCCTCACCTCTCTCAGCCTTGGTAGAATTGAAGAAAGGTAGGGCCTTACTGTGGATTAACCTTTGGCTTAAGGGAATGCTGTGACTAGTCTCGTCTTCTATCCAGACCACTAAAACTTTCTCCATATTAGCAATAAGGTTGTTTAATTTGCTTATCATTGGTATATTCACTGGGGTAGCACTTTTGATTTCCTTCAAGAATTTTTCTTTTGTATTCACAACTGTTTGGTGCAAGAAGCCTAGCCTTTGGCGTATATCAGCTTTTGACATGCCTTCTTCACTAAGCTTAATCATTTCCAGCGTTTGATTAAAACCTAGAAACATGTGATTCTTCCTTTCACTTGACTACTGAAGAGGGCTATTAACTGGCCTAATTTCAATATTGCTATGTCTCACAGAATAGGGAAAGAGAAAGAGACTAGGGGACCATTGGTTGGTAGAACAGTCAGCACACACGCAACATTTATTGATTAATTCACCATCTCAAATGCGCATGGTTGATGGTGCCCAAAAACAATTACAACAGTAACATTAAAAATCACTGATCATAGATGACCATGACAGATATAAAAATAACAATAATAAAGTTTGAAATACTGTGAGAATTACCAAAATGTGACACACAGGCATGAAGTGAGCACATACTGTTGGAAAAAATGGCACTGATAGAGTTGCGACATGGTTGTCACAAGCCTCTAATTTGTAAAAAATGCAACTATCTGTGAAGCACAATAAAGAGAAGCACAATAAAACAAGGTACGGCTGTATTTCAATGTTTCCATTAAAATAAAATCCCCCAAATAGTTAGTTAGCTCAAAACTTTTAAATTCCCAAGTGGTTGGAAGATTTTCGTCCATTTACTTTTTCTTTTACTATATACTTTTACTGCTTTGGGGTCAGTGTTGTTGTCTGTCTGAAAATTTCTTAGCCAGACTTGGTGGCTCACCCTTGTAATTCCAAGTACTCCAGAGGCTAAGGCAGGAGTATCACTTGAGGCTAGGTGTTCGAGACTAGCCTGAGCAACACAGTGATACCCCATCTCTACAAAAAATTAAAATAGTAGCCTGGCATGGTGGTGTGCACCTATAGTCCCAGCTATTGCAGAGGCAGAGGCAGGAAGATTGCTCGAGCTCAGGAGCTCCAGGTTGTGGTGAAGTATAATATGAATGTGCCACTGCACTCCACCCTGAGCGACATAGTAAGACGCCATCTCACTAAAAAAAAAAAAAAAAATATATATATATATATATATATAGAGAGAGAGAGAGAGAGAGATGAATGAAATAAAATTTATTGTATTTTCTTACTATCCTGCATGAAAGGGTTTTTAATATATGGTGCATAATCTGATCTATAACTTTTACAACAATGAATTATATTATTTTGATCCTATTTTTGCATAGTTGTTTTTTGATTACTAGATCTGTCAGGAGCCGGGCATGGTGGCTCATGCCTATAATCCCAGCACTTTGGGAGGCTGAGGCGGGAGGATCACTTGAGCCCAGGAGTTTGAGACCAGCCTAGGCAATATAGTGAGATCTCGCCTCTATTAATAAAAAAAAGAAAAAAAGATCTGTCAGGGATAGAATGGTCAGACTCCCAAACTTATAGTGATCCTTAATTTGCTTCAGTTTTTCCTGCAGTTTGCAAGACACAATTGACTGTAAGACATATCATTATTTGATGTACCACTGAACAAGAAAAAGAATCCTCCAATTAAACTTTGACACTGCAAAATACATTATAAATTCATAAATGACAAAAAGTAAAAAAATGTGTTTTAGAATCCACCAAATACAACTGTATGTTAATTATGTTCTTCAGTGTATACAGGTTTTTTTTTTTTATCTTTTCCCTTTTTAGTGTATACATGTTTATGTTTGTTTTATCTACAGTGTGAAGTAAACTTTTTGTAAATAATTATCTTTTCTCCTATTTATTCTTTTGGCCTTCAGTGAAGCTTTGTCTGATTTTTAACACTGCAATCCTCATTTTCTTTTCATCTGTATTTCACAGGTATATATTTGATAATGTGTAATTTAAAGAGACTAAATCAAACCAAATGTTTATTCAAAAATTTTTGGAATATAGGCCGGGCGCGGTGGCTCATGCTTGTAATCCCAGCACTTTGGGAGGCCGAGGCGGGCGGATCACGAGGTCAGGAGATCGAGACCACGGTGAAACCCCGTCTCTACTAAAAATACAAAAAATTAGCCAGGCGTGGTGGCGGGCGCCTGTAGTCCCAGCTACTTGGAGAGGCTGAGGCAGGAGAATGGTGTGAACCCGGGAGGTGGAGCTTGCAGCGAGCCAAGATCGCGCCACTGCACTCCAGCCTGGGTGAGAGAGCGAGACTCCGTCTCAAAAAAAAAAAAAAAAAAAAAAAAAAAAAAATTTTTTTTGGAATATAAATATAAAACTATACTTTCTAAAAACTGTGGATGGTGAGGGGTTACTGTGCTTTAGACTTTACTAACTGGCTATAGGTGTACTTCTTGTAGTTGGTCAACAGTTGAATGATGATCTTGGTGATGTAACCTAAGTGCTTTTGTATTTTAATAAAAGAACTATATAGCCTCTTAAATTTATTGACACAATTCTTAGTTTGGTCATTTCTGTCATCTTATTTTAATTCTACTTTTTGGCTTCCTAAATGATGTTTTTTTTGCCTTTCTATATTCTAGTCATCTTTCATTCATTTGATTTTTTTCATCAGTCATTTGCAAGTCAGAAATCTTGAGTTCCAATTTCTATTAATGGTTATTTTAAAATTAAATTTAAAAAATATTCATACTTCTTGGCTGGGTGCAGTGGCTCATGCCTGTAATCCCAGCAATTTGGAAAGCTGAGGCAGGTGGATCACTTGAAGTCAGGAGTTCAAGACCGGCCTGGCTAACACGACGAAATTCCGTCTCTACTAAAAATACAAAAAAATACAAAAATTAGCCAGGCATAATGGCCCACACCTGTAGTCCCAGCTACTCGGAAGGCTGAGGTGGGATAATAGCTTGAACTCAGGAGGCAGAGATTGCAGTAAGCTGAGATGACGTCACTGTACTCCAGCCCAGGTGATAAGAGTGAGAGCCTGTCTCAGGAAAAAAAAAAAAAAGAATTCGTACTTCTCTAATTTTCTAAATTATAAATGAAGTTATCTTAACTTTCTCCTATGTAAAGAGTGTTAGCACTAAAAAATTAATTCTATATTTTAATAGTTCCAGTGTTTATCACTAGTCATTTAATAACTACATTTTTTTTTGTTAGCAGGGAGACGAAGTCTTGCTCTGTTGCCCAGGCTGGAATGCAGTGGCACAATCTTGGCTCACTGCAACCTCCACCTCCTGGTTCCAGCAATCCTCCTGCCTCAGCCTCCTGGGTAGCTAGGACTACAGGCGCACACTACCATACCCGGCTACGTTTTTTTTTTTTTTTTTTTTTTTTTTTTTGAGATGGAGTCTCACTCTTTCGCCCAGGCTGGAGTGCAGTGGTGCATTCTTGGCTCACTGCAACCTCCCCCTCCCAGGTTCAAAAAATTCTCCTGTCTCAGCCTCCCGAGTAGCTGGGATTACAGGTGCCCACCACCATGCCTGGCTAATTTTTGTATTTTTAGTAGAGACGGGGTTTTGCCATGTTGGCCAGGCTGGTCTTGAACTCCTGACCTCAGGAGATCCACCCGCCTTGGCCTCCTAAAGTGCTGGGATTAAAGGTGTGAGCCACCGTGTCCAGCCAATAACCACATTTTTAATGTTGATCAATCTCTTGCTTGATAGAGGTGTAGGGTGTTGGAGCTGTTCTCCAAATTATCCTCTGTGTGCATCACTTTCTCCATGATGTCCCATAAAGTACTTCCTTGCCCCCTTTTCCAGGTCTTCTTCCATTCCTAAACCTTTTCACTCCATTTTATCCTCAATTTCTCCCTCCTTATCTGAAGGTTCCACCACTTCCGTATCAAATAGTAGTTGTTTGTTTTCATACCATGCACCCTCAGGGGTAGGAGAGTGTTTTGGTGTTCTCCTTACAGCCCACTGAGACCTCAAAATCTCTAGTAGTAAACTACCCTCCACTTCCCATTCTATTCTTACGTCAATGTCTACATGTATGATCTACCCATCACCGTAACTCATTTTCATAACCTCTTTATCTCCAATAACCTCCTTCATTTCACCTAAGCCAGCAATTTCTATGGCTATGACTTGGTTTTTGACATTATCCATAACCACTGAACCTCTGAAATCACTAACACAAACATCTTACTGTCTTATAACTTCCTCTTCATCCAACTTGCATGTTCAACTACTTTGTTCAATTTTATCTGGGATTTCCAAACCACTGAACTTTCTATCTTCTCCCAGACTTTTTTTTTTTTTGAGACAGTCTTGCTCTGTTGCCCAGGCTGGAGTGCAGTGGTGTGATCTTGGCTCACTGCAACCTCTGCCTCCCAGGTTCAAGTGATTCTCCAGCCTCAGCTTCCGGAGTAGTTGGGACTACAGGCAGGCGCTGCCATGCCTAGCTAATTTTTGTATTTTTAGAAGAGATGGGGTTTCGCCATGTTGGGCAGGCTGGTCCTGAACTCCTGACCTCAAGAGATCTGCCCATCTTGGCCTCCCAAAGTGCTGGGATTATAGGCATGAGCCACCGCGCCCGGCCTCCCAGACTATTACTACTATTACTGTCTACTACTTTCTTCACTTCTCCCTCCATCCCACTTAGATTTCACCATCCACCACTTCAGTAATATTCTTGCCAGTATTCTAAACTTCCTTGCCTCTGTCTCTTCATTGTGCTCATGTGGCAAAATCCAGTGCTGAGTAAATCCAGCCATTTGTTTTTTTCTAAGGCTGTGACTGGTGAACTCACTTCTATCCCAAAACACAGGGTAGAATGTTTCATTATAAATTATGACTCCAACTTCAAAAAGGATCCTCAATACTGCTTACCATTCTACCACATTTTCCTGATAAACTGACAGTCTTCTATTTCCCTGAATAACTATTTTCAAACCTCCTTCACTCTACTCCAACTTATGACCAATCTTCCTTTTCCTCCAGCCATCCTCAATAGCTAAACTCATCAGCATCTACTTTACAAGGAAAATATAATCAAATGAGAGCTCCTCAGCTTTCCCAATGCCAAACACACAAACCAACTTATATGTGCTTCCCATACTGTTAAAACAGAGGAGCTATCTCATATCCTATTTAAGAATCCATCTCCTTCCATTTTAGAATTTATTGTTTTCTCTCTGCTCCTTCTCATTGTTTTTACACACAATTAAAACTCTCTGACTAAACCAAAAACCAGCTCTACTCAATCCTATATCCTTCTTTAGCTATCTCTTACTGGTGATTTTCATCAGAAAAAAAATTTGTTACACAGTTATACAGAAATTTATTAGGTACATCATATGTGCTTAGAGGGTTTCTCAAAATAAAACGACATGATTTGGTACTTATGGAAATATTTCATGTATATGTTTATAGGAAAAGAATATACTCAACTTAGTAGAACATATCTTAGTTAAGATACATGGAGATATAAGTTAATAGATTCTACATTCTTGCTGCAAAAGTCATAGAGCTAAGAATGGTCTGCATAAGGATCACTCCTATTGTTAGAGCCATGGAATCCTCACCTCATGTTACTAACGTTCTAATGTGCAAAAATCACAAATAATTTGGAAACCCTCAGGGGCAGAGCAACAGTGATCTTGTGAATTTCACCTTGGAAGACAGAAGAGCTAGGGAGGCATGAAAGGAAGGGACAAAAAGTGAGATGGTATCGGGGGGAATATGGTAGCAAAGAAAAGCAGTCTAAGAAAATGGTGACCAGAATAAAATAAACCTAAGTGCTCACGAATCCACATAGCCTTGTCTACTCAACCTGGGTGACAAGGTTAAACAAGACAGCCTGAACTGCTAGGCACTAGAAACTATTCTCTAGTGAACCAGTATACATTGTTATCATCTCCAGCAGTCTTCTGCATTGATAGTTCCCTCTGTCCTTTGCTGCCCTCATATTAGTTCAAGCTCATTCAGAATGGGAACAATAGATAAGAGGTCAAGATCTCTTGGTCTCTCTCTCACAGCTAAACTTTTTGAACAAGTTGTCAATCTCTACTGTGTCTCCACTTCTGCAACTCTCAATCATTCCTTTACCCACTCTAGTTTGGCTTTCAGCTCCATGGCTCAATCAATATAGCTCTTGCTAAATCTCTTCAAAATATATGGTGTGGTTTATTACCTTATTCTTGAAATAATCTTTTCCTTTGGTTTACATGATATAACCCTCTTCTTGCTGTTCTCCTACTTTTGAGGTTGCCACTTTCTTTTTTCTTTGTTGCCAATCTTCCTCAATACACACTGCTTTTCCTCCTGCCATAGGGCTTTTCATGTAAGTCTTCCCTCATCATGAAACACTTCCTTTTAATTCCTTGCCTAACTCCCAGTCAGCATTCAGATATCAATTTAATCAACACTTCCTTGGGAAACTGTCCCTGACTACGACAAATTCCTCCCTAGCTAAGTCAAATGGTCTCAGAGCACTACTCCTTCAAGTGCAATTACCATAGTTGTCCCCCATCCAGCAGTTGTAAATATCATGAGTGTAGGAACTGTGTGTTTTTATTATTATTCATTATGTGTTTTTATTCATTACAATGCATACTACTGTATCTATTATAGCAGGTATCAATACACTGATATTCACATATCAATGTTACATATATAAACAAATGACTAAACACTTTACCCGAAGTACTTTGAATGATTTTTTTTTCCAATTAAAGGAGTCTTGACTAAAATATTATCTGTTCATTCAAACAAACAATTACTGAGTGCCTAGGCACTAACCAATAAATTGGAATAAAGAAGTAACAAAAACAGATATGCTCTCTAGTCTTATGGTGCATACTATCTAAAGAAAGAGTTATTAATAATACAAATAAGTTTATTATTATGGTTTTATTTATATGCTACAAAAGACAATTTAGAATGATATAAACTATGATGGGGTATCTAATTTACACTGTTGGGAGGCAAAAATATGTTCTACCTCTCGAGAGCTATGTTTATCTCCTTTGGTGTTGGATGGTTTTTCATGGTCTTTGAACGTTTTCCCAGTTTATTCATCTTTGAATAAGGATGTTGTGGCCTGGTATTAGCCCCAAAATTAGAAGGAGTATCCCTGAATTCTCCAAAAGCTTATCCATGGATAGGAAGGCTGATGGTATACATTTAAAACATTTCATGTGCCAATGCCAGCCTCTCGTATTCTGCTTTTGTTTTGGGAATTCTTGTGTTTGGATGGCAAATGAGAGGTGCTGCTGGGGTGGGATCATGGGACACAAAACACTCTGGTGATCCTGAAAACCAGCATTCCCAGGTGGGTTAGCGTTTCAGTTTGGCTGCATTCTAAGCCCTGGGGAATATGGCTTGGGTGGAAGAGAGTAAAGGGAATGGGGAACGGGAGAAGATGAGGAACAAAAGAGGATTTTTCTTCCAATTTTCATGACTTACATGTGGCCAAAAAATTCAATGGCCTTATACAGTTAGTGAAAATAGCTCTCAAAATCAGTCAAGTATCAAGTGTTATTCCTAATATTACATGAATTTGTCATTTTTTTTCTATACTTCATTAGGTATTTCAGTGACAAACTAGGCAAGGCTGTAACTACTGCTAATCAGATATCATTTTAAACTAGAACTCATTACTTTCGAACACAGGATGAAGATGTAATTAGTATTCAGAGTAACTGCTATGTTAAATGGAAAATAAGTTAGAGAATGAGTACATTAAAATAGATTTTAGTTCTATGATATTAAATACTTTTAACGACACTCACTGTTCTGAAATTCCTTGTACTTCTTTTGCCCAGTTAGATTGTTCTTTATCTCCAAGATGAACCACTTTAGATGGTGGGGCAGTTCTTCCTGAATAAAGCTTCTGTGTTCCTGGAGGTTCTTCCAAGTAAAACCTTAAAGGTAAAAATAAAAATTATATAACCAAAATGTTCTGGTTTAATATAGAGTTCTAGCAGTGTGAAGACTCAAATGGAATATTTTTTTCACATGGTATACTAGCAAAAAACCCCACAACTGTAATATAAATTACAAAACTATAATAATTACAGTTCTTTTTATAAACTAATATAAATTACAGAACAAGGGCTTGTTAATTTCATTCAAATTTTAAAAGCATGGGAAGTACAGAGGAAGAAGATGATAAGTTGGTTAATACAAATTTAGATAGAAGGAATAAGTTCCAGTGTTCTATAGCAACAGTAGGTTGACTATAATTAACAATTTACTGTATATTTGAAAATAGCCAGAAGAGACTGAAAATGTTCCCAACACAAAGAAATGATAAGTGTTTGAGGTAACAGATAATTTGAAAATTACATGTCATATACATGGATCAAAATATCACGTATTCTACAAATATATACAATTATTATGTATCAAAAAAATTTAAGGTTGGGTGTGGTGGCTCATGCCTGTAATCATAGCATTTTGGGAGGCCGAAATGTGAGGACTGCTTGAGGCCAGAAATTCAAGACCACCCTGGCAACATATTGAGACAGTGTCTCTACAAAGAAAAATAAAAAAATATGCCAGGTATGGTAACACGTATCTGTAGTCCTAGATACTCGGGAGGCTAAGATGGGAGGATCACTTGAGCCCAGGAGTTTGAGGCTGCAGTGAGATATGATTGCCACTGCACTTGGGGCAACAGAGCAAGACCTTGTCTCTCCCAATCAGTCAGTCAGTCAATAAAATTTAAAAGCATATTTTTTTCTAAGAGACTAAACATATAAAAATAAACATTTTTAAAGAGTCAAAAATACAAATTCAATATGAAGTATGCATTATCTATAGTTTTGTTTTTTTTTTAAGAGATGGGGTCTCATTCTGTCACCCAAGCTGGAGTACAGTGGAGTGATCATAGCTCACTGCAGCCTCAAACTTCTGGGCTCAAGCAATCCTCTTGCCTCAGTCTCTTGAGAAGCTAGGACTACAGGTGCACACCACTATGCCTAGCTAATGTTTTTATTTTTTGAAAAGACAGAGTCTCACTATGATGCCCAGGCTGGTCTTGAACTCCTGGCCTCAAGAGATCCTCTCACCTCGGCCTCCCAAAGTGCTGAGATTACAGGCTGAGCCACCACACCTGGCCCCTATAAAGTATTTTCACCAAAACAGTTTAACCTGAATCTAATTAAGCTACTAGCCCTAACTTCCAGCTTACAGGAAATATGTGGGAAAGAGGACAAAGTTAAATGACGCTAAAAGGAAACAACAGGGTAAATCCAGAATTCTACAAAATAACTGGCTGTCCTGAACTCTAAAAATAAAATAAAAAGAAAAAATTTTCTAAGATATAAAATCAACATAAAAAATCAATTGTATTTTTATATACTAGCAGGGGAAACAAATTTAAAACATAATACCATTCATACTCACTCCAAGAAAAATTACATACTCAGGTATAAGTCTAACAAAACATGTACCTGATCAGTATGATGAAAAAAACCAAAACACTGATGAGAGAAATCAAAGATCTAAATAAATGAAGAGATATATTGTGTTCATGGATAAGAATATTCAACATAGTTAAATCTCCCCAAATTGATCTATAGGTTTAATACAATTCCTATAAAAATCCCTCCAAGATTTTTTGGAGATATAGGAAAATTATAAAATTTATATGAAAAGGCAAAGGACCTAAAACAGCTAAAACAATTCTGGAAAAAAAAAAAAAAAGTCAAGTTGAAGGAATCACACTACCTGATGTTAAGACCATGGTAATCAAGCCAATGTGTTACTGGCATAAAAGCAGACATGGAGGAAGCACAGTCTTTTCAACAAATGATGTTGAAGCAACTGAATATTCATACACAAATATATGAAAGTAGATCCACCCCTTATACCTTATACAAAAAATAATTCAAAATGGATTACTGATTTCATATAAAATGGGGTAAACCTATAAAACTTTTCAAAGAAAATCTTCAGGACCTAGCAGAATAAGAGCTCTTAGACATGACACCAAAAGCATAAAAAAATTAATAAATTGGACTTCATCAGAAAGGTAGGGGAATTAAATTCCGATAAAAAAAAATCCTCAAGATTTCATACACAAAAGCAGATTCCAACAAAGGAAAACAACCGTACTGGCACTGACTTCTCATCAACATTACATAAAATAACATAATGGAGAGACGTATGCAGAGCTCTAAGAGAAAAGGAAAAGAAACTGGGCCTTCAAAATTCTAAACCTACATGTAAATTAAAAAAAAAAAGACATTTCGGATGTATAATAACTCAAAATCAAAAAACATAATATCTACCCATCTTCTCTGAAAAAAAATTATTTCAGAAAATTCCAGCCACATGAAAAATAAAATATAAGAAATCAAGATAAAATTTATATGAAATAGTAAAAAAATGACAAAAAATAATTTATCTAAATATTTATTGATATAAATGATTGTGAATTTCAATGAAATGTTAAGACATTTTTCTTAAAACAGAAGATATGTACCCTAAAAAATTAATGTACAATTTAAATGAAACCCAGATGGGGCAGGGAAAAGGGAAGGTTACATATGCTATTAATTCTTGTTAGAAAGAGAAATGTATTTGCTAAGTAATATAATGATAACCACTTCTAGAAAAGAATTAGGATATAGACCTTCCAAGAAATTAAAAGGGAAAAAAATAACATATGCATCTAAAATAGCTCGAGAGGTACAATAAACTGTCAATAGTGTTTGAACTTCAAGTGGTGTCATTAGATGACTTTCATTTTTGGTACAGAGTGTAAATGTTCTTAATATAATTTTGTCAGTTAAAAAAATGAACCAATAAAAGCCACCAAAGTAACAAAGCAAATATATGTTAGAAAAATTATAAATCAAATCTTACTTACTTAGTTTCTCCATCTGATACAGCCACGACTCTAGCTTCCTCAAGGTGAGGCCAATTAACAAAGACAGATTTTCCAAGCACTGATGAAGCTACATTTTCTATGGTCTTAAAGTAAAAGCAAAAAAGTTCATTCATGATCTCAGGTCTAAGAGAAAACTTTACATAGGCAAAATTTTCCAATCTCCATTTAAGTTTTTTAAATTCTAAAAGAAAAAACTTGGGGCCGGGTGCAGTGACTCACACCTGTAATCCCAGAACTTAAAGTCCAGAGGTCAAGACCAGCTTGGCAAACGTGATGAAACCCCATCTCTACTAAAATTACAAAAATCAGCCAGGTGTGGTGGCACACGCCGTAGTTCCAGCGACCCGGAGGCTGAGGCAGCAGAATCGCTTGAACTCGAGAGGCGGAGGTTGCAGTGAGGTGAGACTGCGCCACTGCACTCCAGCCTAGGCAACAGAGCAAGACTCCGTCTCAAAAATAAATAAAATAAATACATAAAATGAACAAGTTGAACTAGTTGCTTTACAAAATTCCATCTTCCATCCAGGTGTAAAACTCTATCATTCTAATTATCTTATTTTTTTATGGTAACTGAGAAAAGTAAAAAGAACAGCAGAAATATCTACAAAAGAACTATTCACTGTTTCACATCAAATAGTCAATTATTTAAAACAGTATCTAAGAAATATAATCTCATTTCAGTTTATGCCTGGTGTGATAAAAAAAGAATATTAGACTTAAAATCAGGAGACACGGGTCCAAATTTGGGTTCTACCAGTTTTTCAGCTATAGAATCTTTGGCATATCATTTAATCCTACTGAGTCTCAGCTTTCTTTTATGAGGAAAAGGAATAACATCTACCTCACAATGTTGAGGATAAAAGAAAATCATATACATGAAAGCTTTCATAAACCATAAAATGCTCTACAAATATTCTGTAGGAAATAATATCTTAAGTAAAAAATTCTAGTTTTAAGAAACTGTAGGCCAGGCGCTGTGGCTCACGCCTGTAATCCCAGCACTTTGGGAGGCCGAGGCAGGTGGATCACGAAGTCAGAAGTTCAAGACCAGCCTGGCCAAGATGGTGAAACGCGTTCTGTATTAAAATATAAAAAAAAATTAGCCAAGCGTGGTGACAGGAGCCTGTAATTCCAGCCACTCGGGAGGCTTAGGCAGGAGAATCGCTCCCGGGCAGCAGAGGATACAGTGACCCAAGATAGCGCCACTGCACTCCAGCCTGGGCGATAGAGTGAGACTCTGTCAAACAAACAAACAAACAAACAAACAAATAAATAACTTCTTGACCAAGGGCTTAATACTTGCTACCTTTACTTCCCGTCTACCCAATCTTAGCCTAGTTCTCAGAAATTGAAATTCTGCTTCCACCAATCTACTGAAATGGAATTTTCAAAGATCAACATTGATGTTCTAAAAGACAAATTCACAGATCTTATTTTTTTATTATTCTTCAGATTTACGCAGCTTACATCCTCTGCCCCATGTTTCTGTGGTACTATTTAACTTTGGAATCATTCTTCCTAACCTCTCCGTTTCTGTTGGCTCCCTCTCCACCATTTATAACTGTGGGTATTTCTTTATGCTGAGACCATGAACACTCAATGTACCTTGTCTTCAAGGAAATGAACCTCAAAGTCATCAATTCTCTGTTGACAACTTGAATATCCTTATCTCTCTCCAAGCTCTAGCTCCAGGTATTTAACTGTATATATGCAGCCTTTCTTTTTTTTTCCTTTTTTGAGATGGAGTTTCGCTCGTCACCCAGGCTGGAGTGCAGTGGCGCAATTTCGGCTCACTGCAACCTCCACCCTCTTGGGTTCAAGCAATTCTCCTGCCTCAGCCTCCCGAGTAGCTGGGATTACAGGTGCTCACCACCAAGTCTGGCTAATTTTTGTATTTTCAGTAGAGACGGGGTTTCACCATGTTGGCCAGGCTTGTCTTGAACTCCTGACCTCAGATGATATGCCCGCCTCAGCCTCCAGAAGTGCTGGGATTACAGACGTAAGCCACCATGCCCAGCCGTAAACAGCCTTTCTAAACAGGTTTTTCACCTGAATCAGAGAACACAAAATATGTCTACTTTCTCTATTCTCTCAAAGATGGTACATAACTCCCACTGTTCTAAATGCACAGAAGGTAAGTTAATTTATTGCTTACAATGAATGACTTAGGACATTAGGGCTTATACATCTTGTGGAATACTGGTTAAGAAAGGCTGGCAAGGCATTTCCAGTCAAACATCCTAGTGTCACCTTAAAATTCCATCATTATTTATCATTTCATCCCCCTAAACCATCAACTCCCCTGTTTTAACTTTTCTAGTCCAGTAAATTGCAATTTTTTTTTTTAGTTAATTAGCCTGGATATCTCGGTCACATTTACTATTAATAGTTTCTCTTTTCACCCCCTGTATTTGACCAAATAATGAAACCTATCAGTTTTATTTCATCTTGTTCATCTAGATCTATCGCTACTTCCACAGTTTATGTCTCTATCACCTGATGCTACACCCGCAAGTTTTCCCGCTTTCTTTGATTTCTCTTTTGTGCAATTTAGTTTATTATACTGCCACCAAATTAATCTTTATGAAAATACCAATTTCAAGATAATGGTCATGGGAAAATAAGTCCAAACTCCTTAGCCTGGTACTCAAGGTTCTCCATAATCTGGCCTCAATCTGATTTTTCAACCTTATCTTCTACTATTTCCAAACACAAATCCTCTGCTTCAATAAGGCTTATTTATTCCTTCTCCTCAAATATATCACATTTATTCTAAAGAAAAGACTAAGTGTTAAGAAATAGTTCAGATACACAAAAAGGTTAAAAACAATAATATATGACATTTTTGACTGAAATGACTGGCTCATGATATTTCTTTTGACTAGAATGCCTTTCCCCTCCTTTTCTTTGTCCTAACCTGTTTTTCAGCACTCAGCTCAAGCCTATTCTCAAGTCTATACTTAACTTTTGGTTTACATAGCTCATCTCCTTTTTAAAATTTCTAGAAAATTTGTATATTCATTGTGTCACAATGATACAGGTTCTTGAACTATTATCTAATTTGTATGAATGTTTCTTTGCTTTATCCTTATTTCGGCTCCAAATTTCTAGAGTTACAACATATAATACTGGTAAACATCCCAGCAGCTACAGTTTAATACATTATAGGCATCTGATAAATGAATGATAAATAAAATACTTACAAGTTCATCTGATTCTGCATCCACTAAGATTTCCAACATCATGTTTTCTCCACGACTGCTTTGCTGGAATACTTGAACACCACTTTTCTTCAAAAAAAACTTTAAAAGAATTCAAAGAACTAAATTTTAATTCTTTCTCCATAATCACTTCACACTTAATAAAGTGAAAAAATTCTGAACTAGCCACTGACTTTGTGTTTGATGTGTTTCAGAGTAGGAAATCCACAGAAATATAATGCCTTCTGGTCAATTCTGGTTATTTTGTTTTTGTTTATGTCTATACGCCAAGCATCTAATGATATTATTTTATACCTAGAAAATAAATCAAGGCATTTAATTTAAAATTAATACATTACAAACAATTAGTTTTTTAACTTTCCCTTGAATATTTTGTAAGAGTCACCCTTGCTTTTAAAGAAGAGAATGACAATTAGCTCCAGACAAAGAAAACACAAGCAGATAACCAGCCTCTCTATTGTTATTGGTCTAGACGCAATCATGCCTGTAGATTACAAAATCGAGATTTTCCCCATTAATCTAAAACAAAACTATATATATAAGTTTTAAGAGAAAATATGACACATAACACAAATCTCTATATCCTCCATGTTCCAAAACCCAGGATGGAAAATAAACATTTTATAATGCCTGTTTTATCTTTCTCTTTCCTTTAACAAAAGGAAAAGTTGTAACTGAGAGATGTTTACTTCATTTGCAACTCAATTGTCATCTGGGTAGATTATTTGCAGGGAAGATGAGAGAAGAGAAAAAAAAGGAAGATATTTTAATGAAGAGAAAAAAATGGAGCTCTTTATTTCTTATTTCCTTCTTTCCAGCTGGGTGGCTGGGGGGTATAATCATCAATGTCACAGCGTATCAAATAATGCTGGGAGCAGAGACACTGACAATGGAAACAAAAATTCACATATCCATTTGAGGGAGACAAAATGCAGGGATATACATTAGAGAGAAAAAATTCAAACACTTTTAATAGAAGAAGGAAAGAGAAACGCAGAATCTGACCAAAGTAGAGAATTATAAACACAAGTGTGAGAGATCCTTAGATCCTCTGCAAGTTAGATGTAACTCATTATCAATTGACTATAACTGTCATAAACTATTTGCTAATTCTCCAAATAGATATTCAAAGCTCCCCTCCCCCACTTCTCGCACCCTTGTGTTAGGAGGGCTCTTTTGTTGTTGAAAAATTACCAAGTAACATTACCTTGTACAACATCGTTCTATGGCAGGGAACTTTTCTGGCCATGGAGAAGGATAGATAAACTCTGTGTCTCTATCATACCAGCACATTAGGCACTCACTATGTTGGTTTCTTTTCCTCTCTTCCCTTTTGAGGGAGTGGTTACATGTCTCCATGGCTTCCAATAATCGCTTCTGAATATAAGGATTGAAGAGAAGGGTTAAAAGTATAAAAATTCCATAATCTCAACAAACAGAATAAGTCTTTTTCCTCCATATGCAGAATAACCATTTGTGCTCTTGAAAAACAAAAAAACAAAATCTTAACTAATGAAACTCTTCCATTTTATTGCATGAAAAATATGCTATTTATTGTTTCAAAGGGCCCTGGAATACTGCTACCACTGCAAAGTTCTCTGAAGCTATTACCCCAACGGTAGCCACTAAAGTGTAAATAAGCAAGGCAGCAGAAAATCAAATTTTAAGTGTGAATCTATTATAATTACTGTATCATAATTTACAGAGCATTAATCTCTTACTTTACAAATTCTGTAGTAGTACAGCAATGTCCATCTTTCCAAATTAACTTATACATTTAAAGTAATTCCAATAGGATATCAATGATTTAAAATATATATTTTTTAAAAAATAAGATACCAGTGTTAACATGGAAGAATAAATGTATGAACAGTAAAAAGTAACCAGGGACTTGTCTTACCAGATCCTATCACTTTTGATAAAGCTACTGTAATCAAAACACTAGTACTGACACGACAAGAGACCCACAGACCAGAAGAACAGAACAGAGTTCAATAATAGACCCAAATCTATGCCAAAACAGTCCTTTAGGTATTTAAATAATGATAATGTCCTAACTAGCTATCCAGCTGAAAAAAAAGCACATACACTTCTGAACTTCCTACCATATATAAAAACAAGTATCACAATAACAAAATCATAAATGTATCAGAAGAAATCTAGGTGGTATTGATAATTTAGTGTGATAAACTTTTATTTAAGGGAGACAGAAAAAAAAACGAACAGCCTTAAGGGGAAAGACATTTTTTAAGTAAAAGATAATGTATACGACAGAAGATGCCATATACAAATCAAGAGACAGATGTGATACTGGGGAAAACTATTTCTAATATACAAAGTAGCTAAAAATCAAAAGAAAAAAAGAAAGAGAAATGGGAGAGAGAATATAAACAAGTAAATTACAAAAGAGAAAATGCAAAAGGTAAACATACATAAAAGTATTTTCAATAAGACATATGGACCAATGGAACAAAATAGAAAGCCCAGAAATAAATCCATAATTTATAGCCATCTGATTTTTGACAAGGTTGCCAAGAACACACAACGGGGCAAGGATTGCCTCTTCAATAAATGGTGTTGGGACCACTGGATATCCATATGCAGAAGAATAAAATTGGACTTTTATCTTACCATAAACAAAATCAACTCAAAATGGATTAAAAACCTAAACATTAAGACCTTAAACTATAAAACTACTAGAATAAAACACAGGACAAAAGCTTCTTGACACTGGTCTTGCAATAATTTTTTGGATACGACTGGTGACATGGCTGAATTAATAAAGTCATATTTGGGACAAAGTACATGGCAAAAAGGCATAAACATTTTTGTTTTTGTTTTGAGACAGGGATTTGCTCTGACACCCATGCAGTGAAGCATGGAGTGCAGTGAAGCAATCATGGCTCACTGCAGCCTCAACCTCCTGGGCTCAAGTGATCCTCTCACTTCAGTCTCCCAGCTACCTGGGAATACAGGTATACACCACAACATCCAGTTAATTTTTTTTTTTTTTGGTAGAGGTTGGGTCTTGCTATGTTGCCCAGGGTGGGCTTGAACTCCTGGGCTCAGGCAACCCTCCCAAAGTGTTGAGATTACAGGTGTGAGCCATAAACATTATTTTTTATGAGAATTTCAGCTGGAGGATGAGCAGAACAGTTGTTAAGGTATAACAAAATCTTGCAGTCATCATCCAGTCAGCTTCCCTGCAGTGAGCACAAGCTGCTGGTACAAAATGTTTGTGAAACCAATCTGAAAAGATGTCCCTGGTGATCCATGCCTTTTTATTAGCATAATAATGGATTGGTATGAAATTCACTCCTTGAAAACAGTGAGAACGCAAGCTTTTGCCTATCACAGCAAGTTTACACTTATGCATGCCTGCTGCGTAAGTGTATCTCAGCAGTTATTTGGTCTTTGGCATCCTTAATTCTTCTAAGGGCTGTTTTATCAGCTGCAGTCAGTGTCTTTCTGAGGCAATAATGCCCAAACAGTGATGTTTCATCAGCATTACAGACTTGTTCCAACATCACTAGCAAAGACCCTGGCAAACGTGTCACTGAATTTCTCTAGCTTCATGATAAGCAGGTGCTTTATCATCCCAAACATTTAAAAATTCAATGCTGTGACTTTTAAAATTTATTTATTTTTTTTAATGGAGTATCACTCTGTCACCACACTGGAGTGCAGTGGCACAATCTCGGCTCACTGCAACCTCCACCTCCTGGGTTCAAGCAATTCTCATGCCTCAGCCTCCTGAGTAGCTGGGACTACAGGCATGAACCACCAACCCAGCTAATTTTTGTATTTTTAGTAGAGTCAGGGTTTCACCATGTTGGCCAGGCTGGTCTCGAACTCCTGACCTCAAGTGATCTGCCCAACTTGGCCTCCCAAAGTGCTGGGATTATAGGCATGAGCCACCGTGCCCAGCCTACCTTTTTATTTTTATTATTACTATTTTTTAGTATGGAATGCTTCATGAATTTGTATATCATGCTTGCGCAAGGGCCATGCTAATCTTTGTATCATTCCAGTTTTTTTTTTAAGTATATGTACTGCTGAAGAGAGCACTATGTCTTTTTGTAAACTTTTTCAATCAGTCTGTTGAATGTTTACAGTTCTCTTCAATTTCCAGTTCACTGTGATAGATCTGTTTGTTTCATTATCAGCCTGCCATTAAATGGCATGTATTCACAGCAGTGCTGACAAATGCAGTACTTCAATACATGATTGATATCTTCATTTGTAGCTTTATGCAGTATTCTCTTTTTCATTAAATTATGCTCATCACTTTCAGCACAGAATGTCAACAGCTTACCCTTCTGTTTCTTCAGGTCATATATGGACATTCTAATAGCATACTCTTCTAAAAGACAGTTCACACACCACTGTCTAGTTTCTCCAACAACTTGACTTTCTATGCTACAGGTAAACATAAACGCTTCCTATTTTTCTGGACACCAACACCCACAGGGGTAGCTGCAGTCCTTTTTGACATTGTCAACACTATCTTCACACCAGACTAAAGAATAAGCAAAGTAATACAGTGAGTAATGCACATAGGCCTGGGCCCCATTTGGGGCACTGTGGGGAACCTGCCATTGGCGCATCTGGCCTATACATGTGCCATTTTATTACCCTTTGTGGGGGTGCTTGGGTGGGGGAATCTGGGTGTGTGCAGAAAAGGTATATTGCAGCTGAAGAGGGCTGGGAGGATCTTCTATCCCTTGTGATGCAAATAAGCTGTGTGTTGTGCACCTGCATTTTGACTGCAACCCATCCCATGGCACCAGGTGTAGATTTTCTATTTGAGGCATCAGATTGATGCTCAAAGTTTCTTATTTTGGAGCATTTCAAATTTCTGATTTTCAGATTAGGGATGCTTAATCTGTACCACAATTTACTTATCTATTGTCCTGCTGACTGGTATTGGGTGGTTTCCAGTTTAGTTATTATGAATAGTCTTGTACAAAACATTTTTTAAACATACTTTCCCCTCCTCTTGGTAAATATTTAAGAATGGAATTGCTGGGTCCTAGGGTTAGGTGTATAATTTACTTTATGAGAAACTGCCAGATAGATATGAAAAGTGCTTTTATCCATTTTATACTCCCATTAGCAGTGTATAAAAATTCCAACTGCTCCACATTCTTGCCAATATTGGGTATTGCCTTTTAAGTTTTTTCCATTCAACTGGGATTATGGTATAGTGGTATCTTATCATGCTGTTAATTTACATTTACCTGATGCCTAATGATGTTGAGCACTTTTCCATTGTTTATTATTTGTATATCTTGCTTTGTGAAAATGGCCCTTCAAAAATATTTTGCCATTTAAAAAATTGGGTTGTGTCTTTAACTTGAGTTGGCGGAGTTAGTTATATACTCTGGATACCAGTCCCATGCACGTGTATGTTCTGTATATATATTTTTTTCTCCTACTCTGTGGCTTATCTACTCTTTTTTAAATAGCATCTTTTGATAAGTGGAAACTTTTTTGATTTTGGTGAAATCTATTTTCTCAATTCTTTCCTTTTATGGTTAGTGATTTCAGAATCTTGAAATTTTCTCCTAAGTTTGCTTCAAGAAGTTTTATGGTTTTAGCTTTTATTAATACATTTAGATCTATGACATATTTTGAATTGTGTATGGTGTGAGATATGGGTCAAGATTCACTTTTATTCACAAATATAGCCAGTTGTTCTAGCACCAACTTTTGAAAAGCACTTTCTTTACTCATTGAATGCTTTGGTGCCTTAATTGAAGATGAATTAACTGCATAAACATACATTTGGGTGGACTATTTCTGTTCCAATTTATCTATTTGCTTATGGCTATACCAATAACAGACTGTCTTGATTAATGTGGCTTCATGGTAAGTCTGGAAATCAGGTCATGTAAGTCCTCCAACACTGTTCTTTATACGGATTGTTTTGGTTTTCTCCTTGCAATCTTATAAAAACTTCAGAATCACATTTTCAATTATATAAAAACCTGCTAGGATTTTCACTGGGATTGAGTTTAAAGATCAAACTGAGGAGGACATACACCTTAACAATATTAAATCTTCAAATCCATGAACATGATATAATCCCTTCATTTATTTAGGTTTTCCATCTCTTTCAGGGTAGAGGGCTTCCACATATGTTGTTAAGTTTATAGCTGTGTATTTTATATTTTTAAATGCTATTTTAAGCAGAATCTTAAGCTTCTTATTTTAAAAGTTTTGTATTTTCAAATGGCTTGTTGCTAGTATATGGAAATACAATTAGTTTTTGTACAGATCTTATACTCTGTAACCTTGCTAAAGTTACTTATCAGTTATAGTTTCTTTGAAGATTCCTTAGAATTTTTACATAGATAATAATGCCACCTGCCACTAAAAACAATTTTACTTATTTTCTTCATCTTAACACACTGGACCTCCAGTAAAATGTTAGAAAGAAGTGGTTAGAATGGACATCTTGTCCTATTCTTGACTTTACAGGAAAATGGTCCTTCTTTTACTATTAAGTAGGTTGTTTGCAGTAAGATTTTTTAGATGCCTTTATCATAAGGTTGAGCCTTGTTTGTTGCACATTTCTATTAAAATTGGATGTTTGTGAAAAAAATATTCTTGGTCAGATAGTGGAAGGTGGAAAAAAAACTGGATGTTGAATATTGATAATGTGGTAAATTACATTGCAAACTAACCTTGTATTTCTAAAATAAATCCCATTTGGTCATGAGTATTATCCTTCTTATAGGCTGTCAGATTCTACCTCATGGTTTTTTTTTTTTTTTTTTTTTGAGATGGAGTCTGGCTCTGTTGCCAGGCTGGAGTGCAGTGGCTGATCTCTGCTCACTGCAACCTCTGCCTCTGAGGGTTCAAGCAATTCTCCTGCCTCAGCCTCCTGAGAAGCTGGGACTACAAGTGCCCACCACCACGTCCTAATTTTTGGTATTTTTAGTGGAGACGGGATTTCATCGTGTTAGCCAGGGCAGTCTTGATCTCCCCACCTCATGATCTGCCCACCTTGGCCTCCCAAAGTGCTGGGATTACAGGTATGAGCCACCGTGCCCGGCCTCATGTTATTTTCTTAGGAGTTTTTACATGACTTTTAGGAGGAGTATCAGTCAGTAATTTTCATTTCTTTTAATGGCATGTCAAATTTGGGTCTCTGGAATATGCTAGTCTAATAAAACGTTGGGAAACAATTTCCCTTCTTCTATTTTCTGAAAGTTTGTGTAAGATTGGCATTATTTCTTAAATGTTTGCTAGAATTCACAAGTCAAGACATCTGGGCCTAGAATATACAAAAGACTATTCAGATTTTTATATTTTTTTCTGTGAGTTTTGCTAAGTTGTGATGAAGTATGTTCACTTCATCCAGGTTGTTGAATTTGCTGACATAAAGTTTGATCATAACATTCCTTAACCATCCTTTTACTATATGAAGGGACTATAAGATATCTTCTCTTCATTCTCAATATTGGTAATTTATTTCTGCCTTCCCCCCTTTTATTTAACTTTCTTGATTAGTCTAGGTAGGATTTACTGACTTTATTAATCTTTTCAAAGAACCAACTTTTGATGTCATTAATTATTCTCCATTGTTTGTTCATTTTCTGTAGATTTCTGCTTCTTTTTATTTCCTTCATTCTGCTTGAGTTTAATTTGCTCTTCTTTTCCTATCTTCTTAAGGCAGAAGCTTAGGTAATTTATTTTAAATCTTTTTCTTATTTAGCGTCTAGAACCTTAAATTTCCTTTTAAGTCCTGCTTTAGTTATATCATACTGACCATGGATCCTTTTTTTCTTTCCTGAGGGAAAAAAAGCAATCCTACCATCTTGGCCTCCCAAAGTGTTGGGATTACAGCGCGTGTGTCACCACGCTCAGCCCCCATTATGATGTATTTTAATTATTGACTGTATATTAATTATTGTTCAGATCAAAATATTTTCCAATTTTTCTTTTAATTTCTTCTTTCATCATAGGTTATTTAGAAGTGTGCTACTTAGTTTCAAAACATATGGGGATTACCCAGATCTTTGTTACTATTTCTAATTTAATTCTATGAGTAGGTTTATAGCATTATTCAAATCTTTATCCTTACTGAAATTTTTTTTTTGTTTGAGACGGAGTCTCGCTGTCCCCCAGGCTGGAGTGCAGTGGTGCGATCTCGGCTCACTGCAGGCTCCGCCCCCCGGGGTTCACGCCATTCTCTTGCGTCAGCCTCCCAAGTAGCTGGGACTACAGGCGCCCACCACCTCGCCCGGCTAATTTTTTGTTTTTTAGTAGAGACGGGGTTTCACTGTGTTAGCCAGGATGGTCTCGATCTCCTGACCTTGTGATCCACTCGCCTCAGCCTCCCAAAGTGCTGGGATTACAGGCGTGAGCTGCCACGCCTGGCCATCCTTACTGAATTTTTGTCCTCTTGTGTTATCAATTCCTCAGAGAAAAGTGTTGAAATTTCTAGCTATAATTCTGGTAATTTTTGCTTCACGTATTTTAGGTTCTTTTATTAGGTAAAATATATTTAGGATTTTTATGTCTTCTTGAACTGAACTGACTCTTTTATCTGTATAAAATATCTCTTTATCTCCGGTAATATTACTCCTTGTTCTGAAGACTACTTTGTCTAATAATAGTAAAGCCACTTCAGCCTTATTATAATTAGCATACCTAGAAGTTTTTATGCACATAATGAAGAGCGTAGCTAAATCTCATTAACAAAACACAAATGGTGATTAAAACCCATTGTTCATTAACCTATGTGAAATAGTCTCTGATTAAGAATGTATGTGTATGTAATGATTATTTCATGCACTGACCTCATCAATAAAAGGGATTAACACCACAGCTTCCCATTCCTGTTGTTTCCCATTTAGGTCAGTTTTAAAATCAGGTGGGTAATATTCTATAATTGGTGAGTCTTCGCTGGTCATCAAATGCTGTGAAAATATAAAATAGTATAATAGAAATATAAGAACTAATATCAATACAGCTTTTTGTTAATGTATTTATAATATTTCCTCATATGTTAGTTTAAAATTTCTATGCAAAGCAAACTAAATTTTTGTATCTTTGATATGTCACAATATACTTGATATATTTTGATTTTCAACTATAAGAATTCTGATTTCACTGCTACTCATCATTTATATATTTTACTGACTTGGTTATGTAGCAAAATCATCCTTACTCTCAACATTTATTTTAAATTATTTTTTCTTATTTTTTCACTCTACAAGACACACAGCTAAATTGTTTTTCTATTCAGACTTCATTTCAGTTCATCTAAAAGGCATCTAGTAGTCCTCTATTTTTAGCCTCAAATTGACAATTTACTTTCATGTCCTGAAGAACTGATTCTATTAAGTAATGTAATATCCAAGATAGTTTAAAATAAAAATATCCTAAAATCTAAGAACCACTGCACCACTAATATCAAAGAGAAATAGTCCAATAACACATTTCTATGACTTTATAATGGAGGTAGACAAAGAAAGCATAAGGAAATAAAGCAGTATACTCTCAGGGTAATACTCAAAATATTTAAAATAACCAGTATGGCATGGGCACTGTACAATAAAACAGACTGTAAAACACTTGCATGGTCATGCTGGTCCAGAGTGGTTGGGTATTAAAGCATATTGTATCCGAAGGCAGGGAAAAAAGAATCAAAGAAACTTATGAAGAAAGGGAAGCCAGGATCAAGAACAGATTAAGGTTCAGAAAGATGCAGAAGGGAGTCTGACACTGCTAAAGAAGTAAAGGGGGTGTGTGTGTCTACTCCAATTCCTGACCAAACCACAGAATTAAAAGAACAGTTTGTTACCCTCAAAGAACGATACAAAGTGTAACTTCAGAATCACCTTAGTAGGCTTAGTGTAATTTTGGTAACCTTACCACCTCCTGAAATATTTTTCTCCTGTTACATGAAATATGTTAACCAAAGAAAGCTTTTTATTTCACAATTTGATAAATAAAATGTTTAAAAACAAACATATACTGAGGTAGTACTGCTGTTGGGATAAATGACTTATTGGAACCATCCCTATACCAAAATGTAGAGAGTAAAGGGAAGAGAAATCAATCTATAAATGTTTAGATAAAGTAGATAGCTTCAGATTTTGTCGGTTTTAGTCTACTTTCTTCAGTGTAGAGACAAATTGAAAATCTGTTTAAAGGTGCTGAAAATGAAGCCAGGCTCTGAATGGTTTATGGAGTTTCTTCGCATCTTTAAAACAAAGCTAACTTTAAATCAAAGAATTACTTTTCAAGGGACTTGTTAAAAAAATACTATGGTTTAAAACTGAAAATAACTACTTAGCTACCAAATAAATTTGAGTATTATTGTTTCTAGGTTTGGAGGAAGAGCTCCTAAATATCAAAAAGGACATAAAAACATTCAATTCTAAGACCCACCTGGTAGCATGTAGGAAGTAAATTTTTGCTGGCTGCTGGAAGTACAGCAAGAAGCTGTTCAAATGGCTTAAAAGGTTTTCCTAGTTCAAAATGGATTTTGAGTGTACTGATGTTGCGTATATCAGATAGGAAAGGTGCATAATGATAAGGATAATACCTATAAAACAAAACTGAGTTTTAAACAAGTGGCATCTTTATGAATTAGGTTAATAATAAGCATATACTTTTCCCTATATTTTAACAACATATAAAAATAATTTTAAAAAATTAGTACTGCCCATAATTCTACCATTTGAATATAAGAAATTAGCACTGTTGGAAAATTTAGGTCATCCGATGGCAACACATGTTACATTTCCTGAATTTTTTTTTTTCTTTGAGACAGAGTCTCGCTCTGTCGCCCAGGCTGGAGTGCAGTGGCGTGATCCTGGCTCACTGCAAGCTCCGCCTCCCGGGTTCACGCCATTCTGCTGCCTCAGCCTCCCAAATAGCTGGGACTACAGGCACCTGCCACCATGCCAGGCTAATTTTTTGTATTTTTAGTAGAGACGGGGTTTCACCTTGTTAGCCAAGATGGTCTCGATCTCCTGATCTCGTGATCCGCCTGCCTCGGCCTCCCAAAGTGCTGGGATTACAGGCGTAAGCCACCGCGCCTGGCCTAGTTCCTGAATTTTTAAAGTGTGGTTTCACATTTCTGAAATTGGGATGAATCAGGTAACTGAAAAACATGTATAATGTACTGCTTTTTGAAATTCTCAAAATGTTGATCGTGAATCTTCCAATCAATAGATTGAACCAGAAATAATGAGGTAGTCAGAAGATTTTTAGTTTGGTCACTTGAGCCTGGATCATTTAAGCAAGAGGCTAAAAACAGGTGAATGTTCTGGTAAAAGCTCACAAGGAGAGGAAGAAAAGTGAGTCTGAGGTTATCTGGCCATTACCAGTCAGATCTAAGGACTTTTATCTTTGAATTAGCATGTGCTTATTATTGTATTTGTGATAAGGATGAAACCGTGTATCGATCACATACACTAATTGTTTTTGTTTTTATTACCTTCTCATCTTAATTACAGGTATAAACATTTTATAAAGCTTTGAACAAACAATTTTTAAAAATTTCAATATGCTCCTAATGTTTGAGTCAGGATACCAAAAACATTGAAATGTTTTTGTATTCCATAATTATGGCATACATTTCAAAAAAAATGGGGAAGTTTAGGAGGCCAAATGCCATCTGGAATAGAAAAAGGGTAGACTGTGGAATCAGACAGGCTTTGACTTAATTCTTGGGTGTATAATCTTTAGGAAGATTACCTAACCTTTCTTAACCTTTCAGAGCCTCAATTTCTTCATCTGTAAAAGGGAGAAAACAATGTTTACTTTAAATAGTTGTGAAGATTACGTGAGAGCATGCTTTTTATGTGCTTGGCCTTAATGTAAGTTACAACAGGAATAACTTACATTCACACTATTTTAAAAATGGCAAATCAAGGATTTTCTTCATGAGATTGCTCCTCAGAGAGGCCCTGAGAATCAGGTGATTATAAAACCTTTTTCAAAGGCTTTATTGAGTAAGTGAAACCATAATTAATGTCACATTATCTTGCACTGGTTTGTATTGCTAGATGGAGCTCTGAAACAGAGCCTACCACAGGTGCTTTGAACAAAACAAAACCAAACAGAGTTGTGTTATCACCTAAAAGTCTCTAGTATTCACTGTATCATTTTTTGGTTTTTAATTTTTCTACTTTGGTGGATGGTTTGAAAATGCAGATGGGATTTGCCAGAATAGGAAACATGAGAGAAATAAAACGATTACTATTCCCAATAAATGCAAATAATTGGGAGGCTGAGGTATGATAATTGCTTGAACCTGGGAAGGGGAGGTTGCAGCAGTGAGCCAAGACTGCACCACTGCACCCTAGCCTTGCTGACAGAACGAGACCCTGTCTCAAAAAAAAAAAAAAATAAGTAACTCCTTTCTCTTTTCTTCTTCACCTTTCTAGCCCTTCATACAAGTAAGCCCATTCTTCAATGATTACTCTGTTTATTTATTTATTTTTTGAAAGACAGAGTCTTGTTCTTGTTCTGCTGCCCAGGCTGGAGTGCAGTGGTGCGATCTCAGCTCAGTTCAGCTCAATTGCAGCCTCCGCCTCTGAAGTTCAAGCGATTCTCCTGCCTCAGCCTCCCAAGTAGCTGGGACTACAGAGGCACACCACCATGCCCAGCTAATTTTTGTATTTTTAGTAGAGATGAGGTTTCACCATGTTGGCCAGGCTAGTCTCAAACTCTTGACCTCAAGTGATCTGCCCACCTTGGCCTCCCAAAGCGATGGGATTAGAGGCATGAGCCACTGCGCCTGAACACTTCAATAATTATTCTTGATAGAGAATTTTTTAGCAAACACAAAAAATGTAAAGAGAATATAATGAACACCCTCACATAACCATCACTCAAACTCAATAATTATTAAGACTTTGCCAAACTTGACTAACTTTGATAGAGAGCATTAAATCTTTACATTAACTAAGACCTCTTATTATAAGCCTTCTGTTAGGGCTGGAGAAAACATTATCTATGTTTCATTTAAACCTGGTTGTATGGAACTTTTAAAAAATTACCATAAGTAGAGGCTGGGTGCAGTGACTCATGCCTGTAATCCTAGCACTTTGGGAGGTAGAGGTGGGCGGATCACCTGAGGTCAGGAGTTCGAGACTAGCCTGGCCAACATGGCAAAACACCATCTCTACTAAAAATATAAAAATTAGCTGGCCGTGGTGGCGCATGCCTGTAATCCCAGTTACTCAGGGGGCTAAGGTAGGAGAATTGCTTGAACCCAGGAGGCGGAGATTGCAATGAGCCGAGATCCTGCCACTGCATTCCAGCCTGGGCAACAGAGTGAGACTCTGTCTCAAAAAAAAAAAAAAAAAAAAGTTACCATTAAGTAGAAATAAAAGGAAGTGCTTCCTAAATAAGACTCTAGTAGAATGAATCATTATAAAAAGACAAAACTTTATTTTTGTTTTTATTCTCTCACCAGCTCCAGGACTGAACTCCATGATAGTAATAGTGCAAAATCCACTGTATTGCCTGAACATAACATGCAGCTTGATCAGCCAGAAAGTCACTGAAAATAGAATATTTTCATTATAACATATTTTTTGAAGACAGGCCAGTGTCTTTACAGCATGATATCTGCTGATACAACATTTTACCTCAGATGATTTATTTAATCAATGAATTAGCTATTTATGGCTAAAAATTATAATCCTAAAAACTCCAAAATATTTTTAAAAATTCCATCCTGTCACATTATAGTTTTCCTAAACCAACTATCAAAATAGATAAATCTGTTATTCATATTTACTCAGTTAATATACCACTCCCTTGGTCCAAAGGTTGAAGATTTACCCAATGAAGCTTTCCATAGTGACACTACCACTCTCTTAAATAGCGGGGGTGAGACGGGAGAAAGGGATGGGAATCTTCTTTACATGGGATGATATCTGAGAGAAGCAAAGCAGCAAATCAGGAAGATCTTAAAATTTGGTCACAGAAGCTAGAACACTTTCAGAAGTGCTGTATGTGAACAATATTCCCTCTAATCCTTTCTTTGTCAAAAACCAAATGCCATCTTCTAAGTTTGGGTAAAATAAGTCTTCAAATCATCAAAACAAAACAACACAGAGCGCTGGGCTAAAGGCAAAAGTATTCACTTAGAAATTCCATAACTACATATTTCTGGGAGGTATGTTTTTTAACATGAAAAATATTGCTTTTTTATTATAAAAGAACTATTTCCTCATGAGTGAAAATCTAGATAATGAAGAACAGCATTTTTATCATCTTATAGCCATCACTTTTACATTTTGTAGTGTTTCAGTCTTTTATCTATATCTAGGTTTTTTTAAGTGTTAATGAGAGCATACTGTATATATGATTTCATGTCTTATCTTTATAATTTGTACTTAATAATGTACTATAAGCATCCTTCCAAATTGTTATGAACTTTCTGCAAGTACCAGTTTAGCAGTTCTGCAGATTCTGGAGATGGAGGAGGTGACAGAGATGGTGATTTTAATGAAGAAGCAGTGGCCAATTATGATGAACCTTCTGATTGGACATATAGATTATTTCTAATTTTTTACTATTATAAACAACTTCGTAACAAAAATCCTTATATATAAGGATCATTTTCTCTTCAGCAATTTTTATCACAGGAATATAATACAAGTCCGAATTAATACCATCTTCTCCAAAACCAGACTAGTTGAAACATACACAATAATTCATGAAACCAAAAAATCCTTTTTCTCCCGCTACTTTATCAAAATTATGTTTTCCAAATAACTGCAAAATCTAATTTCTTCTATTTTAAAATAAAAGCATTGGCAAAAACGTACTCAGATACTACGTCAACCCCCATCTTCGTCATGTAATATGTTCTTTTATATTGTCTAAACTCAGTTTCAAATAGGTCATCATCTTCAGTCTCATCTTCTAAATTATCTGGGAAAAAAGTCAGAAAGATAGTGACTGACAATTATGAACAGCCTGTTTTTCCACCTAATGATTTGATAAATGCATATCCAAGTTGATGCTTATATGCTATCATAGAAATCTGTTCCACCCAAAATTAGTAATAATAAAGAAAAGGTATAACAATTATCCTGTCAAAGTAGTAACATATCAAAACAAATACTTCGTACTTACCCTTAGAAGTTACCATTTCGCCTTCATTTTTGTCTAAAGCAGCCCAACACAGAGAATTTTCCTGGCCCTATAAATTGTAAATCAACATAAAATGAATGGCAAGATACATTTCAAAATGAGATGTCATTTCTCTTCCATGCACCCATTTGCTTTTCTATAGTTCTTCCATGTTATAACATCCTTCATATCCTGCCCATCTGTTTTTCCTCCCTTGTGATCTCAATCCTTTCTCTCCTCTATTCTCTGATTTCCTGTCTACTGCCAATGACTCTCTTTAGTTCTTCCCACTCCCTTATCCCCATTTCCTTTCTTTCATCCAGCTTATGGCCTCTACCAACTTCCTGTGTCTGGGCTATTCCTGCACAGTGTCTCTAATGTTAGCTGCATATGGCTGGAAGACTGGTGAAGTTTAAGGACCGAATTGTGGTTGGGGAGCCAGGGATTACTGACAGCTAAGTTTTGTGTATACAGGTTCCCAAAAAGTTGCAGAGCCTGTTTTCTTAGGGGAAAAAAAAAAAAAGACACACACACACACACAAAAACCAGTGGAATGCAGACTGACTGCTGCCAAGTTCCAGTGAGGAAGAGCTAAGCAGCGAGAAGGACTACACCAGAGAAAACAAGGACAGTTACCCCTCCTGGAGCAAGAGTCATTAAGTTTGAACCTAAATAGAACCAGCACAGCAAGGAGAGTAAGAAACTCAACAGAATCTTGGCCGGGCACGGTGGCTCACGCCTGTAATCCCAGCACTTAAGGGAGGCCAAGGTGGGCGGATCACGAGGTCAGGAGTTCGAGACCAGCATTACTAACATAGTGAAACCCCGTCTCTACTAAAAATACAAAAATTAGCTGGGTGGTGGCACGTGCCTCTAATCTCAGCTACTCAGGAGGCTGAGGCAGGGGAATTCAAGTGAACCCAGGAGGTAGAGATTGCAGTGAGCCAAGATCACACCATTGCACTCCAGCCTGAGTGACACGCTGTCTCCAAAAAAAAAAGAAAACAGAATCCAATAATTACGGAGAGGCTCAGGAATTTTTCACAAGAGGTTTACTTTTCAAGTTAACACAAGACATTCTTTGGAGATTATCAGAGATGCTTTGCAGGGCCCTATCATATCCTAATTGATTCTATTATTCATTTATTAAGCACATAACATTTACTAGATATTGTGCTATTAGGTTGGCGAAAAAGTAATTGTGGTTTTTGCCATTACTATGAACTTAGACTATTGTATTTTATATGTAAATCATTTCTAGAGAAAAATCACTGATCTAGTTAATGTCTTATATCATTAAACGCTATAAATATCCACATTTTAAAAACTAGTCCATTGTTTTAAAATAACAATTTTTTTTAATTAAAAAAAATTGCCAGGGGAAAGTGTGAATGCAGTCCTCCACTACCATAAGTCATGCAGTTGAGTTTCCCATATTTGGGGAAATCGCAGGGCGTCAGCACATCCAGAGTGCAATGGATAAACCTCGCCCTGGGAAAAGCACCTTCACGATCATGGTATCCTCCCTGTCAGGTTTTAAATAACTGTTTTTCTTTTTTATGAGACAGAGTCTCACTCTGTCAGTCAAGCTGGAGTGCAGTGGCCCAATCTTGGCTCACTGCAACCTCTGTCTCCCAGGTTCAAGTGATTCTTGTGCCTCAGCCTCCCAAGTAGCTGGGATTACAGGTGTGTGCCACCACACCCAGCTAATTTTTGGTTTTTTTAGTAGAGATGGGGTTTCACTATGTTGGCCAGGCTGGTCTCAAACTCCTGACCTCAGGTAATCCACCCACTTTTGCCTCCCAAAGTGCTGGGATTACAGGTGTGAGCCATTGCACCTGGCCTTAAATAATTGTTTTTAATAACATGTTTTAAGTAATGTTTTTAAAAAGATAATTCATTTTCTGGGCTGTTGTTTAGAAATGTTTTCCACATTTATTAAAATAAAACACAATGTACCTCTTCAACAGTAAAAATAAGAAACTGATTAATGAAGATCTCATTAAATGATAGAAGCTAATAGAATAAAAGAAACCAAACCAATTTCTGAAATGCCTATAGAGAGGAAGAAAGAGAAATAAAATGAGGCAATCCCAAATCATAAGAAGGAAAATGAGAAACAAAGAATATAATTTTTGCCTTTACAGTTAAAACAATGAAAGGACACCTAAAAAAATAGACACCTTTAATTTTTTCTTTTCCTTGTAATTCCTGGCTTCTTCTGCTGCAACCCCTGCTGCTTCGTTGAGGTACTTGTTACCAACTTTGCTTTCAAACCACTTTAGGTCCACAAAAACTTCACTGAAGTGCTCCCGATCAAACTGTACAGAAATATTTAAATTTATTTTTAAATAATTTAAGCGTATCTAGAAGAATACAAATCAAACTTAAAACGGTGACTACTACTGGGGTATAGGAAATTGGAGAATGTTACTCTTTTACATGGAAGACCTCATGTGTTACTCTAAAAATACAAATAGAAAGCAAATAAAAATAAAATTAATTTAGGTAAAAGTGTTTATACTGAATAAGCAATTGGAATAGAATTATAAAACCCCTTTCTTCTGGTATTACATAATTGGTGACTGATCATTTACAGCTACTCTGCGACAGGAAAACAAAAATTTCTAGTTACTTACATCTGATAGTTTCACAAGGTATTTCTCAAATCGAGGTAAGTTGAGATGCCCACTTTCATTAATATAACCTAAAATAAACAAAAGTTTAAATCTGTATTAAAAGCTGACATTTTTTCTAAACAATTCTACAAAATTCTTTCTACAAAATGTTGAATGTTCATGTTCTACAGTACTAATCAAGAAAAAACAGTGTTGGACTATATCCAAACTGGCCCTAGTTTCTATGAATTTTATGCTACTATAATATGCAACATGTAAGCACCAAAGCCAAATATAAGAAATTCCAGGTTCCACATAATAATAATCTAACATTTGGTAACAATTAATTAAATTAAATATGTTCTATCATCTATCTAGATCATTCAATATATGTTAACTTAAGGACTGATGTCCTGCTACCCTGTGGTCTGTTTTATTCGGCATCACTATGTTTGTCAATTTTCTGTTTTCACTGAAAAATCACTGCTGCATATTAAACACTCTGATGCATATCCATTCAAAAAAAAATTGAAGTTCTATGCTTAAATATGAAAAAAGTAAAACCAATAAAGTATGCTGGCTTTCTTAAGGAATTAAAAGCAAAGATTAGACCGGGTGTGGTGGCTCACGCCTGTAATCCCAGCACTTTGGGAAGCCGGGGCAGGCCGGATCACTTGAGGCCAGAAGTTTGAGACCAGCCTGATCAATAATGATAAAACCCCATCTCCACTAAAAATATAGAACTTAGCCGGGCATGGTGACACACGCCTGTAATCCCAGCTACTCAGGAGGCAGAAGCATGGGCATAGCTTGAATCCAGAAGGCAAACGTTGCACTGTCGCCACTGCACTCCAGCCTGGGCAACAGAGCGAGACCCCATCTCAATAAATAAATAAATAAATAAATAAATAAATAAATAAAAGGCAAACATTAGTTATCAATAAGTGAGGTTCATTAACTCTGTCTACTTTCTTTCTTTATGAATCACTGAAAATGACAACCTCAGAGGATAGCACCTTAGACCAAAATAAATCCTCAATGTTTTTCTACTTTAGTTGTGCATGCAATAATCTACTAAACCAAGTCACATTTTTAGGGTAAGGTGGCACTAAATTAGAGTATCCTCGAGAGATTATTAAATTCTTCTTACCCCCAAGTTCTGGCAGGATGGTAATGTATGTTCCATAAAGAAGAGGCAGTGCATCATGATTAATATGTAGATGAGGTAGATGAGGGATAAAATCATTACCAACAAGAAACCCCATCAAAATCCAATCATCTATTATCCTTTCAATATCATATTTAAACGTGATCTTTTCCTACAGTAAAATGGAGAACAAAGTCAAATCCAGTGAAAATTCCTGCAATGGAAATCCTTGGTCCATGGCTTTATTAATACTTACTTTTAATACTGAAAACTCATAGTCAATATACTCTCTCATTAAAGACAAGTGTAGAAGGTGAAATGTAGTTTCTTCTGGAGCACATACCCTGGAATTAGTCAGATGATCAAGATACAGTGATTTTTATTTTTAAGGTCCCAGCTTAAAAATGTAACAAAGCTTAAATCAAAAGTATCATTAGAAGATAGTCAGGTCTTGTAATTAAGGCATACAATTTATATGAAAGTTGCAGGGTAACAAAGATAAAAATACAATTGCAATAATAGATAACACATGTTAAAGTTCAAAACAATTGGTTTACATTATGCGTTCTGTGGAAGGATTCTCAGAATTAAGAGTCCTAAATAACATATAGTAGATGTAAGAAACTACTGAGATCTGGCCCATTTAAGGCTGGTCTTCTCAACAAATAATGCAAGGAAGATTGGATATCCACACGCAAAAGAATGAAGTTGGGCCCTTACCTTACACTACACACTAAAATTAACTCAAAATGAATCAAAGATCTAACCATAAAAGTTAAAACTTGAAAACTCATAAAAAAAAGAAAAATAAATGAGTTGGATTATAACAAAATTAAAAACGTTTGTGCATCAAAGGACACTATCAACATAGTGAAAAGACAACCTACGGAATGAGATAAAGTATTTACAAATCATGTATCTGTTAAAGAATTACTATCCAGGCGTAATTTCTTTCTTCCAACATATATGCTATATAATTTACCGTTGTGTTTTTTTGCCACCAAATCGAACTTCTTCTCTTAAGAGAGAAAAATGTGCCTCATGACTTGTTAATCCAAGCATAATCTGTTGAAAAATGATTAAGAAATGTTTTTGTTCTCCCATTTTTAATAATATTAGGTTCACAAAAGCAATTAAAAAATGATTCTATACAAGGAAGAATAAGAAACAATTAGCACATTAAATATACAAATAACAAAATATGATCTATTTGTAGGTTATGAATGAGATAAAGTGTACTTTTCTAAGAAAAATATGTTCAGCTTAGCTCACATGCTTTTCATAACCATTACCCTATATCCCCTATCCCCTCTCCTCTTCCTATCCCCCCAAATCCCAAATATCTTCTTTTGGTTTTCACATATTTCTACTTGCCGTGGGGGAACTGGTTAGAAATTAGAGGCAGCAGCTTTTCTATGACCAAAGGATGCAGGACTCTTTTGGAGACCAGAATAGCCCCAGTATATGAAAACTCAGGAAAAAAAAAAAAAATGGAAAAGAGCACTTTCAGTTAATTTTCTCACATAGTAATCTTTTTTTATTTTGAGACAGAGTCTCGCTCTGTTGCCCAGGCTGGAGCAGTGGTGTGATCTTGGCTCACTGCAACCTCCACCTACCAGGTTCAAGCAATTCTTCCTGCCTCAGCCTCCGGAGTAGCTGGGATTACAGGTATCTGCCTCTATGCCTGGCTAATTTTTGTATTTTTTAGTAGAGATTGGGTTTAGCCATGTTGGCCAGGCTGGTCTTGAACTCCTGACCTTAGATGATCTGGCTGCCTCGGCCTCCCAAAGAACTGGGATTACAGGCACGAGCCACCTTGCCCGGCGTCTCACACAGTATTCTAATACCCCAAGTAAGTCAACAGTCTGTTGAAACATATCAAATGCCATGTACTTGCACACTGTTTATTTCAATCTTGATTCAAACAAGAAAACAAAATGAAACATCTATGAGGCAATCAGGGAAATGATAATACTAACTGGTTACTTCCATATTAAGAAAAGCTTAATTTCTGTTTTAGGTGGGATGATGGCATTGTGGTTATGTATTTTTTCTTAAAAAAACACCGTAATCCTTTAGAGAAACATTATGAAACATACACAAATTACTGATAAAATGTTCAGGATTTGCTTTAATAATCGGGCGGGGAGAGGGTAGGAGAGAGAGGAGACAGATGATTAGGGGTAGAAATTTAAAATTATTTAAGTTAGATGAAGGGTATACGATGTTCATTATATTACCTTTTCTATTTTTGTTTATGCTTGAAAATTTCCATAATAAAAAGTTAATGCCAAAAAAAGTCTACTAAAGGTATTTGGAGCACGGAGTTTTCAGATCAGGAGGTATTAAAAGCCAAGTATTAAGCCTGAGGGTAAAAAGACAGCCCCAATTCTCTGACCTCGGCAAAGTATTCACAGCACTAGGATTAGTCCCATCTGTAGACTAATTATAGAGACCTGTTGGTCAATAAACTATGGCTAAAAAGCTCATTTTCCAATGATTTTTAGAAATTTGGTAATGATAGAAATAGCAATCATTATTGTGTCTCCAATATTTGTTGCCACAGCCAGTATCCTTCCTGTACAAAATGAAATCTCTTAGATATTTAATTACCAATGCATAAGTTTATAATAATAAAAATTATACCTACCAAGTCAGCATCTAAACCATAAAGACAGTGTCTGGTGTTTGGATCATGATCTGGCTTTGCTTTCTCGGATCTGATAAATTCCATGATTTTATGCTCTCCTTCTCCAGGAGTCTAAATAAAATGTTTTTAAAAATGCAGTAATATAGTGTATGCTTGAGAATATTAAATAATTTTTTAAAACTCTTTAAATAAAAAAAGATAATAACCTCATGGCCTGAGAAGTAGATGGTAACTCCTTGCCATGACTTGTCTGTGGAAATTTTCATATTTACAAAATACTTCAGATGTTCATGTAACCTGGCCATAAATTCAGTTCCTAAAAATAATAAGTTTTAAAAAGGTTAATCTAAGAAAGACATAAAAACATTAAGTTATCAGTGACAACACATAACTGAACCTGAGTGCGCAGGGAATAGCTAGGTAGGTATAGGATCTCTAAAGAAGGTCAAAAGCTCTCTTGCTTATCCTGAAAAACAAGTAATGTACTTTTCCCTTGCAAATATCACAACTGTTTCTAATGTCACTAGTCCCCCTAAATAAAATCAGTGTCACATAGGGAAAGTCAAGGAATTTTACTAGTGTCTCAGCACTGTACTTCAGGAATTTTCATATAAGGGCAGAGTTTGAACTCTCTAATGAACCTCAACCTTCTATTTCTTCTGCTGAATTCTGAAGTTGTTTTTTTTTTTAAGGCTTGCAGCTTAAATCAGATTGTCAATAACAATAATATTACTACTGAAATTATTATTCTGAAAAATTATTATTAATTTGGAGCCTGAGTCTACAATGATTACATTTTGGGAAAGGCTCAGATGGTCAACAGTCAAAAGCAATACAGTCTAAAACCACAATCAGGATAAAACTGGTTGTTAAACTGAGTAACCTGTGACCAATGCACTTAAAGAAACGGCAAAATTACCACTGTTAGTAAAGAACTGATGAGAAAGTTAGATTTTAAGATTTTCATTCAAAGTAAAGAATTATAATGATGTTAGACAAAGGTTGTAGAAGTATAGAGTATGCGGATGCATACAAAATTAAACATAATACTGATAAATTCATTTTCCTTAAAGTCATAAAAATCTTAACTAATTTTGAGAAGCAGAGTAGTAAGTGCCCTGGACTAGGAGAATCAGTTTCGTACTCTCACTACCACAATCTAGCTACATCAACTTGATAAGCTACAACCTCACTGAGTCTGTTTTAACATAAATAAATGGCAGGAGTAGGACAGAAAGATATATAAACATAAGTTTCTTCAAGGTCTGCAATTCTGTACACCTGGGAGATTCCTGTCCATATCTGCTCTAATTTATCTACATCTGAAAATCCCTACAGTTTTTGTAGGAGTATTTATGACCAAGGTGACCAAACCATCTCATGAGCAAACATAAGTGGGAAAATACAGTAAATGGAACTCTAAGGCCAAAATAAATAGAGCATAGAAAATAAAATACATTTAAAAACCAAGTTTTCAATTATATTTCAATTCTGTCATAATTTTTCTCTCAGTGAATTTACCTGGTGTGATACAGTTGGAATCAAATCTGGCCTCTGTAGGAAGAGTTTCTCCCTTCTCTATTGCCTTTTTAATTTTGTCTTCTGCCTCCTTTGCTGACCTTAAAGGTTAAGGGAAAAAAGTACCTTAAGTTTTCTGAAAAAAAGTGAAGATCTTTACATAAACTGCTATGTAGGTGCCTTTATAACTAAAATAGTAATTCACCAGTTTTAACGTTCAAAACATACAAGTTTTGAAATGATTATGATTGACAACAATGAGCCTCAGACTTGTCTGTTTTGTTTATTTAAAGAATTGAATTTTTCAGGCCAGGCGCAGTGGCTCATGCCTGTAATCCCAATATTTTGGGAGGCCAAGGTGGGAAGAACAATTGAGTCCAGGAGTTCAAGACCAGCTTGGGCAACAAAGCAAGATCCCATCTCTACAAAAATAAAAAAAATTATTAGCCAGGTACAGGGGCATGTGCCTATAGTCTCAGCTAGTTGGGAGGCTGAGGCAAAAGGATCCCTTGAGCCCAGGAGCTCAAGATTGCAATGAGTGATGATGGTACCCACTGCACTCCAGGTTGTGTGACAGAGTGAGTCTCTGTCTCATTTAAAAAAAAAAAAATTGAATTTTTCGGATTAGGAATACAGAAGTAGGACATTTTAACAGAATGTTAAAAACATAAAATAATTCTTGTCACAAATATATGGCAAATTCATTCCAAAAATAAGATCAAAAGTATAGCTTTAAATGTTCATTATATATACTACATGTAATGATAATGACATTTAATGATTTTAATCATCATTTAATGTATACATTTAAGATCATTAACATTATCCCTAAGATTATATAAAAATACAATTATAAAATTGAAATATCTATCTTTGTGTTTCCTAAAAACATTTAAAATGAAAGCCTAATGACATTAATGAAATCAACTGTCGAATCATCACATTTTTGAGGCAACAGAATTTACTAAAAAGAACCTGAGTTTTACAGTCAGGCAAACTTGGATTTGAATATGGGTGTCCTACTACCTGTCTGACTTCTACTGCCACCCCTCTGCAGCGTACCAGCATGCCACATGACATACAAGTTAGGAAGCTCTGCTTTGAGTATAGTTTCTACAGCCTTGCTACCAGCTTCATCTACTGTGCCCCACAGAATTCTATTTCTGTGATGAACAAACTCTTCTTCAAGTTTAATTTCTCTCTCACCAACCTCTTTAACATAACAAAAACTCTGAGGATATCAACTCATTTGTATTATCTGCAATGTCTTCTTTCCTCTTTTCTTCCCTTCCTTCTTTGGCTGACCAAACGATTATTCAATGTTGTTATGTCACAAGGTCTTGGGATGTAACAAAAGAGAAATTATTCTTGGCCAGGTGCGGTGGCTCACACCTGTAAACCCAGCACTTTGGGAGGCCGAGGCAGGTGAATCACCTAAGGTCAGGAGTTTGAGACCACCCTGGCCAACATGGCGAAACCCCATCTCTATTAAAAATACAAAAAGAATTAGCCGGGTGTGGTGGTACGGCCTGTAGTCCCAGCTACTCGGGAGGCTGAGACAGGAGAATCGCTTGAACACAGGAGGCAGAGGCCGTAGTGAGACGAGATCACATCACTGCACTCCAGCCTGCGCGAGACAGAGCAAGACTCTCCAAAAAAAAAAAAAAAAAAAAAATTATTTCTGTTCTCAGAGATTACACTCTAGTGGGGAGGTAGAAAATTAAACAGCCATAATGTTTAATCTGGATGCAATAAAGAAAATGTTTGACAGGAACAAGGTAAGACTATTGAAGTAATCTAGATTAAGATAATGGTAGTCTAGGCTGAGACAGTAGCATTAAAGATGAAAAGAAGTAGACAGATGTGACAAATTTGAGACTGGATAAAGAGGACTGGATGTGAGGAATGAGGAAGAGCGAGAAGTCCAAATAACTCTTGGACTTTTGGATTAGGTAGCTAGTGGCAGGTGTTGCCATTCATTGTAATAGGAAACACAGAAGGCAGACTGTTTTAAGGGCAAGATGAGGTCAGTTCTAAATATGTTAACCCTGAAGTATATCTGGGGTTTCCAAAAGGAGACATTCGGTAGGCATTTGGATATATAGGAACTTAGGAGAAAGCGATCCACCAGAAAGATAAATTTGGAGTCATCAGCAGAGATATAGTAATCAAAGCCATTGGATGAAATCACTCAGAGCCTACGACAGAAACTTAAGAAACATTAATATTTAAGAAACGCAAAGGAAGAAAAGAAGACAAGGAGGAGACTAAGAAAGTACAAAGAGAGAATGTGGTTACATGATGGTCAAGAAAAGGGAGAAGTTCAAGAAAGAATGGTCAACATTGTTAAATGCTGTGGATAAATGAAATAAGTTGAAGAAAGAACTATTCTTTGGATTTAGCCATAATCTTTTTTTTTTTTTTTTTTTTTTGAGATGGAGTTTCACTCTGTCGTCCAGGCTGGAGTGCAGTGGTGCGATCTCGGCTCACTGCATCCTCCACCTCCCGGGTTTAAGCAATTCTCTGCCTCAGCCTCCCAAGTAGCTGGGATTACAGGCACCCACCACCACCCCTGGCTAATTGTTTTTGTATTTTTAGTAGAGACGGGGTTTCACCACCTTGGCTAGCCTGATCTTGAACTCCTGACCTTGTGATCCACCCGCCTCGGCCTCCCAAAGTGCTGGGATTACAGGCGCGAGCCACCGCGCCTGGCCTGGATTTAGCCGTAATCTTGTCAGGAAATTTTAGTGGCATGGTGGGGATAAAAGATAGAAGGCAGATTTAGAGATAAGTAAAACGGAATTATGAATGGAGAAGGTCATCACTGTAGAGAATGGCAGAAAACTGACTAGGGGATTTCTAGGAAAAATGTAGTGCTCGATACCAGCACAGTATTTAATAAATGCTTGTGGTGGTTATAATGCATTGGCCCTCAACTTCCATTCCATTCTCCTTTTAGTTTACCTTCTGATACCAGGTAGGTTAGAAAGTTCTCAGGCTTCCCTGCAGCTAAGTGTCTTGATATGACTCAGATTTTGCCAATTAGATGCCTCCATATAAGGTTTGGAAAGTGGAAGTGTGGTGATGCCTGCATCACAATGGAGGCACTGGAGCTCTGGTGTCTCTGTATATTTCAGCAATGGTAAAGAAGATCCCAGTATTCAGTATCTTTGGAGGTGCTGATAAGCAAGGAACAGGGAATCAGTTTTTTTCAGTGCAGATCTAGCAGGTGTGCTGTACCTCTGGAACAGATGCAGCTGTAGCTTCCTAATTGCTGAATTGTAATATAGTGATGTAGTCTTAGAGCCCCAGGTGACAGCTTCTTAATTATTGGATCACAGATAAAGGAGTAAGTTCCCGGAACCACCCATTTTGGTAGGGGGCTCTGAACTCCTCACATTATCTGAATGTGGTAATAGTTCTGCCAGTGATGAGTCAGTTCTGTGGTGCTGTTTGGGAAGTTATCCCTTACGGCTCACCTAGATTCCCGCCCTTTTGGCTTTACAATGATTTTTATAAGCACCCAATTCCCTGAATTACACCTCTTTTTGTCTGAAATAGCTACAGTGCTTTCTATCACCTGCAACTGAACCCAGACTGATGTAGCAGGTTTATAAAATCCCTCAACACTAGATTTTCTAGGCTAGTGGCTCCCAAAAACTACTTTAACAAATACCAGGGGAGTATGGTAAAAAATAGTTCCCAGGAATTTCTCAACTACTAGAGATTCTGACAGAGTAAGTCTTGGGTGGTATTTGAGAATTTAAATATTACTAAGAGATGGCCCTTGCCTTCAAAGATCTCACAGTCTTTCTAAAAATTTCAGTATCTTTTTTCTTTTGATATTGAAATCAGTACTTTTTGCCATCCTCTTCCTCTCACCAGCAGCCTTATTCAAGGCACCGTCCCACCTTCTTTGATGACTTCCACATTGGATGTGCAGATGGTCTTTCCACTCCTTTACTTGCCATTATGACTGAAGGACTCATTATGCTAATGACCCAACAAACACTCTCTGCTAGGGATTTCTTGCCTTCAATTCTAACCTTTACTTCTGTTATCCACGAACCGGGACACAGCCTGATTTCACTGTTACATAGAAATATTCCACATGTCCAGGAATGAATTTTAAAATCCTATGTGTGTAACCTCTTCTCATCCTTTTACTTCTCCTACCACCTAAGTCACACAGTGGTGCTGATGATACCCTGAATTTCCTAACTTAGCTCACTTCTCACAGTCCATCAATTGCATTCTGATCTCACTTGCCTTTCTGCCCAATCTGGACCTATGCTCAGTCAAAAATCAGCATCTAACCCAGAGTCTGGGCATTCAATACATGTTTGTTGAATTAAGTTAAATGTCAATAATGTTCTCATTAGAAGAATCTCTTAGTTCACTTTCTAGTTACCATCCCAGGGCAGACTACTGTTGGAGCTTTTCTCTACTACAGTACTATCATTTGCAAATTATCAATGAGAAGTATAAAAACTTGTGACAGAAAACAAAAGTGTGACTTTATAAGCAAGGAACAGGGAATCAGTTTTTTTCAGTACAGATCTAGCAAGTGCACTGTAGCTTGGGAACTAACAGAAGCAGCAGTAGCTTCCTGATTGCTGAACTGTAACTACAGTGATGTATTCTTAGAGCCCCAGGTGACACCAACACCTGGCCAGACGTGGTGGCTCACACCTGTAATCCCAGCACTTTGGGAGGCCAAGGTAGGCAGATCACTTGAGGTCAGGAGTTCGAGACCAGCCTGGCCAACAGAGTGACATCCTGTCTCTATTAAAAATATTAAAAATTGCTGGGCATGGTGGCTCACACCTGTAATCCCAGCACTTTGGGAGGCTGAGGTGGATGGATCACTTGAGGTGAGGAGTTTGAGACCAGCCTGGCCAACGTGGTGAAACTCCGTCTCTACTAAAAATACAAAAATTAGCTGGGCGTGGTGGCGGGCACCTGTAATCACAGCTACTTGGGAGACTGAGGCAGGAGAATCACTTGCGCCTGGGAGGCGGAGGTTGCAATGAGCCGAGATCGCGCCATTGCAATCCAGCCTGGGCGACAAGAGCAAAACTCTGTCTCAAAAAAAAAAAATCATATATATATATATATATAAATAAAATTAGCTGGGTCTGGTGGCGCTTGCCTGTAATCCCAGCTACTTAAGAGGCTGAGGCACCGATAATCACTTGAACTGGGGAGGCAAACATTACAGTGAGCTAAGATTGTACCACTGCACTCCAGCCTGGGTGATAGAGTGAGATTCTGTCTCAACAAACAAAGAAACAAACGAACAAAAGAACCTCCAACATATGTTTTGAGAAAGGACATCTCACTGAGTTCCTAACTCATTACTCGACTGGTAAAATATGACACTGAGATATTTCCATTTCTGGGGGAGTTTACACAGAAAATAAACATGAACAGAAGATTGTGTTAAATCAATTATCTTTAAAATAATATATTTTTACTAAGCTAAATAATATTCCAAAATAAAACATAAATGTTTTACCTAAAACGCCTCCCACGCTGCTGGTTCATTTTTGCTCGAGGAGCCACACCATCTACAGCCATAAAGAACACTTTCCTGGGTTTAATAATGCGAAACAACACCTCCAGGTAGTGAAAAATATCAGTAAAGATTTTATCATCTGAAATTCTAAAGTGAACATCATCATCATTAGGATGGGAGCACTGATGTATAATTCCATTCATATCCAGGTACAAGTTGTCAAATTCAGGAATCTGAAAAACAAAGAAAAATGCTTGAGATCATTTATTTTAATCAACTACAGATATCTTAAGCAGCAGGGAAAAGTGATTATTCAATTATAAAAAGCAGGATTCGTGTATTCTATTATACAAAAACTGAGTAAACAATCACAGATGAACAAGAAAAGTAAAGAATTGGTAATATGGTGACAAATCTGGTTATATATAATGCACCAATGACTTGATCAAATTTACTGTCAGAAAATAATCTACTTATTCAAAATAATAAGCTCCAAGAAAACACCAAATAAAGTGCTTGGTTCATTTGGTACTCAAAATATTAGTTTCGTTCCTTCCTACCATTTGACATTAACTCCTCAAAACCTCAATTTCCTCTATAATGGGTAACAAAAAGCCCATTTACATCAAAAGGCTGTTTGTACATGGTTATTGAAACGTTTAACATATGATGTAAAGCCTAATTGTATACTTAGTTTCACTGAAACAGTCACTGATTGGTTATATTAATTTTTAAAATGTTAGATTATGCCAAGAAATTTATGAAACTGAAATCTGAAAAACAGATTTCTTGTTTATGATATGTGGGTTAATAATTTGTAAGCTCTGACTAACAAGCATCTGCTTTTATAAGAAGACCTTAATGGCTCTCTCATTTATTTTTCCTCTATTTAAACGTTTGTGTTGGAACTCTTGGTCCCATCAGGAACAACAATTTTTTTAACTAAAAAGAAAAAAAGTAAATGTTTGTGAGGAAGGGGAACATTACTGAAACAAATATACATTAAGATGGAACTGAAATGGGTGAAGCTAAAGAGTTATATTTTGTACTGTAATAAAAGAATCTTAGAATAGAGTCTGCCTTACATATTCATTAAAGTAAATTACTCTGAATTTTCCCCTTGTATAAACATAATAGAAATCACTTCTGAAACAGTAATTCAAGTTTTACAACACATACAAGTACAATATATTTTCCTGCTATTGAGAAAATGGTATGCCTTTGAGTTTTGGGAGTGAAAAGTTTTGGTCTCTGAATCAATGAACACCACCAAAACATATTTTTATGAAATACTTATTTATATAGTATTGTATGTACAAGCATAACATAAAAATTCTGGAATGTTCTAACAGGCTCAACTGAAATGACAGTTGTAACCATGAGATTTTTAAAGTGCACTCAAGATTTACTATTTATTCCAAGAAATCTGAAAACCTCAATCAAAATCTCAGTGTGACTTTTCAACAAGGGTATTTTATTTATTTTTATTTTTTGAGACAGGGTCTCAATCTGTCACCCAGGCTGGAGTGCAGTGGTGCGATCTCGGCTCACTGCAGCCTCCACCTCCCAGGCTCAAGCAATCCTCCCACCTCAACCTTCAGTGTAGCTGGGACCACTGACACATGCCAACACACGTGCTAATTTCGTATCTTTTTCATACGCTAATTTTCATATATTTTGTACGAAAAAATACCAGACATGTTGCCCAGGTTGGTCTTGAATTCCAGAGCTCAAGCAATTTGTCTGCCCAGGCCTCCCAAAGTGATGGGATTACTACAGGTGTGAGCCACTGTGACTGGCCTCAGCATCAACGACTTGATCAAAATTTTTTTTTTACACTTTTTTTTTTTTTTTTTTTTTTACATTTTACAGAACGATTTTCCAAAGTTTTCCTAGGAGAATAAATATGCAATAATAGCCAAGAAGAGTATTAAAAAGAAGAGTAAGCTGGGTGTGGCAGCATGTGTCTGTTCTATTACTTGAGAGGCTGAGGTGAGAGAATCTTTGAACCCATAGATTCAAGGCTGCAGTGAGTGGTGACTGCATCACCAAACTCCAGCCTGGGAGACAGAGTAAGACCCTGTCTCTATAAAACAAACAAACAAAAAGAAGAATCAAAGGAAATTTGCCCTAGATAAGTTATCAAACAGATGATTTGAATGGAAATTTAGTACATAAAAAATAAAACTCCATCTTACCCTAAAACAAAAGAAATTCCAGAAGGATTAAAAATTTTACTGTGAGAAATGTAACAAAAAAATTACATACAAATATCTTGAAACTCTTAGGGTAGGAAAAGCCAGAAATCATAAAGCGAATAAATGGTAGAGTTATCTAAAAATGTATTGTTTTACACATATAGGGTTAAAAAGTACCATATATAATTCAATTAAAAATGACAAAATGTAGAGAAATGTTTGCAAATTAGAAGTCAACATCTCTGGCTGGGCGTGGTGGCTCACGCCTGTAATCCCAGCATTTTGGGAGGCCAAGGAGGGAAGATCACAAGGTCAGGAGATCGCGACCATCCTGGCTAACACGGTGAAACTCCATCTCTACTAAAAAAAATACAAAAAAATTAGCTGGGGGTGGTGGCGGGCACCTGTAGTCTCAGCTACTCAGGAGGCTGAGGCAGGAGAATGGCGTGAACCCAGGAGGCAGAGCTTGCAGTGAGCGGAGACTGAGCCACTGCACTCCAGCCTGGGCAACTGAGCGAGACTCTGTATCAAATAAAAGAAGTCAACATCTATAACACATAAAAAATACTCATATATAAGAAAAAGAGCAAATTTTTGACTGGGCACGGTGGCTCACACCTGTAATCCCAGCACTTTGGGAGGCCAAGGTAGGTGGATCACTTGAGGTCAGGAGTTCAAGATCAGCCCGGCCAACAAAGTGAAACTGTCTCTACCAAAAATACAAAAATTAGCCTGAGTGGTGGCGCATGCCTATAATCCCAGCTACTTAGAAGGCTGAAGCATGAGAATAGCTTGCACCTGGAAGGCGGAGGTTCCAGTGTGCTGAGATCATGCCACTGCACTCCAACCTTGGCAACAGAGTGAAACTGTCTCAAAAAAAAAAAAAAAAGGCCAGGAGTGGTGGCTCACGCCTGTAATCCCAGCACTTTGGGGGGCCAAGGTGGGTGGATCACAAGGTCAGGAGATCGAGACCTGAATGGTGAAACCCCATCTCTACTAAAAATACAAAAAATTAGCTAGGCGTGGTGGGCTGAGGTGGGAGAATGCCCTCCGGGAGGTGGAGCTTGCAGTGAGCAGAGATTGTGCCACTACACTCCAGCCTGGGCGACAGAGCGAGACTCCATCTCAAAAAAAAAAAAAAAAAAAAAAGCAAATTTTCAAAGTAATCACAGAAAATGGAAAGCAATTCAGAAATGAATACACAAAAAAGTCTAAGTCTAATAAGCACATGAAAAGATGTTTGCCATTCAAAATTTCTAATTGAAATAACACACCATTTTCCCACATTAGTAAAAATTAAAGAGACTGATGTTACCCAGTATTAACAGGGCTTTGGGGAAGCACATATTGCATGTTATTAAAAGCAATGGCTGGCATTTATTACGCAATTATTAGGTATTAAACATTGGGCTAAATATGTATATTCATTCTCTGAATTAATTATAACAACCTTAAAAGATAAATATTTAGCATTCTAACTTTAGAGAAAAGTCATGGAGCTAGAAAAACAGAAATAGGGTTTATACCCAATAGTTTGGGAGTAGAATGTAAATTGGCATAACTAATCACAAAGTATGAATTAAAATTTGAAACATGTATTTTTGACCCAGGATTTCTACTATTGAAAACTTATCTTGAAAAACAATCAGATATGATTAACTTGTAAAGATGAAGTATAAAATATTCATGGCAGTATTGTACAGAAAAGATAAAAATAGAAAACTGATGATGGTACATCCATACAATGGAATTCAACACAGCAATTACAAATTATGAAATAGATTCATATTTGGCATGGAATAATATGCGTTATATCATCAAGTGACAAAGGCAGGGTATAAAACAGCAGGTAAAGTAACCTATTTATAGGAAATATTTATTTACATATATATCTGCATAGAAAAGTTAGGAAGTATATAAAAACAAGATGTTACTGGGGTCAACCATGGATGATGAAAGCTTTTTACTTTTCTCTAGACTATATAATAGTTTTTATATCTTTCCGCATTATCTGAATTTTTTTAAAATAGTGAGCATCTATTACCTTTATAATCTAAAAAATATCCCACTATAATTTTCCTTTTAGAAAAGAAATATTTGAAAAATTCTCTTAGGTTTCAGACTAGTAAGAAAGACAAAGAATAATTAATCATTGGCTGATGTGTTGAATAAAGTGAGAACATGCAGTAGAACTTTGCTCCCATACAAAGAGATTACTGATAATGTAGTTTCTCTTCTCAGTTATTACATTTGCAAGTTAGAAATTTCAAGGTTATTTTATACTCTCTGCCTTCTCCAATCCCGTATCCATCTAGTCACTGAGGTATTTTTCTTTTTAATTTAACATCCAAAATGTTTCTAGAATCTTACCATCTTATCCATTTCCACTGTCTTAGGTAATCTCATCTTTTTCTCCATGCCCAGATCTCCCGCACTGGTCCATGCCCCTCAGTTTCCCAACAGAACTGCTTGCTTCCAGTTTTCTCTCTCACCACAGTTTAGCTATTTTTCTAAAACATAATCTGATCACATTGCTTCCTTACCTAAACCCATAGGATACTACAAATCCTTAACAGCATAAAAGATCCTGCATGATTTGGCTGCTGTTTTCCCCACCAATCCTATATTCTTTCCTCTTTCTACATATCTTTACGAGCTACTACAAGAAAACATTGAGGAAAATCTCTAGGACATTGGTCTGGGCAAAAATGTCTTAAATAATATCCCACAAGCATAGGAAACTAAAGCAAAAATGGAGAAATGGGATCACATCAAGTTAAAAAACTTCTGCACAGCATAGGAAACAGTCAGCAAAGTGAAGCGACAACCCACGGAATGGAAGAAATGTATTTGCAAACTACTCACCTGACAAGGGATTAATAATCAGAATATACAACGAGCTCAAACAACTCTATAGGACGAAATCTAATACTCCAATCAAAAATGGGCAAAAGATCTGAACAAACATTTCTCAAAAAAGGATATACAAATGGCAAACAGACACATGACAAGGTGCTCAACATCACTGATCATCAGAGAAATAAAAATCAAAACTACAATGAGATATCATCTTACCCTAGTTAAAATGGCCTTTATCCAAAAGACAGGTTACAACAAATGCTAGCAAGGATGTAGAGAAAAGGGAACCCTCATACACTGTTGGCAGGAATGTAAATTAGTACAACCACTATGAAGAACAGTTTGAAGGTTCCTCAAAAAAACTAAAAGGAACTAGAATCCAGCAGCCCAGTCCCCTTTCTTTGCGGTCAAGAAAGGCGGGAAAACAGGTGCAGGACTGCTACATTGGTGAGCGTAACTAATCAGATAAGCAGAGGTCCATGGGTGGTTACGCACCCTAGAAAGGAACTCACCCCTGAGCACAAAGGCAATGTTGGGTACGCTGGTAAAAGACCACTAGAATCCAGCAGCTCAGACCCTTTTCTTTGTGGTCAAGAGAGGCAGGAAAACAGGTGCAGGACTGCTACATCGGTAAGCGTAACTAACCCGATAAGCAGAGGTCCATGGGTGGTCACGCACCCTGTAAAAGAATAAGCATTAGGCCCTTACAGGACACCCTAGGACTAATGCTCATTGGAAAATTACTAGGGTTGCTGGCATCCCTATGTTCTTTTTTCAGATGGGAAACATTCACCCCCCTCAAGGCAAAAGTGCCCCTAAGATGTATTCTGGAGAATGGGACCAATCTGACCCTCAGACGCTAAGAAAGAAATGACTTATACTCTTCTGCAGTACCTCCTGCCATGATATCTTCTTCAAGGGGGAGAAACCTGGCCTCGTGAGGGAAGTATAAATTATAACACCATCCTACAGCTAGACCTCTTCTGTAGAAAGGAAGGCAAATGGAGTGAAGTGCCATATGTGCAAACTTTCTTTTCATTAAGAGACAACTCGCAATTATGTAAAAAGTGTGGTTTATGCCCTACAGGAAGCCCTCAGAGTCTACCTCCCTATCTCAGCGTCCCCCCGACTCCTTCTCCAACTAACAAGGACCGCCCCCCTTTAACCCAAACGGTCCAAAGGAGACAGACAAAGGGGTAAACAATGAACCAGAGTGCCAATATTCCCTGATTATGCCCCCTCCAAGAAGTTGGAGGAGGAGAATTCGGCCCAGCCAGAGTGCATGTACCTTTTTCTGTCTCAGACTTAAAGCAAATTAAAATAGACCTAGGTAAATTCTCAGATAACCCTGATGGCTACATTAATGTTTTACAAGGGTTAGGACAATCCTTTCATCTGACATGGAGAGATATAATGGTGCTGCTAGATCAGACACTAACCCCAAATGAGAGAAGTGCCGCCATAACTGCAGCCCGAGAGTTTGGCAATCTCTGGTATCTCAGTTAGGTCAATGATAGGATGACAACAGAGGAAAGAGAACGATTCCCCACAGGCCAGCAGGCAGTTCCCAGTGTTGACTCTCGCTGGGACACAGAATCAGAACATGGAGATTGGTGCCACAGACATTTGCTAACTTGCGTGCTAGAAGGACTAAGAAAAACTAGGAAGAAGCCTATGAATTATTCAATGATGTCCACTATAACACAGGGAAAGGAAGAAAATCCTACTGCCTTTCTGGATAGACTAAGAGAGGCATTAAGGAAGCATACCTCCCTGTCACCTGACTCCATTGAAGGCCAACTAATCTTAAACGATAAGTTTATCAGTCAGCTGCAGACATTAGGAAAAAACTTCAAAAGTCCGCCTTAGGCCCAGAGCAAAACTTAGAAACTCTACTGAACTTGGTAACCTCGTTTTTTTATAATAGAGATCAGGAGGAGCAGGTGGAACGGGACAAACGGGATTAAAAAAAAGGCTACCGCTTTAGTCATGGCCCTTAGGCAAGTGGACCTTGGAGGCTCTGGAAAAGGGAAAAGCTGGGCAAATTGAATGCCTAATAGGGCTTGCTTCCAGTTTGGTCTACAAGGACACTTTAAAAAAAGATTGTCCAAGTAGAAATAAGCCACCCCCTTGTCCATGTCCCTTATGTCAAGGGAATCACTGGAAGGCCCACTACCCCAAGAGACGAAGGTCCTCTGAGTCAGAAGCCACTAACCAGATGATCCAGCAGCAGGACTGAGGGTGCCCAGGGCAAGCGCCAGCCCATGCCATCACCCTCACAGAGCCCTGGGTATGCTTGACCATTGAGGGCCAGGAGATTAACTGACTCCTGGACAGTGGCGTGGCCTTCTCAGTCTTACTCTCATGCCATCACCCTCACAGAGCCCTGGGTATGCTTGACCATTGAGGGCCAGGAGATTAACTGACTCCTGGACACTGGCGCGGGCTTCTCAGTCTTACTCTCATGTCCTGGACAACTGTCCTCCAGATCTGTCACTATTCAAGGGGTCCTAGGACAGCCAGTCACTGGATACTTCTCCCAGCCACTAAGTTGTGCCTGGGGAACTTTACTCTTTTCACATGCTTTTCTAATTACGCCTGAAAGCCCCACTCCCTTGTTAGGGAGAGACATTCTAGCAAAAGTAGGGGCCATACACACCTGAACATAGGAGAAGAAACACCTGTTTGTTGTCCCCTGCTTGGGGAAGGAATTAATACTGAAGTCTGGGCAACAGAAGGACAACATGGATGAGCAAAGAATGCCCATCCTGTTCAAGTTAAACTAAAGGATTCCACCTCCTTTCCCTACCAAAGGCAGCACCCCCTTAGCCCTGAGGCCCAACAAGGACTCCAAAAGATTGTTAAGGACGCAAAAGCCCAAGGCCTAGTAAAAGCACGCAGTAGCCCCTGCAGTACTCCAAACTTAGGAGTACAGAAACCCAACGGACTGTGGAGGTTAGTGCAAGATCTCAGGATTATCAATGAGGCTGTTGTTCCTCTATACCCGGCTGTAACCCTTATACTCTGCTTTCCCAAATACCAGAGGAAGCAGAGTGGTTTACAGTCCTGGACCTTAAGGATGCCTTTTTCTGCATCCCTGTACATCCTGACTCTCAATTCTTGTTTGCCTTTGAAGAGCCTTCAAACCCAACGTCTTAACTCACCTGGACTGTTTTACCCCAAGGGTTCAGGGATAGCCTCATCTATTTGGCTAGGCATTAGCCCAAGACTTGAGCCAATTCTCATACCTGGACACTCTTGTCCTTCAGTACGTGGATGATTTACTTTTGGCCGCCCATTCAGAAACCTTGTGCCACTGAGCCACCCAAGCGCTCTTAAATTTCCTCACCACCTGTGGCTACAAGGTTTCCAAACCAAAGGCTCAGCTCTGCTCACAGCAGATTAAATACTTGGGGCTAAAATTATCCAAAGGCACCAGGGCCCTCAGTGAGGAATGTATCCAGCCTATACTGGCTTATCCCCATCCCCAAACCATAAAGCAACTAAGAGGGTTCCTTGGCATAACAGGTTTCTGCCGAATATGGATTCCCAGGTACAGCAAAATAGCCAGACCTTTATATACACTAATTAAGGAAACTCAGAAAGCCAATACCCATTTAGTAAGATGGACACCTGAAGCAGAAGTGGCTTTCCAGGCCCTAAAGAAGGCCCTAATCCAAGCCCCGTGTTAAGCTTGCCAAGGGGGCAAGACTTTCCTTTATATATCACAAAAAAACAGGAATAGCTCTAGGAGTCCTTACACAGGTCTAAGGGACGAGCTTGCAACCGTGGCATACCTGAGTAAGAAAATTGATGTAGTGGCAAAGGGTTGACTTCATTGTTTATGGGTAGTGGCTGCAGTTGCAGTCTTAGTATCTGAAGCAGTTAAAATAATACAGGGAAGAGATCTTACTGTGTGGACATCTCATTATGTGAATGGTATACTCACTGCTAAAGGAGACTTGTGGCTGTCAGACAACTGTTTACTTAAATATCAGGCTCTATTACTTGAAAGGCCAGTGCTGTGACTGTGCACTTGTGCAACTCTTAACCCAGCCACATTTCTTCCAGACAATGAAGAAAAGATAGAACATAACTGTCAACAAGTAATTGCTCAAACCTAAGCCACTCAAGGGGACCTTTCAGAGGTTCCCTTGACTGATCCTGACCTCAATTTGTATACTGATGAAAGTTCCTTCATAGAAAAAGGACTTTGAAAAGCGGGGTATGCAGTGGTCAGTGATAATGGAATACTTGAAAGTAATCCCCTCATTCCAGGAACTAGTGCTCAGCTGGCAAAACTAACAGCCCTCACTCGAGCACTAGAATTAGAAGGAAAAAGGGTAAATATATATACAGACTCTAAATATGCTTACCTAGTCCTCTATGCCCATGCAGCAATATGGACAGAAAGGGAATTCCTAACTCTGGAGAGAACACTTATCAAACATCAGGAAGCCATTAAGAAATTATTATTGGCTGTACAGAAACCTAAAGAGGTGGCAGTTTTACACTGCCGGGGTCATCAGAAAGGAAAGGGAAATAGACAGGAACCGCCAAGAGGATATTGAAGCCAAAAGAGCCGCAAGGCAGGACCCTCCATTAGAAATGCTTATAGAAGGACCCCTAGTATGGGGTAATCCCCTCCAGGAAACCAAGCCCCAGTACTCAGAAGAAGAAATAGAATGGGGAACCTCACGAGGACATAGTTTCCTCCCCTCAGGATGGCTAGCCACCAAAGAAGGAAAAATACTTTTGCCTGCAGCTAACCAATGGAAATTACTTAAAACCCTTCACCAAACATTTCACTTAGGCATTGATAGCACCCACCAGATGGCCAAATTATTATTTACTGGACCAGGCCTTTTCAAAACTATCAAGCAGAGAGTCGGGGCCTGTAAAGTGTGCCAAAGAAATAATCCCCTGCACTGCAGGCCATACATTTCAATCCCTGTATCTTTTTATTTTTATTTTTATTTTTATTTTTTTATTTTGAGATGGAGTCTCACTCTGTCGCCCAGGCTGGAATGCAGTGGCGCAATCTCAGCTCACTGCAAGCTCTGCCTCCTGGGTTCATGCCATTCTCCTGCCTCAGCCTCTTCAGTAGCTGGGACTACAGGCGCCCACCACCACGCCTGGCTAATTTTTTATATTTTTAGTAGAGACGGGGTTTCACCGTGTTAGCTAGGATGGTCTCGATCTCCTGACCTCATGATCCGCCCACCTCAGCCTCCCAAAGTGCTGGGATTACAGGCGTGAGCCACCGAGCCTGGCCCAATCCCTGTATCTTTAACCTCCTTGTTAAGTTTGTCTCCTCCAGAATCAAAGCTGTAAAACTACAAATTGTTCTTCAAATGGAGCCCCAGATACAGTCCATGACTAAGATCTACCACAGACCCCTGGACCGGCCTGTTAGCCCATGCTCTGATGTTAATGACATCAAAGGCACCCCTCCAGAGGAAATCTCAACTGCACCACCCCTACTACGCGCCAATTCAGCAGGAAGCAGTTAGAGCAGTCGTCGGCCAACCTCCCAACAGCACTTAGGTTTTCCTGCTGAGAGGGGGTACTGAGAGAAAGGACTAGCTGGATTTCCTAGGCCGACTAAGAATCCCTAAGCCTAGCTGGGAAGGTGACCGCATCCACCTTTAAACACAGGGCTTGCAACTTAGCTCACACCCGATCAATCAGAGAGCTCATTAAAATGCTAATTAGGCAAAAACAGGAGGTAAAGAAATAGCCAATCATCTATTGCCTGACAGCACAGTGGGAGGGACAAAGATCGGGATATAAACTCAGGCATTCGGGCTGGCAGGGGCAACCCCCTTTGGGTCCCCTCCTTTTGTATGGGAGCTCTGTTTTCACTCTATTTCACTCTATTAAATCTTGCAACTGCAAAAAAACAAACAAACAAACAAAAAACTAAAAATAGAGCTACCATATGATCCCAGCAACCCCACTGCTGTGTTAATATAACCCAAAGAGAGGAAATCAGTGTATTGCAGAGATACCTGCACTCCTTTGTTGCTGTACTGTTCACAATAGCCAAGATTTGGAAGCAACCTAAGTGTCCATCAACAAATGAATGGATAAAGAAAATGTGGTATATACACAATGGAGTATTATTCAGCCACAAGAAGGAATGAGATCCTGTCATCTGCAACCAATTCCACATGGGTGGAAATGGAGATCATTATGTCAAGTAAAAAAAGTACAGCACAGAAAGACAAACACTGCATGTTCTCACTTATTTATGGAATCTAAAAATCAAAACAATAGAACTCATGGACAAAGAGAATAGAAAGATGGTTCCTATAGGCTGGGAAGGGTAGTGGGGGAGTCAGGGGAGAGGTGGGAAAGGTTAATGGGTATAAAAGAAAAACTGAAAGAATGAATAAGACCTAGTCTGGGCACGGGGGCTCATGCCTGTAATCCCAGCACTTTGGGAGACCGAGGCGGGCGGATCGCTTGAGCCCAGTAGTTCAAGACCAGAGTGGGCAACATGGCAAAACCCCATCTCTAGTTTTAAAAAGATTTAAATTAAAACAAACAGAACAAAAAACCACAGGCCAGGCATGGTGGCTCATGCCTGTAATCCAAGGACTTTGGGAGGCTGAGGTGGATGGATCACTTGTGGCCACCAGGAGTTGGAGAAGAGCCTGGCCAACACAGCAAAACTCCATGTCTACTAAAAACAAAAAAATTAGCTAGGCGTAGTGGCACACGCCTAATCCCAGCTACTTGGGTGGCTAAGGCACAAGAATCGCTTGAACCGGGGAGGCAGGGGTTGCAGTGAGCTGAGATTGCGCCACTGTACTCCAGCCAGGGTGACAAAGCGCGACCTTGTATCCAAAATAAAAAATAAAAAAAAGAATGAATAAGACCTACTGTGTGATAGCACAACAGGGCGACGTAATAATTTAAAAACAACTAAAAGTATAACTAGATTGTAACACAAAGGATAAATACTTGGGATGGATACTCCATTCTCCATGATGTGATTATTACACACTGCATGCCTGTATGAAAACATCTCATGAACCCCATAAATACATACACTATGTTTCATAAAAATAAAAAATAAAATAAAAAATAATCCCAGGCTTCATTTCATTTTTTAAAAAAATACTGTTTTAAAACATACTAATATGCCATGTCTTTTTTAATATGCATTTCTATATACTATATTTTATATGTTATAGCTAATAAATTAATTCACTCAAAAAATATTTACTGAGTACCCATTCTGTTATGCTGCTTTGGTTTTTTCTTTTTCAGGCGCCTCTAATTTGTCTTCTTTGCCTATCTTTCTTATTGTTACTTTTTCTTGAATCTTTTAAATCTACTTTAGTTTTTAAAATTTCATCTTTCCACTGCCGATTGTTTTCTTAAATGGTATCATTTGCTCTTGTCTTGCTTCTATTTGAGGCTTCAGCTCTGAAATTTTTTTTTTCATTTACTTCTAATTTTCTCTGTCATCTCATTCTCACATTTTCATAATTGATATACGTTGTTCCTTCATGTCTTACCTCATTTTCTTAATGCCTTTTAACTCATTGTGAAATAGATACTAGTTTTGGTTATAATTTTGGTCTATCTTGTGTGCATTTTTTTCATTGCAAGTTTTTATGTCTGGAGAGATATTCTGTCCCTTTTTCTCGTTTAATAACTTTGTATGTAATTTGATCTCAATACCTTTCTGTAGCTCATTTTTATGTGAATTCAATTTCTTGAACTTTTAGAATGAGTAGAGGTTCAGGGAATATAAGTTCACAAAGCTGTTTCTGGGCAGTGTTAAAAAATACAGTGGTTTGCTTTGTGGTTTGTTTTCTAAGATTTCTTGGTTCTATGACTTTGCCTCACTTTTATATGGACTGTCTCCATCTCTTCTTGTCTCTATTGTCCCTTTCATAAAATTTTATTCCACTTCCAGCATAAAATTTTCCTAAGGCTTTATTCCACTCCCTTTTCCTTAGGGCTCTGGTCTAGAATGGCACCTTGGCAAGTCAGTTTTCAGTGTTCACAGGAGGTAGACTACTCCCTTCTGTTTCGTCTTTCTTATGGTAGACCTTCACCCAGTCAGTAATGGAGAGAATAAAACTCCTCTGTTTCAGCTACTGCTATCTAATCGGCCAGCATAGTCTTTTAGTGGATACTGTTGGCTATTCTGGAATTCTCCTGTTCTAAGGTTCATCAGATGTTGCCCCATTGCTTCCTTCTTGCTTTTGCACAGATGTCAATTATCAACGGTGTCTAGAGACTATTGATAGTTTGCCTCACCTAGTTATGTTTTGAGTTTCATGGGGATAGCATGTCACATGGTTTGTTGTAATTGTTTTATGGATTTTTAACTTTGGTTTCTAGTTTCTCTTTCTGTTTTTACAAGATGATTCAGAGAAACTGAAAACCTATGCTACTGAGGCCACACCACTGACTTCCCGTAACTCACTTCTTCTCCCTATCCTTCCTGCCCAGGACTAGCTTTTGAATGCCTGTGACTTATTTAGGCATTACCATCTTTAAGTTCTACTTAACAGAGAAGCTGATAACCCTTTTGTCTCTTTTTAATCAAACATTTTTGAAAGGCATCACAACGATGAACCAAATTTTAAAATTTATTTACAGTGAAATTAAAAAATAATTCTGCTCCCAGTTTCTATATAAAGCTTTCACAAAACCTATCCTTAGTGTCCATGTCATAAAACTGCATTAAGGAGATTTTCATTCTTCAGTAACAAAATTCCTCAGGATGGAGAGAATCTAAGATATTTTCGCCAAACCAAATTCTGTGCCACAGACTACAGAATAAAACTATTACTGAACAAATCATGTATTAAATCATCCCGAATAACAATACCATTATTTTTGCACTTTAGAGATAAAGTGACTGATGTATAGCAGGTACTGATTGAAGGATGCAAGAAAAGCCAAAGCTGGTTGTCTCCATTTCTGCAATATACTGGTTTCCTTTTTAGCCCTCCCCGGGGGAAAAAATACCTCTCTAAACCTAACTCAATCTATGTTTCAAATAAATTCAAGATAAGCTAACCTTGGGAAGTTTTTGTAGTCTATTTCTCATCTACCAAATCTGATTGGAATCCAGCAACAAAAACTCCTTTCCAGAAGTAAACTACCTTCATGTTCGTAAATACCGATTAAACCATAATTTAATAGGCTATTTACAATACTACCAATCACGACTGATTCAATCAGCTACACAAATTTCAAACTTTTTGTTTTTCTGTAAAACATCAGACAAGATATCAAATTCATTAAATGTGACAAACACCAAAGTATCACCCAAAGTCTAGTTTACCTAACAGACGACTGCTTTCTCCTCTCTTTCCACAGTTCCAATATATAAACTACGTTTTTGGAATCTACACATTAACGTTGTCCTGGGGTCAGTACATGCCAAATATTATTAGTAGTATTAATGTTCTATCAATTCGTTTCCCATCCGCCTCTGTCACACAGTGAGGCCTCCAAATAAAAGGTCCTACGCCCCACTCCCCAGCCCGCCCAAGAGTTTTTTGTTTTGGCAACAGGGGATTGGTGCTGCTTTTGAAATAACAGAAAGTAACAAAAGGCATCATCAACATGGACCATCAGCCACGTCGGAAAGTCGAGGCGCCGGGGGCCGGGTGGGCCGCGCTCTAGATCAGGGAAAGTAAACAAGGTGACTGCGTGCGGAGGCGGCTGTTATTGTTTGTACGTGGGTCTGCCGCTCTGGGTGGGATGGGTGAACCTACGAGGACACCCACTCCAGCTTCGCAGCCTCTGTAAGGAAAAAGGCAACTTGCAGCTCCCCAAGAGGAAACCGGAGAACAGTAAAAGCGTTCTTTCCCAGGACTTCATTTCGGAGTCGCGGAAGGACCAGCAGAAGCAGGAGCTGTCAGAGCGGCCGTGAACCCAGCGGCTCTGTCCACACACAGGCAACCTGCGTCCTTGGCCCCTTTCGGTTCATCCGGGCGTCCTCAAACCTTCCGTCCCCCTCCCTAATGCCACTAATCGTCCAGACGACGAGGGGAAAGAGGTGGCTCGAAAGCCCCAGCACTAAGGTGGAGAGGGCCGCGGAGCCCCGGGTCCTCGGCCTTCTGAGCCGTTGCCCCTCGCTCACCCACCTGATGCTCTTTCACCACTTCGCTGAGACAGGGATACCGCTCTGAGATCCATCGGTAAAACTTGGGGACTCCCATTTCGACCGTCAACACTAATCCCAGTCAGAGCCAAACCGAAACCAAACGCCCCGCCGGGGCTCCGCCGCCGCCTCCGGCCGTCGCTCCGCGGATGACAACACACCGCCCGGCCGACCATAGAGAGCGCCCGCCGGGCCTAGAGCGGCAGGATCCGAGGCCTTCCCAGGGGCGGGGCTTAGCCCGCCGGGCCTCGCGCGGCCGGGGCCGCGGTACTGTCCAGTGGCGGTCAGGGGATCTGCGGAGGTTTGCCGGTGTGCTTCAACTTAGGGGCGAAAATGCCCCAGGATAGAGCTGTGCTTTCTAAGTGGATTTGGAAGTGGCATGAAAACCGCACGAAGGTGTGGGAAGGGTATCGAACACTGATTTTTGTTCTGTTTGTCTCCTAGGGTTGCTAATCTCAGTATTTTTCAGATTTCGAAACATCTGGTGATTTATTTGGCTTAGTGTGTTGTTTTGCGAACAATTTTTTTTTCTCTGAGGAATTTAAACTTACGTTTCTTAATACATACGCTTAAAAACGTTCTTTTCCAAATTGTTCAAAAAAATTTTCCATGTACGCGCCCCCCGCAACTGTTAACATAAGACCTTGGATACGAAATCATTTAATGTTTAGTTTTGACATTCATGCGTCCGGGTTTATCATATTTTTCCCCATCACACTTTCAACCGGACAGCAAAGGAGAGTTCTATCAACTTAAAGTGAAATTATCGGTTTTAAATGTAAGAGTTTTCCACTTATTTGAATGTAGTAACCTCGTTACTTTGTATTTAAGTCTTCTGGACGAAGACTTACAGAAAAACCTTAAACATTTAATACTTTTTGGATTTTATGATCTCAGGAAATGTTAAGTATCGCTGTCTTTCATGACCACTGGATTCTGCATTCTGGGACTGCAGTATGGCAACATCACACAAATTACAGAATGTTTATTTCGTTTTCACATTCACGCTTCTTGGCTTATATTTTTTCTCTATCACACTTTAAAACAAAGTTTTATGAAGTGAACTTAATGATATGCTATTTATATTTATATATCTCTTTTACTAGACTGACACTTCCTTGAGGGCAGGAGAGGGTGGCTGTATGCACAAGTCTGGCACAATGCCTTGCCCACAGTATTTATTCCATATAATTTTGTTCTTCAAGTGAATCCTTACAATAGCTAGGACTTTTAAAAGGAAATCAATAGAAGTTGTAAAATGAAATTAGGCTTGCTTGTTTCTTGCAAATACAGTTTTCGACCATAAGAACACATGATATTCTATTTCTCCAATTATAATGCACAGTATGTATTAAGAAAGCAGTTTATTTCTTAATAACTGAATGTATATTATTTTACATATAATTAATGATCAGAGAGAACAGTTGCTCTGAGAACGTAAATTTATGTTGTACTTTAGAATTGAACAGATACAACCACAGATTCATACCAAATGCATTACTTTTAGATTATTAACATATTCTTTTACATAATTTCATTTCACATATATGGGGTCCAACCAAGATACATCTGGCATAGTAAGTTTTCATCAGTAGCTTCTTGTATAAGGTAATGCACATGTCCTTCAATAGATAATGGCAGTCCTGTTACTCTATTTCGAGTCTTGATTACACCTTGTAGTCGCTGCTCAATGTCAAGAACATGGGTCTTGGCCTAAAAAGAAGAAACATAAAACCAAAAACAGATGTTAATAATTTGGAATTACTACCTTTCTTTATATTTTGACATTTAATAAATGTTAATGCCATTTTACTGACCAATACCCCTTTTGTAAGAGCAAATACAGGAAAAGAAGAAATTAAACAAATACAGTCAACTTGTGATACTGATTTTGAGCCTTGCAAGATTGATTCAACATCAACTGCTTGGACATGTTTCTGGACTACGTGAAATACCAGAGAATTATTTACACATTACAATTCTAGAAAAATAATTTTTTAAATCTGCTTTGGAAGTGTTTAGGACTTAAACATTTGAATGAATATTCGAATAACAATGCTGTACTGCCTAATATTTACATTATGTTAGTACATGCAAATGGGTGTTCTAAGTGAGCTACTTGGAACTGTACAATTTCTTAAGCATATCTGAATGCAAAAGGAAGAATAACGTTATTAGAAGAATAATTCTCAGAGGCGGTGCTGGGTGGGCTGGTGGGCTGGGCTGCAGCCCACGAGCACAAAGAGGAGGGCCACGGGGTGGGGACTGTTGCTGTGCCATCTGCCATCGACTTTTCCGCCAAGAGCCTGGACTCCAAATATGACTTATATTCCAGCAGAACTCCAGGTATTAATAGAACCTCTACAAAAGCCAACTTTCCCTGTTGCAGTTGCAAACCAGCTCCTGCTTATTTCTTTGGTGAAGCACTTGAGCCGTGTGCATGAACCAAACCCAGTTCATTCAAGACAGGTGTTTAAGTTACTTTGCCAGACCTTTATCAAAATGGGGCTGCTGTCTTCTTTCACTTGTGACAAGTTTAGCTCATTGAGACTACATCACCACAGAGCTGTTACTCACTTAATGAGGTCCACTAAAGAGAGAGCTCATCGGGATCCTTGTAAGGCTATTTCTCATATCCAGAAAATCAGATCAAGGGAAGTAGCCTTTGAAGCACAAACTTCACGTTACTTAAATGAATTTGAAGAACTTGCCATCTTAGGAAAAGGTGGATATGGAAGAGTATACAAGGTCAAGAATAAATTAGATGGTCAGTATTACGCAATTTAAAAAATCCTGATTAAGGGTGCAACTCAAACACATGGCATGAAGGAACTACAGGGAATGAAGGTGCTGGCAGGTCTTCAGCACCCTAATATCATTCGTTATCACACTGCGTGGACAGAACATGTTCAAGTGGTCCAACCACAAGCAGACAGAGCTTCCATTCAGTTGCCATTTCTGGAAGTGTTCTCCGACCAAGCAGAGGACAGATACCAATACAGTGTTAAAAATGGTGAAAGTAGCAGCTCATCCATTATCTTCGCTGAGCTCACCTCAGAAAAGAAAAACCCTTTGCAGAATCTGACACTCAGAATAACAAGCTGTGAACTACACCATCAATTCTGTCTTAAGAGACACCAGTGAATTTGAATCATCCCTGGAGCTCCAGGAAAATGGCCTGGCTGGTTTGTCTACCTGGTCAATTGTGAAACAGCCCCTGCTGCTCAGGTGTAATTCCCTCCTAGAGGAGAATTTCACATCCACTGAGGAATCTTCCGAAGAAAACTTCAACTTGTTGGGGATAGAGGTGCAGTACCACCTGATGCTGCACATCCAGATGCAGGTGTGCAAGCTCCAGCTGTGGGACTGGCTAGCCGAGAGAAACAAACAGGGCCAAGAGTGTGTGGACAAGTTTGCCTGTCCTTATGGCCAGTGTTGCAACAAAAAATTTTCAAGATTTAGTGGAAGGTGTGTTTTACATACATAACATGGGAATTGTAAACAGAGATCTGAAGCCTAGAAATATTTTTCTTTATGGCCCTGATAAGCAAGTAAAAATAGGAGACTCTAGTCTGGCTTGTCCAGATATCTTACAAAAGAACACAGACTGGACCCATAGAAACAGAAAGAGAACACCAACAGCTATATCCAGAGTGGGCACTTGTCTGTATGCTTCATCCCAACAGCTGGAAGGATCTGAGTATGATGCCAAGGGTCTCACTCTGTTGCCCAGGCTGGAGTGCAGTGGTGTCATCATAGCTCACAGCAGCCTCCAACTCCTGGGGTCAAGTGATCCTCCCACCTCAGCCTCCCAAGTAGCTGGGACTACAGGAGTGTGCCACTGAGCCCGGCTAATTAAAAAAAAAAAAAAAAAAAAAAAACTATTTGTAGAGACCGGGGCTGGCTTTGTCCAGTTAGATATGTATTTAGCTTGAGTGTGATCCTGCTAGAGCTCTTTCAGCTGTTTAGAACAGAAATGGAGCAAGCAGAAGTTTTAACAGGTTCAAGAACTGGTCAGATACTGGAATCCCTCAGTAAAAGGTATCCAGTACAAGCCAAGTATATCTATCACTTAACGAAAAGGAACATGTCCCAGAGACCATCTGCTCTTCAACTGCTACAGAGTGAACTTTTCCAAAATTCTGGAAATATTAATCTCATCCTACAGATGAAGATAATAGAGCAAGAAAAAGAAATTGAAGAGCTAAAGAAGCAGCTAAACCTCCTTTCTCAAGACAAAGGGTTAAGGATGACATGAAGGATGGGGGCGTACAGGTCTAGCCTTCCTCAAGCTATATCAGTAGGATGAAAGCGGACTTAAACTCTTAAGGTAGTTAACTGGAATGTAAATTTTTAATCTTTATTAGCGCATAGTTGGTATAATTCATTGTATTTAGTAAACCTGTACAAGTTAAAGATGTAAGGGTGCCCCCCCTCAAAAAAAAACGAATCCTTAATCTATTCTATCTTATTAAAAACAACTATCTGAGCTAGGCGCAGTGGCTTATGCCTATAATCCCTGCATTTTGGGATGCTGAGGTGGGTGGATCACATGAGGCCAGGGGTTCAGGACCAGCCTGGCCAACATGGTGAAACCCATCTCTACTAAAAATATAATAATTAGCTGGCTGTGGTGGTGCACGCTTATAATCCCAGCTACTTGGGAGGCTAAGGCAGGAGAACTGCTTGAACCCAGGAGGCAGAGGTTGCAGTGAGCCAAGATCGTGCCACTGTACTCCAGCCTGGATGACAGAGCGAGACTCTGTCTCAAAAACAACACCAACAACAACCACCACAACAACAAAAAAACTATCTGCAAACTTTGCAGCTTCAACTAAGTAAGAAGTGAATTGCTGCATTTGTTAACATAGCTTGTGACATACTGGTATTATGATATTAAAGCTCAGACCTATTGTTCTGTAAGTTCAGGCAATTTGTACTTTAGTTTTTCCTACTGTATCTCATAACTGTGAATTGTCTATGGTTAAACAAGTGTGCCATGAACTTTTATTATACAAATGTGAATACTGTTAACATTACTGACAATAAAGAAAACTTATGGCATTGTGATACTAGAGAACTAGATTTCAGAGTAATCAATAGTCATTAACAGTATTTCCAAACAGTTCTCATGCATAGAGATGAGAACTATAGCTGCATATCAAGTTCATTTGTAGAGATGAGGACTACAGCCCATATCAAGCTATACCTTCTACTAACCTTTTCATTGACAACTTCTCCAGTTTCATTCAGTGGTGCTTTGGAATGCCCTTTCACTGGTTTACTCCACTCCACAAGAGGATCATGTAGAAAAGTCTTTAAGACACTAAAATTGAAACAAATAATATGGTACGATGTTATCTTTGCAAGAAGAAATCTTGCTAACATCAATATGTAAGTGAAGGATGAGAAGCTAATGGTAATACTCTCATAATACACATTACTGCCTCTTCATTATGTGAAATTTCTGTTTTGGTGTGAGGGGAGGGTAAGAGAAGGGAAGGCAGGAAAAAAGGCAAGATAGAGGGGAGTCAGAGGTGTTTTGGAGAATAGAGTAAGATGAGTTCTATGTGCCATCTCTTAAGTGTATACTGTGAACTGGTAAATGACTATATGTTGAATGAAGGAATTTTATCCCTTACCCTGTCTTCAATAACAATATAACATCTATAGCTACCATATAGACCTAGCCCAGACCTTTTTTCTGCACTCTAAACATCAAATCCAATTACCTATGGGAAATACCCAGTTGGATATGTTCTAAGCACCTCAAACTCAGTATCTCTAAAATAAGATTAATTACCTTTTCCCAACTATTTCTCCTGTATTCCCCAAATCGTCATACACCCATTTGCCCTAGACAAAAATCTAGGAATCATCCTTGCCCCGTCTTCCTCTAACATGCAATTACTCCTCCTAAATCTCTTTGGAATCTCTTCGGTTATCTCCGTCTCTACTGCCGTGACACCCCTTGCCCCCTTTTTATTCCTTCTTAAAATCCTCAATGACTTCTGGTTGCTCTGCAGGCAAAGTTATAATGTAATAACAGGCCCCATGTGAGACCTTCATAATCTAGCCCCTGCTTACCTGTCCAGCATCACCTCTTAGCACCATCTCCTGGAAATATACCCTCTGGAATACATACTGTATTTCTCAGGCAGGCCATGACTTCACTTGCCTTGATATTTTTATCACTCAGAACACTCTCTTCTCCCTTGCATGGTCAACTTTATTTACTTTTAAGGTCTCAACTACTTCCTCCAGAAATTATTTCTTTACTGACCCAGACTAACACAGGGGCTGTTGGTAACTGTTCCACATGATGATATACTTCCCATTTCAGAGAATTTGCCTTTGCATATGTCTAACTAACCAGTATTCTACCATAATGTCTGATAGACAGCTTTTAAATAATGAAGGTGAATAAATAAGCTTTAAAAGTCCTTTCAAACAATCTGCTTCCCACAGCTAACATCATACTTAAAGGTCAAAGACTGACTGCTCTACCCCTAAGATCAGGAACAAGACAAGGATGTCCACTTTTAGCATGTCTATTCGACATTGATTTAGTCAGGGCAAGTAGGCAAGAAAAAGAAATAAAAGGCATTGATATTAGAAAGGAAGAAGAAAAACTATATCTGCAGGTGACATGTTGTTGTGGAGAGAAAATCTTAAGGAAGCCACAAAAATAATTATTAGAACTAATACATGAATTCAGCAGATTGTAAGATACAATATCATATATAAATATCAATTATATATCTATACAGTAGCAATGAACAATCCAAAAATGAAATTAAGAAAAATTCCATTTAGAATAAAATCAAAAGGAATAAAATACTTAGGAATACAATTTTTAAAAGTTAAATATAAGACTTGACCCCAAAAACCACAAAACATTGATGAAAAAAATAAAATTCAAATAAATGGAAAAACATTCCATCTTCATCGATGAGAAGACTTAATATGGTTAAGACAGCAATACTCCCAAATTGTTAAGACAGCAATACTCCCTAATTGATTTACAAATTTAATGTCCTTCCTATCAAAATCCAAGCTGATTTTAAAATTAATATGGAAATACAAGGGACCCATAATAGCTAAATGATCTTGGGGGAAAAAAAGCAAAGTTGGAGTACTCACACTTTCTGATTTCAAAATTTACTACAAAGGTACAATAATCAAAACACTGTGTTGTCAGCGTAAGGTTAGGCATATAGATCAATAGAATATTGCTGAAAATCAATTGACCGTTTCAACAAGAAAGCCAAGATAATTAAACGAGGGGGAAAATATTCTTTTCAAAAAATGGTGCTACGACTAATGGATATGCACATGCAAAAAAATGAATGTGGACCCCTACCTTATACCATATATACAAAATAACTGAAGACAGATAAAAGATTTAAATAGCAGAGCTAAAAGTCAAAAATGCTTAGAAGAACACATAGGTGTAAATCTTCATGACTTTGGATTAGGGAATAGTTTCTTAGATATGACACCAGAAACACCAAAAATAACCAGAAGAAAAAAAAACAAATTAGACTGCATCGAAATTTAAAACTTTTATGTTTCAAAGGCCATCATCAAAGAAAGTGAAGAGACAACCCACAGATGGAAGAAAATATTTGAAAATCATATCTTAAAAGGTCTTGTATCCAAAATGTGTAAAGAACTCTTGTAACTTGGCTGGGCAGAGTGGCTCATGCCTGTAATCCCAGCACTTTGGGAGGCTGAGGCAGGTGGATGGCTTGAGCTTACGAGTTCGAGACCAGTCTGGGCAACATGGCAAAACCCCTTCTCTGCTGGGGAGGCTGAGGCAGGGAAATCGCTTGAACCCAGGAAGCAGAGGTTGCAGTGAGTGGAGATCACGTTACCGCACTCCAGCCTGGGCGACTCTGTCTCAAACAAACTCTTGCAACTCAACAATAGGCCAGGCATGGTGGCTCATGCCTATAATCCCAGCACTTTGGGAGGCCCAGGTGGGAGGATCACTTGAGGTCAGGAGTTCAAGACCAGCCTGGCCAACATGGTAAAACCCAATCTCTACTAAAAATGCAAGAATTAGCCAGACATGGTGGCTCATGCACACATGATGTCCCAGCTACTTAGGAAGCTGAGGCACGAGAATCGTTTGAACCCAGGAGGCAGATGTTGCAGTGAGCCAAGATCACGCCACTGCACTCCAGACTGGGTGACAGAGCGAAACCCTGTCTCAAAGGGAAAAAAAAAGAATAAAAAAACCCAATTTAAAAGTGGGCAAAGGATTTCAATAGACATTTGTCCAAAGATGATCTACAAATGGCCAATAAGCACATGAAAAGATGCTCACCATCATTGGTCATTAGGGAAGTGCAAATTAAAACCACAATGAGATACAATTTCACATCCCTAGAATGGCTAAAATAAAAAAAGCAGACAATAACCAGGATGGATTAAGATGTTATCTAAAGATAGAAAAGATGCAGAGAAGTTGAAACCAACATACATTACTAGTGGGATTATAAAGTGTTACAACTGCTTTGGAAAATGATTTGAGAGTTCTTCAAAATGTTAAGTATAGCATTTAACATATGACCCAGCAATTCCACTCCCAGGTATACACAAGAGAACTGAAAACATATGTCCACGTAAAACTTGTGCACAATGTTCACAGCCACACTATTTATAATACACAAAAGGTGGAAACAATCCAAATGTCTCTTAACTGATGAACAGAAAAAGAAAATGTAATATATCCATATAACAGGATACTATTTGGCAATAAAAAACAATGAAGTACTGATACAGGATGAACACTGAAAATATTACATTAAGTGAAAGAAGACAAACACAAAAGGCCACATATTAGATGATTCCATTTATATGAAATGTCCTGAATAGGTAAATCCATACAGACAGAAAATATTATAAATGAGTGGTTACAAGTAGATAGCAGGGGTGGGAGGGGGAAGGGATCAGGAGTGACTGCTAATGCCTACGGAATTTCTTTTTGGGCTGATGAAAATGTTTTAAAATTAGATAGTGGTAATGGATGCACAATCTTGTCAATATACTAAAAACCACTAATTATGTACTTTTAAAGGGGTGAATTTATGGTATGTAAATTATATCTGCATAAAGCTATTATTTAAAAAAACTATTTCAGTCAGTGCAAACTGGTTTCTATATAAAAACAAACATACGTAGGGGCCAATAATTATATTCAAGGTTACTGTTAAATTATTTACAAAGTATAGGTGATTACCTCATTAAAGGCTCTCGCTGATCACGCATCAGCCTCATTGTAACTTCACATGCTCTTCGAAAAAGACCCTCTGTTCCCATAGGACCCATTCCATTAACCATATTATGAGTCAGGCGAAATGGTACAATTTCTGGAACTTCAAAGGTTTCTCCCTTAGAAACAATACATTTTGTTACAAACTACAATGTTAGAATTTAAAAATCTTTACTCAAAGAACTTAATGTCCAGATTCTTTTAGCAAAGAGCGAAAATACCCTCAAAATATTTATGTTGTAATTACATTAGAGGTTTGTAACATGAAGGAGCCGTGTAGCTCTGCCTTTTCTTTTACGGAACTGAAACCACACTTGATCTTGGATAAGATCTAGGAGATAAGTGGACTCACCTTTCACTGAGTTTAGTACAGTGAATAAACAGTATTACAGAGAAATTTTATGCATTCAATATTTAGTCTCATACTCATTTCTTTAATGTCTTTCTTGAATAATATGAAATACAAATATTCTCATATATTTCTACTTTTCTTTAACACTTTCATCTTAAAACAAGAGAAGCAGCCGAGGGTCAGATGCTCACATCCCCTCATAAAGGAAATAAAACATGTCATATAATGAAGTCCAGTTGTTCATTTTCTGCTGTCCTCTAATCTGCCTTTTCTAGGGACCTTTCATTCCTCCAATCAGTTACCCTAATTTCCTCTCTTGTATGGTTTAACCCAGGCCAGTATTTTAGCTCTGATTTGTTCTCAGTTGGATCTATGATCTTTCTTGGTTTCTTGTGACAGCACAAGGCAACCTGTAGATGATGGAGGTGAAGAAAATAGTGTGCTAACCTACCAGTCTGCCCTGCAGGATTATAATATTGGAAAATTGTAGGGGGCTTTAAAGATGGGTCCAATTGCCTCAACTTATTCCCAGGCCCCACTCTGGACGTACAGAATCTGAATCTCCCGGGTATCTATAATTTTTTTTAAAATTCTTGGATAATTCTGATACGTTGCTAGAATTGGAAACTATCATATTAAACTACTCTGTCTCTCTAAAACTGAGTCTCAGTAAAATGAACTGATCTGCCCATATTCACATAACTAATAACTAATTGAGTCAGAACCTAAACCTATGCTCTTGGACTTCAAATTCAGTACTAGCTTTACAGTATCACTCTTCTAAGTTCTCTCCATCCTAATACGCATTACTACATGATCCACTGATGAAAACTAGTCAAAAAATTCTCAATATAACTCAACTATGAGTATAACTGCTACTAACAGGTATGTCAAGGAAGAACAGTTGTTGAGAAAAGGAAATTGGGAGAAAACATACAATTAGTAAGAGTAACTCACATCACATACCTTATTGAAAAGACAGTTGAAATCTACATGTACACATTCACCAGTCAAAGAATCAAAGAGAATATTTTCACCATGACGGTCTCCAAGCCCCAGAATATAACCAACCATTGACATTACTGCAGTGGAACGGCAGTATGCTGATCTACTACTGTACCTACAAGAAACACAATGCCTATGAAATATCCATATACCATATGAGGCACATATAAATCTAAAATATTAAAAATAAACATTCAACCATAACAACATATTATATTCTTGGTAACTTACCATGATGTAGGATCAGGGAATGTTCTCAGAAACCACTCATGAAAAATAGGGGGATGCCTGGGCAGGAGAAATTCTCGGAATACTTTGAGTTTTTCAGATAAAGCTGCTGACTTTGGTAGCATACACTGGCGAAGTTCTTTTCCTGTCATATACACTCCTGCAAGGAAGAGTGATATCCATTAATCACATCAGCCAAATGAAAAAAGGGAGAAATTTTTTTTGTTAAAATTGGACAGGAAACATCTACTTTTATTCAAATTGTTACTGAAAAACAAGAATAAATGAACATTTTTCAATTAAGCATAATAAAGTTACTGATTGTATAATAAAATAATAAACCACATTATCTTCCCTTAATACAGATGACCCTTGAACAACGTGAGTTTGAACTGTGTGGGTCCACTTACATGTGATTTTTTTCAACCAAACACGGATTAAAAACATGGGATGCAAAATCAGTATATACTGAGGGCTGACTTTTCATACATGCAGGTTCTGCAGGGCTGACTGAGACTTGAGTATGTGTGAATTTTGGTATGTGAGGGTATTCTGGAAGCAATCCTCCAGATAAGGAGGGACCACTGTACTTACCCAAGTGAAGCCTCTTATTAATCAAAATTAATGTCAGTTAAAACCAGTGTTGTGAAATCAAACAGTTCCAGAATACAAGACTCAGAATTAAGTCCCATATGAATGAACTTATTTTGCATATATATGTACATATCAATATATATGTATATATACATATATTTTTTACACTGACACAAATTATCAAAGAAAAAATATATTTTCAAATCCAAACTCAGACATATACAATATTTCACGCTCATAAATAAAATAGTCAACAGCAAGTTCTTTGAACTCTGACTCAAGTGTCTCTGAGTTTCAGTTTTGCAACTGTGAACTTAGATAAGTTATGTAAGTTCTCTGGCACTGTCCATAAAATAGGGATAATCAGGCGTGTTAACAATAATAAATAAAATAATGTACATAACATACTTGGCACAATACCCATTATATAGTAATTTATCAGTATTACTTAATGTTATAAATTGAACTTTATCTCTCAACAAAATATGCTGAAATCCTAATTCTTGGTACCTGGGAATGTGAGCTTATTCAGTAACAGGATCTTTGCAGATGTAATGTTGTTAAGATAAAGTCATTAAGGTGGGCCCTTAATTCAATAATCCAGTGACTGGTGTTCTTGTGAGAAAATAGAGACACAGAAACACAGAGAAAATGCTATGTAACAATAAGGGCAATGTGGTACAATACATCCAGAAGCCACAGAACACCAGAAGGTTAAGAGAAAGGTAAGGAACATTAGCCTTCAGAGAGATCATGGTCCTAATGACAACTTGATATTGTATCTTTAGCCTCCAGAACCATGAGATGATAAATTTCTATTGTTTAAAGTCGCCTAGTTTGCAGTAATTCATTATGGCAAATACCATACAAATTATGTATGAAAACATACACTTATTTTCTACTTCACTTTGATAACTTGATCTATTCATTTTTAATGTATTACACCATATGAACTTTAAAAATGTCTTATTTTAAAATAAGTTTAGATGTTACAAAAAGTTGCATCAATGATACAGAGTTCCCACATATTCTTCACCCAGCTTTCCTTAATGTTCATATCTTGTGTAACAATAGTACAATTATTCAAATCAGGAAATTCTTATTGTTACAGTATTATTAACCAAACTTCTGACCTTATTCAAATTTCACCAGCTGTCCCACTAGAACACTTTTTTTGGGGGTCAGGATCCAATCCAGGATTACACATTACATTTAGTTGTCATCAAATGTCAACTCCTTAAATGTCATCAAATCTGGGAAATCTCTTTTTTTGTCTTTCATTACTTTGACATTTGTAAGGAGTTCGGACCAGTTATATTTATATTTCTCTACTGTAAAGTTACTATACTTTTCCCTTTATAATTGATAAGTATCTGATAAGGAGATACTTCAAGATTCTTCAAATAACCTGTTTCTCATCTTTTGCCTATTAATTTTAGCATCCATTAATAATCACTGCCTACAATAATTATTACCATAGTGTTTGCTAATTGGTGATTTGCTATTTCCATCATCCTTTCTACATTTATTCATTGAAATTCTATTAGTACATAAGGAAGAACTATTCCCACTTCCCTATTTATTTATTTACTCAAATATCTGTTTATATCAGTATGGACTCATGTTTATTTGTTTATTCCATGGGTTATAATAGTTTACAATCATTATTTATTTTGTTACTCAAATTATCCCAGGTTTGGACAGTTGGAGCCTCTTATTGCAATCTAAAATGTCAGACTTCATTCTAGCCTTCTCTCTTTCCTTTCTCCAACAGTGAGAAAACTGGCTCTCATTATACACAACATATTTACTTATTTGCTGAAGACTAGTACTGTATATACATAGTTTCAGAATTGTTAACCAATATCTGTGAAAAACAAATATTCATATATAGTTTTATAAGCTACCTCAAATCTTGTTGGGATGAAGACAGGGAAGGAATCAAAATGGAAGGAAGGAAGGAAGGAAGGAAGGAAGGAAGGAAGGAAGGAAGGAAGGAAATGGAAGGGGAAGGGGAAGGGGAAGGGAAAGGGGAAGGGAGGAAGGAAGGAAGGAAAGAAGGAAGGAAGGGAAACACTTAAGTGTTTCTGTATATAAAATCTAGAAATTTCACTATAGCTTGTATCAAAACATATGCTAACATATATTAATACCAATTATCCCCATATTATATAACTTAGTAGCTATTATATCCACACTATATATGTATAAGAATTAATTTTAGTACCCTTTTCTTTATATAGTTTGGTCAGAATAGGTCTCAAACCAGCAGTGTTGTTCACCCATTCAATAATCCCACATTCATCATTTAGTGGAATAACTGCATATGTTCGAATATGAAGTTCTCTTCTACGAGACTCTGCATCTTTTCTTAAGCACTGTTAAAAAATACACATAAATTTAAAAACAAGATAGAACTCAAAATTTCTAAATGTTATATCAAATATATTTAAAGATTGTTCATTTCATAACAAAAGAATGTCATTGAAGGCTTACTATGTGGTATACATGAATAATTCTTCTGAATGGTAGGGAAGGAAACTACTGGGACAGTATCTCTAATCTATTTACAAATTATTAAAAATGTCCTGGGTAGGTCCTTCTTTTTAATTATTCACTATTAATGTGACAAGAATATTGTATTTAAAATATTTAAGTTGTATATTTAACAATGACAGAATACTGCTGTTTTATTTTCTATTGCTTTATAAGTATTACTGAAACATTAAGTCTTTAGGCACAGAGACTGCTATTTAATTTTTCTTTTTTTTTTTTTTTTGAGATGGGGTCTTGCTCTGTCACCCAAGCTGGAGTGCAGTGGCTTAATCTCGGCTCACTGCAAGATCCGCCTCCCGGGTTCTTGCCATTCTCCTGCCTCAGCCTCCCGAGTCCCTCCCGGGACTATAGGTGCCTGCCATCACACCCAGCTAATTTTTTGTATTTTTAGTACAGACAGGGTTTCACCGTGTTAGCCAGGATGGTCTCGATTTCCTGACCTCGTGATCCGCCCACCTTGGCCTCCCAAAGTGCTGGGATTACAGGCATGAGCCACCGTGCCCGGCCCATTTTAATTATTTCTAAAATGCATAAACAAAAGAACATGAGTTCTATGACATCCTCAAAATGTATTGCTTCTCTTGCGGTTTATCACAACTTTATTTCAAAAGCTATCCCTTAGCAGAAGAAAGCCTTACATTTTCATCTGATTGATCCTGATATATCAGGTGAAAATAAACAGTATTATGTTTAATTCTAGACCTGTATGAAGTAAGCACACATCTATAATTGTAACCTGCTCAATTCAAAAGCGCAATCACTGACCAAAAATACATTTTACTTTAGGAAATAGGTTCCATAACTACCAGGAAAACAATATGGCCATAGAATCTCATATAAAGATCAGTGTGTGGCCTCCAAAACTAACACAGTTTTTTACAATCAGGCTATTTTATTTTACCATGTTCATGAGGGAAAATGTAACAAAATACTTTAATTAAAGTAACAAAGCCGATTAATGTAAATTTATAAACTAAAGCCAGGCCACTTGATACTCAAGTAAATCTGATACTCAGAAAAACACTCAGGGAGCTTTGGAGAGAACATACTAATGGTTCAGTAGTTAGTGAATTAAGGTACCATTTTAACAAACATACTTTTTTGTTGTTGTTGTTGAGACAGAATCTCACTCTGTCACCCAGGCTGGAGTGCAGTGGCATGATCTGAGCTCACTGCAACCTCCGCCTCCCAGGCTCAACCAATTCTCATGCCTCAGCCTCCCAAGTAGCTGGGAATACAGGCGTACACCACCATGCCTGGCTAATTTCTGTATTTTTAGTAGAGAAAGGTTTTTGCCATGTTGGCCAGGCTGGTCTCGAACTACTGGCCTCAAGTGATCTGCCTGCCTCAGCTGGGATTACAGGCATGAGCCACCACACCCAGCCCAAACAATATGTTAAAATAAAAAATAATACTCCTTTTCATATTGCTTTTGAAATAGCTTTTTAATGTGGCATTAATTTTTAAATTACTTTTGGTTAAACCAAGCAGACTATAACGGTTCTTTTTTTAAAAAACAAACATCTACTGCTACATCTTTTCTATGCTAAAGATCTATGACTTTAAAATGTGGGGAAGGCAATGAGAAGAAGGGAGAAAAAACTTGTAGAAAAATAATAAAGTTTCATCTTTCCACAGTATGGATCAATTTTTACCAATGGAAAAAAACATATGCTATGCATTTATAAATACCTGGTTACAGAATAATTCAAAACACATAAAACCATACATTTATAATAACTCTTTAATAAGATTCCTCATAACATCTTTGAGATAGAAATCAAATACCAATAGAACTGAAAAAATGCTAATGATTACCTTTTATTTATCTATTTATTTATTTTTAAGAGTCAGGGTCTTGGCTCTGTCATCTGGGCTAGAATGCAGTGGCATGATCATAGCTCACTGTAGCCTCAAACTCCTGGGCTCAAACGATCCTCCTGCCTCAGCCTCCTGAGTAGCTGGGACTACAGGCACATGCCACCATGCCTGGCTAATTTTTTTTTTTATTTTTTGTAGAGACAGGGTTTCACTATATAGGCCAGGCTGGTCTCAAACTCTTGGCCTCAAGTGATCCTCTTTCCTGGGCCTCCCAAAGTGTTAGGATTACAGGTATGAGCCACTGCACCCAGCCTATTTATCTTTTGATAAATATATTAACACAGTAGTCAAAAGGCAGAAGCATCCAAATGTCCATCACTGGATAAATAGATAAATAAAATGTGGATGGAAAACAATAGACTATTATTCGGCTTTAAGAGGGAGAAAATTCTAACACATGCTATAAAATGAATGAAATTTGAATAATGCCAAGTGATTTAAGCCAGTCATAAAAGGAGAAATACTGCACTTATATGAGGTACCTCAAATGGTTAAATTCATGGAGACAAAGTAAATGGTGGCTGCTGGAGGCTGAGGGGAAGGGAAATGGGAAGTTATTGTTTAATAGACACAGAGTTCCAATTTGGGAAGATGAAAAAAGTTTTGGAGAGGGATGGTGGTGATGGTTGTACAACAATGTGAATGTACTTAATGCCACTGAATGATATACTTCAAAAACTGTTAAATGTTAAGTTTTATGTATGTACATTTTATCTCAATAAAAAAATTAAGTGAAAATTAAAAAGACAGTATATTTCATTCCTACTTTTTAAGAGTGATCTGTTTGTATACTAAAATGCCTATATCAGATTGATAGTAATTATAGCAACTCTGAAATAAAAGCAATCTGGTTTTATAACAGTCAAAAATTTTTTTTAAAAATAAATAAATAAAATAAAAGCAAACTCTCCAAACCTTATTAATCAAGGAATTGAATTCCATTAGTCTACAATCCTTTCTCAGGTCATCTTTTGGCTTACACATCATGATGTAGAACTTTCCATCTGACCCTTTTAAAGAAATCTTCTTTGGTTTCTGAAGAGAGGCAAGAATTTCCACCTAAGAGATGATGAGTTATATATGAATTAGGGCCAAAAATTTCTGTGTAAATGTCTATATATTATAAACCTTGAGTTATGTAAAAAAAAAAAAAGAATATTACAAGCTATATTATGTAGTGAATTTGTATTTTAAAAATTTCTTATTTTAATTACCTATGACCTATGAAAAGAATGACTGTCTATAAACAGAAACATTTTCACCCATTAAAAATAGCTATGACATAAAAAGATTAATTCATCGCCAATACAAGTACTTACATATTCAAATTTAGACAGCCCCTTCAAAGCAGTCAAAATGTTTAAAAGATTTTTGAAACATCTTTTCAGGATCTTTCTGCAGAGCCTGAGACTCTGTTTTTCAATGCTTTATCAATTAAAAGTAATTTGATTTTTTAAAAAACAAACTCCTCCAAAATTAAGTATACCTAATGAAGTGAGTAAATAAAATGAATAATACCGCTTAAATTAAAAACAAAGCATAGACTGGGTACAGTGGCTCACGTTTGTTATACTAACACTTGGGAAGGCTGAGCAGGAGAATGGCTTGAGCCTAGGAGTTCGAGACTAGCCTGGTCAACATGACGAAACTCCGTTATCTACAAAAAATTTGAAAAATTAGCTGGGCATGGTGACATGCACCTGTAGTCCCAGCTACTCAGGAGGCTGAGGTGAGCAAATTGCTTGAGCCTAAGAGGCAGAGGTTGCAGTGAGCTGAGATTGCACCACTGTATTCCAACCCGGGCAACAGAATGAGACCCTGTTTCCAAAAAAAAAAAAAAAAAAATCAAATTGTGAAAAAATAAGGATTATAGTCATACTAAAACAATAGGAGCATTTGAAAAATCAAAACATTAGGGTGAATGTGAATCATGAATCAGAACTTTTTTTAATCACTGAATTTTTTTTGCCATCAGTACAAATGAGTTTAGTTTTACTCTTCTGTATTTCCAATTATTTTTTTCTTCACAAATAAGATTCATGTAGATTCTGTGAAATACACTTTTTATCTTAATTTGAAGTTTTTAACAACTAAATTTTAAAATCACAGTCATATAAAACTGAAGTTTACCATATCATCAAACCCTGCAATATAGGCCCAATGTCCAGGAAATGGCTCATGGCTAGCATGGTTAGCATGGGTACCCAGAATTGATGGAAGTGTAGGTATCATGACTGATTGCAGAGGAATGAGGATTTCACTAAATGTTGCTTCTTCTACCAGCTTTTTAAGCATTTTAAAATGAGTGCTCATGCTTAATGTGGAACTACTTCCATCAACCTGAAAAAATAAATGTGCATTTTAATTTGTATTTACCTTAAATTCAACTATAACAAAAATTTCACTTTTACAATATTTTGATTACAAAAGTTCAGCAGTCTGTGGTTTTCTAAGTATTTCCTAATCATCCCATTTTAACTACTGTCATTTACCTCATTAATAATAGTGCCTACATCATAGGATTGTTTAATGATTAAAGGAGAGAGTAGAGGCCTATAATCTATTATCAGATATTAGAAAATCCAAAGAGCTCTGTAAATTAAACTCTCGCTGAAGAAACAGTTATGTGTTTGATTATGGGATACTCCAACAGGTTACCCTCAGTGGAAATATCAAATATTAAATATGCACTAAAATCTTAAAAATCCTAAATTTCTAAGTGTAGCTTGCCACAAAGGTTTCAGATAAAGAACTGGAAACCTGTACATGTAAAGCACTTACAACAGTGTTAGTGTTTTAATAAATGTTGGCCACCATAACACTGTTTTAGATAATGTCAAGTGCATCACAGATGGGATTAATGGAGATAATAAATGCAGATTACCCTTTTGAGATGTTTATTGATAAAGGAAAGGTGAGAAATAGTCTGTATCTTTTCATCTATAAACACTGATGGACTCTGAATATTTGTCAAGTGAAGTCTAGCTATGTACCTTATTAAAGAGCTTCTCTCTCCCTCCTTATAACCACCCCCACCTCCCACTTTTATCTTTCCTGTACATCCTTGGGGGTTTTTCTCTAATACTTTAGGTAGAATTATGGGGTTACTCCTGTAACCATGTTCCTACTTTAGTCACAAATCTACTGAAAAAAGTACTTATTACTCTAGATAACCATCTGCTTAGTTCCCTATAAGACTGTCACCTCAGGCATGAGAATAGATTTTATTCATCTTGTTTCCCTTAGCATAGTGCTTGCCCCCTCATAGGCACTGAAATGTATACTAAAAGAATGAAAAGCAAAATCCCAACCCTCTTCCCTATCATAAGTGTAGTTTAATAATGTATATGAATTTTGAAAGTTTAAAGATATGATATAATCATAGAGACTACCACAAGTAACTTAGACTATTTTACATAATTATATTTTTATGGCTTATTTCATATTCTCTACTAAAAATTGCTGAGAAACATGGATATCTACCCTCGGAAAATTCTTAATTTACATTAAGAAGAACTTTTAGAAATATTAGAGGGTATTTGGAAGTAAGATGTATTAGAAATATTAAAAACTGCTTTATTAAGATAAATCATACATAATTAAAATATATAATACATTTTGATATATGTGTACACCTATATGTTAGAATTTTAATTTAATTAATCAAATGAAAAAATCTGCTCAAATTATATAAATATATAATTACCCAACATCAGTTTATAAGCACTAAGATTATGATAGTACCGGTTTATTGCACAATTCTAGAAGCTTATCTGTTAGGCGAGTTGCATCTCCAACAAACTTCTCTAAGGATTTTTTCATATGAATGGCTTTATTGAGGATTTCCTTGCATCTGTTCACACGCACGGGATAAGACGACTGTCATAAAAAAGAGTTAAATGCTATTTTATACAGGATTTTTAAAAGATAAATTTTTTGCTTGACAAAAAACTTAAAAAGTATTCATGATGAGAGTTTATATGATACAAATTTCCTGAAAATTTATTTGGCAATGCTATCAAGAGCCATACAAATATTGCTACCCTGTAACTTTGTGAATTGTAAGGTTATAGGGATCTGCCCTGAAGAAATAACTACAAATGAGAATAAACATAGACATATCTAGATGTGTTACAATAGCAAGAAAAATAGAAATAACCTTAATGATTAACTAAACAGTTAAATAAGTTATTGAAGGCTATTTTTTAGAATTTTATATATTAAAATTATATCTTCAAATTATATTTAATAACATGGAAACAATAAAGTGAAAGATATGAAATTGTATGGCAACATAATTAAATTTAGTGTTAAAATATGCTAGAAAATATACAAATAAAATTACATCAAAACATTAATGAATGGCCCAAGGTGCGAATTTTAATTTTTGTTTTATGTCTCTGTATTGTCTAAATTCTCTAAACATTTACTTATTACACATATTGACCAACATATGAATTCCCATTAATGATGCAATAACGGTTTTTTAGTATTAATAATTCAGGTACTGGTAGGGCACGATAGCTCATGCCTGTAATTCCATCCAGCACTTTGGGAGGCCAAAGCAGAAAGATCACTTGAGCCCAAGAGTTTGAGCCCAGCCTGAGCAACACAGCAAGATCCCATCTCTACAAAAAGAATTTAAAAATTAACTATACATGGTGACACACCCCCATAATCCTAGTTACTGGGAAGCTGAGGCAAGAGGATCACTTGAACCCAGGACTTTGAGGCTGCACTGAGCTATGATCCCACCACTGCATTCCAGCCTGGGCAACAGAGAAAGATCCTGTTTCTTAAGGAAAAAAAAAAAAAAAATTCAGGTAGTTTGGATTAAAATATTTGTGAAAACATAGGTAACCATTTTGCATCAAGCATTAACTGTTTACTAGACTTCATAAAGAAAACACATGCTGAATTATTTGATCTTAAACATACTAGTTACTTCATTTCATATGGTAAATATATCCAAATACTAAGATATAATGCTATAAATTTCTCTCTTTAAAAAAATATTTAAAATTACTAATCTAATATAGGAGAGAAGCCCTGGAACTTGTCTATCTACATATTAGTATTACATAATCAATTTCATATAAAATGGTAAAAGATCGTTTCATATAAAAAGGTAAAATTCCGTTTTACCTTTGACACAGCTGTCATCATCCACATTGCTTGTTGAGGATAGGCTAGAAATACTTTGGCTATTATTTCCATCAAGACAACAAAAACTTCATCATGAGAATGACAAATTCGAGAGATCAATTGTGAAAAAGCAGTCAAAAATTGATATGGAGCTAAATAGTTTGTATGCTCTGTGATAACCTTGTTTATTTTACCCAAATCATTCCTCATTTGTACACGATCGGAGCGGCCAGCTGGGGGAAGAAATAAGTTTAAAAAACAGTAAAGGAAAGAGAAAAATCAGTATATCAGTTCATTTCACAGAAGAAAAATTTTGTTTTAAAAATAGCTTTGAAGTATGTTATTCCCATGCCCAAGGCTAGATCACTTGCCAATTTGTGAAAAGACAGTTTGTCCAACTAGAAAAAATATTTAGTCAAAAACCCAAGGGACATTAATTTTCACTATCCATTTTAATTTTTAGGGTAAATTATTTGGCTAAAACTAACACATTTTAATATGTGTTAGGTTCATCAAGAAATAATCAGATTTGTATTTGTGGCCCTGAATTAAAACTACTTTAAAAGTCTATGATTTGTCTTTCCTTTTTAACATTTAGTATCTTACTCACACATAACATCTTAATTATCAAATTCATTCCAAGCTTTTAGGAAATTAGACTGTCCAGCCAAATCTGACTTTATACCAAAGTTATAATTCCTAGTCCTTTAAAATTTTTATGTGAAGAGTTATACCTTTTTCCCATTCATATGCCTTTGTACCATAATCAAGCCATAGAGTTAACATTCGTGGCATTGACTGATATATGAACTGATTTCCATATTGTAGAGATCTGCAATTATATAGACAAGAAACACTATTAGCATAGCTGTCTTTTTTATATTATACGAATTAAAATTTAAAGATTCAAACTACCACATACCATCTTCACAAAAATTATGGTATCAATATTTCTTCCTGGAAGTTATTTTTGACTCCTCTGTCTCCTTTGTAGCTCACTTAGCTCTATATTCCCTGTGCCAAAAACACGTACATACTGTATGTTTCCACTTACAGTATACAGAATTTGTACATTATACAAATTCTGCTCTAATCAAAGTCTATCAATACTTCTTTCAATTTTTCCTTAGGATCTCTGTGCCTTCATTTGCATTCTTTGGCCATAAGCCTAGGTTAGGTCCAATCATTCCATTTCTGGGAAATTATAATAACTTGGTCACCCTAAATCCATATTTCTACCCTTCAATAAATTCTAGACTAACATTCCTGAAATTCTGGCTTTATCATGCTCTCCCCTTATTAAAAAAACAGGAATCAATACCCACATATTAAAACTATATAAATGATTCTGCCTGGGATTCAAATATTCAGAATCTTTTATCTCCATAATTTTCCAATCTTAGCATCTTGCCACTCACCAGTATACATCTTCCATCAGGTCTAGTTTCCGCACCATCCTACAAACCAACCACTCAACGCTGTTTCTGGTAAAATTCGTGAAAAGTTAAAGTTCTCTCCTTCTTGAATTTTTTGGGGGCCTGGACATCAGTTTATTTTCAAAAGAAATTTTATTGTGGTAAAACATACATAACATAAAATTTACCATCACAACCATTTTTAAGTGTACAGTTCAGTGTTATATTAATATGGTTGTACATTCACATTGTTGCGTAATCATCACCACCATTCCCCCTCCAGAACTTTTTTCATCTTCCCAAACTGGAACCTCGTACCTATTAAACAGTAACTTCCTATCTCCTTCCCCACCCAGTCTCTGGCAACCACCATTGTATTTTCTGTCTTCCTGAATTTGACCATTGAAGGTACCTCATATAAGCGGAAACATACAGTATTTGTCCTTTTTGTGACTGGCTTATTTCACTTAGCATAATGTCCTCAAGGTTCATCCATGTTGTGCCATATGTCAGAATTTCCTTCCTTTTTAAAGCAGAATAATATTCCATTGTGTCTACATCACATTTTGCTGATCAATTAATCTCCCAATGAACTCTTGCACTGCTTTCATGTTTTAGCTATTGTGAATAATGTTGCTATGAACATGAATGTACAGATATCTTTTTGAGAACCGTAGACAGTTTAATGACATAGAATTGCATTTACCATTCTACAACTATAAAAGAAGTGGGGACTTTCTTTTCCCCTTCTTATTTTGTCAAGATTAATTTAACCAGAAATTAGGAGAGCTAGCAGGTTTTTTTTGAAGGTGCACAACATGATGTTTTTGTTTTTAAACATTTCATTTATTTATTTAAATTGACAAATAAAAATTGTGTACATTTATTGTGCACGTTTTGAAACATGTATACATTGCGGAAGAGCTAAACCAAGCTAACTCACGCATGCTAATTATTTCACATATTTATTTTGTCGTGGAATAAAATCTATTCTCTCAGCAATTTTCCATACAAAACATTTGTTAACTATAGTGACCATGTTGTAGAGTAGATCTCTTTAACTAATTTTAACTGAAGTTTTATGTCCTTTGACCAACATCTCCCCAACTCCTCACTACCCCAAACCTTGGTAATCACCATTCTACTCTCTAGTTCTATGAGTTCAACATTTTTAGATTCTACATATAAGTAAAATAATTCAGTATTAATCTTTCTGTGCCAGGCTTACTTCACTTAGAATAATCTCCAGGTTCATCCATGTTCTCACAAATAACAGGATTCCTTCCTTTTTAAGGCTGAATAGTATTCCACTGTGTGTGTGTGTGTGTGTGTGTGTGTGTGTGTGTTTGTGTGTGTGTGTGTAAGTATACATACATATGCCACATTTTCTTTATTCATTCCCATGTTGATGGAATCAAACTAAGTTTGATTCCATAGCTTAGCTGTTGTGAAGATGCAGCAATGAACATGGGAGTGCAGATATCTCTTCAACATATTGATTTAATTTCCTTTAGATACACACCCCATAGTGGGATTGCTAGATCATATGATATTTCTATTTTTAATTTTTAAGGAATCTCCATTGTTTTCCCTAATGACTCTACTAATTTACCTTCCCACCAACAGTGTATAAGGGTTCCCTTTTCCCCATATCCTCTCCAATGCTTGTTATCTTTTGTCTTTTATATGATAGCCATTCAAACAAGTGTGAGGTGACATCTCATTGTGGTTTTAATTTGCATTTATCTGATGATTAATGATGTTGAACTTTTTTTATATACCTCTGTTGCTCATTTTTAAGTCTTCTTTTGAACAATGTCTGCTCAGACCCTTTGCCCATTTTTTTTAATTGGGTAATTTGTTTCCTCTTTTCTATTTTTATTTTTATTTTTTCAGACAGGATCTGGCTCTGTTGCCTGGGCTGGAGTGCAGTGATATGATCCTGGCTCACTGCAACCTCCAACTCTTAGGCTCAAGTGATGCCCCTGCCTCAGCCTCCTGAGCAGCTGGGACTGCAGGTGCATATCACCACGCCCGAATAATTTTTGTATTTTTTTGTAGAGATAGGGGTTTCACCATGTTGCCCAGGCTGGTCTTGAACTCCTGGGCTCAAACGATCCATCTGCTCAGCCTCTCAAAGTGCTGCGATTACATGCATGAGCCACCATGCCTGCCCAGGTGATTTGTTTTCTTAATATTAAGTTGTTTGAGTTCCTTACCTATTTTGGCTATTAACCCCCTATCAGATGTGTGGTTTGCAAATACATTCTCCCATTCTATAGGTTGTCTTTTCACTCTGTTAATTGTTTCCTTGGCTATGCAGAAGTCTTTTGGTTTGTATACTATCATTTGTGTATATTTGCTTTTGTTGGCTGTGCTGTGCTTGTTGGTTCATATCCAAAAAAATTATTGCCCAAACCAATGTCATGAATCTTTTCTTCTATGTTTTCTTCTAGTAGTTTTACAGCTTCAGGTCTTACATTTAAGTTTTTAAGCCATTTTGAGTTGATTTTTGTATATGGTGTAAGGTAAGAGTGTAATTCCATTCTATTGCATGTGGACATCCAGTTGTCCCAACACCATTTATTGAAGAGACTGTCCTTTCCGCATTGTGGGTTCTTGGCACCTTTGTCAAAGATCAATTGACTGTAAATGTGTGCATTCATTTCTAGGGTCTCTGTTCCATTGGTCTATGTAGCCATTTTAATACTAATGTCATACTGTTTTGATTATTATAGCTTTGTGGTATATTTTGAAGTCAGGTAGTGTGATGCCTTCAGCTTTATTCCTTTTTTTTTTTTTAGAGACATAGTCTCACTCTGTCACCCAGGCTGGAGTGCAATGGCACAATCTCGGCTCACTGTAACCTCTGCCTCCCGGGTTCCAGCAATTCTCCTGCCTCAGCTTCATGAGTAGCTAGGATTACAGGCGCATGCCACCATACCCAGCTAATTTTCTGTATTTTGGTAGAGATGGGGTTTCACCGTGTTGCCCTGGCTGATCTCGAACTCCTGAGCTCAGGCAATCCACCCACCTCAGCCTCCCAAAGTGCTATGATTACAGGTGTGAGCCACCACGCCAGGCCAGCTTTGTTCTTGCTCAAGATTTCTTTGGTTATCTGAGGTCTTTTCTAGGTCCATACAAATCTTAGGATTCTTTTTCTATTTCTACGAAAAAAGTTATTGGATTTTTGGTTTTTTTTTGAGACTCCCAGTCTGCAGTGCAGAGGCACGATCTCAGTTCACTATAACCTCCGCCTCTTGGGTTCAAGCAATTCTCCTGCCTCAGCCTCCCTAGTAGCTGGGATTACAGACGTGTGCCACCATGCCTGGCTAATTTTTGTATTTTTAGTAGAGACCGGGTTTCACTATGTTGGCCAGGCTGGTCTCAAACTCCTGACCTCAAGTGATCCACCCGGCTTAGCTTCCCAAAGTGCTGGGATTATGGGTGTCAGCCACTGTGCCCAGCCAGAATTTTTAAACAAAACAAAACAAAACAAAAAAGGAAAGAAAGAAAAAGCTATTGGAATTTTGATAGAAACTACATTGAATCTGTAGATCACTTTGGGCAGTATGAACATTTTAATAATATTAATTCTTCCAATACATAAACAGGATATCTTTTCATTTGTTTATGTCTTCTTCAATTTCTCTCATCAATGTTTTATAGTTTTCATTGTATAGGTCTTTTGACTTATATTTATTCCCAAGTATTTTATTTTATTTTTTGTAGCAACTGTAAATGAGATTGTCTTAATTTATCTGCAAGTACTCTGTTGTTAGTGTATAGAAATGCTACTTACTTTTGTATGTTGCCTTTATAGCCTGCAACTTTATTGAATTCATTTATTTGTTCTAATAGTTTTTTATTGGAGTCTTAGGGGTTCAGTATATAAAATCATGTTGTCTGCAAATAGAAAAAAATTGATGACTTCTTTTCCAATTTGGATGCTTTTATTTCTCTCTTTTCTCAAATTGCTATGGCTAGGATTCCTGGTACTCTATTGAATATAAGTGGCAAGAGTGGGCATCTTTGTCTTAATCTTAGAGGAAAAGCTTTGAACTTTTCACCACTGAGTATGATGTTATCTTTCGCGTTATCATACATGTCTTTACTGTGTTGAGGTACATTCTTTCTACATATAATTTTTTGAAAAAAAATTTTTTTTTTAAAAAGCCTCTTTTATTTTAAAAACAAAGGAATAAAAAAACACAATTGGGAATCTAGATAGACTAGATTAATGGATGTTCATTCTATTATTATGCTTTATAACATATACACATCATGTTTTCATATATTTTAATTATACTTTAAGTTCTAGAGTACATGTGCACAATGTGCAGGTTTTCACATATGTATACATGTGCCATGTTGGCGTGCTGCACCCATTAACTCGTCACTTAACATTAGGTATATCTCCTAATGCTATCCCTCCCCCAGCCCCTCACCCCACAACAGGCCCCAGTGTGTGATGTTCCCCTTCCTGTGTCCAAGTGTTCTCATTTTTCAATTCCCACCTATGACTGAGAACATGCGGTGTTTGGTTTTTTGTCCTCGCGATAGTTTGCTGAGAATGATGGTTTCCAGCTTCATCCATGTCCCTACAAAGGAGATGAACTCATCCTTTTTTATGGCTGCATAGTATTCCATGGGGTATATGTGCCACATTTTCTTAATCCAGTCAATGATTGTTGGACATTTGGGTTGGTTCCAAGTCTTTGCTATTGTGAATAGTGCCGCAATAAACATATGTGTACATGTGTCTTTATAGCAGCATGATTTATAGTCCTTTGGGTATATACCCAGTAATGGGATGGCTGGGTCAAATGGTATTTCTAGTTCTAGATCCCTGAGGAATCGCCACACTGACTTCCACAATGGTTGAACTAGTTTACAGTCCCACCAACAGTGTAAAAATGTTCCTATTTCTCCACATCCTCTCCAGCACCTATTGTTTCCTGACTTTTTAATGATCGTCATTCTAAATGGTGTGAGATGTTATCTCATTGTGGTTTTGATTTGTACTTCTCTGATGGCCACTGATGATGAGCATTTTTTCATGTGTCTGTTGGCTGCATAAATGCCTTCTTTTGAGAAGTGTCTGTTCATATCCTTCACCCACTTTTTGATGGGGTTGGTTTTTTCTTGTAAATTTGAGTTCATTGTAGATTCTGGATATTAGCCCTTTGTCAGATGAGTAGATTGCAAAAATTTTCTCCCATTCTGTAGGTTGCCTGTTCACTCTGATGGCAGTTTCTTTTGCTGTGCAGAAGCTCTTTAGTTTAATTATACCCCATTCGTCAATTTTGGCTTTTGTTGCCATTGCTTTTGGTGTTTTAGACGTGAAGTCCTTGCCCATGCCTATGTCCTGAATGGTATTGCCTAGGTTTTCTTCTAGGGTTTTTATGGTTTTAGGTCTAATATTTAAGACTTGAATCCATCTTGAATTAATTTTTGTAAAGGTATAAGGAAGGGATCCAGCTTCAGCTTTCTACATATGGCTAGCCAGTTTTCCCAGCACCATTTGTTAAATAGGGAATCCTTTCCCCATTTCTTGTTTTTGTCAAGGTTGTCAAAGATCAGATAGTTGTAGACATGTGGCATTATTTCTGAGGGCTCTGTTCTGTTCCATGGGTGTATATCTCTGTTTTGATACCAGTACCATGCTGTTTTGGTTACTGTAGCCTTGTAGTATAGTTTGAAGTCAGGTAGTGTGATGCCTCCAGCTTTGTTCTTTTGGCTTAGGATTGACTTGGCAATGCGGGCTCTTGTTTGGTTCCATATGAACTTTAAAGTAGTTTTTTCCAATTCTGTGAAGAAAGTCATTGGTAGCTTGATGGGGATGGCACTGAATCTATAAATTCCCTTGGGCAGTATGGCCATTTTCACAATATTGATTCTTCCTATCCATGAGCATGGAATGTTCTTCCATTTCTTTGTATCCTCTTTTATTTCCTCGAGCAATGGTTTGTAATTCTCCTTGAAGAGGTCCTTCGCATGCCTTGTAAGTTGGATTCCTAGGTATTTTATTCTCTTTGAAGCAATTGTGAATGGGAGTTCACTGATGATTTGGCTGTTTGTCTGTTATTGGTGTATAAGAATGCTTGTGATTTTTGCACATTGATTTTGTATCCTGAGACTTTGCTGAAGTTGCTAATCAGCTTAAGGAGATTGTGGGCTGAGGTGATGGGGTTTTCTAGATATACAATCATGTCATCTGTAAACAGGGACAATTTGACTTCCTCTTTTCCTAATTGAAGACCCTTTCTTTCTTTCTCCTGCTGGATTGCCCTGGCCAGAACTTCCAACACTATGTTGAATAGGAGTGGTGAGAGAGGGCATCCCTGTCTTCTGCCAGTTTTCAAAGGGAATGCTTCCAGTTTTTGCCCATTCAGTATGATATTGGCTGTGGGTCTGTCATAAATAGCTGTTACTATTTTTAGATACGTCCCATCAATACCTAATTTATTGAGAGTTTTTAGCATGAAGCGCTGTTGAATTTTGTCGAAGGCCTTTTCTGCATCTACTGACATAATCATGTGGTTTTTGTCTTTGGTTCTGTTTATATGCTGCATTACGTTTATTGATTTGCATATGTTGAACCAGCCTTGCATCCCAGGGATGAGGCCCACTTGATCATGGTGGATAAGCTTTTTGATGTGCTGCTGGATTCGGTTTGCCAGTATTTTATTTAGGATTTTTGCATCAATGTTCATCAAGGATATTGGTCTAAAATTCTCTTTTTGTTGTGTCTCTGCCAGGCTTTGGTATCAGGATGATGCTGGCCTCATAAAATGAGTTAGGGAGGATTCCCTCTTTTTCTATTGATTGAAATAGTTTCAGAAGGAATGGTACCAGTTCCCCCTTGTACCTCTGGTAGAATTCGGCTGTGAATCCATCTGGTCCTGGACTTTTTTTGGTTGGTAAGCTATTAATTATTGCCTCAATTTCAGAGCCTGTTATTGGTCCATTAAGAGATTCAACTTCTTCCTGGTTTAGTCTTGGGAGGGTGTATGTGTCCAAGAATTTAGCCATTTCTTCTAGATTTTCTAGTTTATTTGCATAGAAGTGTTTATAGTATTCTCTTATGGTAGTTTGTATTTCTGTGGGATCAGTGGTGATATCCCCTTTATCATTTTTTATTGCGTCTATTTGATTCTTCTCTCTTTTCTTCTTTATTAGTCTTGCTAGTGGTCTATCAATTTTGTCAATCTTTTCCAAAAACCAGCTCCTGGATTCATTGATTTTGTGAAGGGCTTTTCGTATCTCTATCTCCCTCAGTTCTGCTCTGATCTTAGTTATTTCTTGCCTTCTGCTAGCTTTTGAATGTGTTTGCTCTTGCTTCTCTAGTCCTTTTAATTGTGATGTTAGGGTGTCAATTTTAGATCTTTCCTGCTTTCTCTCATGGGCATTTAGTGCTATAAATTTCCCTCTACACACTGCTTTAAATGTGTCCCACAGATTCTGGTATGTTGTGTCTTTGTTCTTGTTGGTTTCAAAGAACATCTTTATTTCTGCCTTCATTTCGTTATGTACCCAGTAGTCATTCAGGAGCAGGTTGTTTGGTTTCCATGTAGTTGAGCGGTTTTGAGTGAGTTTCTTAATCCTGAGTTCTAGTTTGATTGCACTGTGGTCTGAGAGACAGTTTGTTATAATTTCTGTTCTTTTACATTTGCTGAGGAGAGCTTTACTTCCAACTATGTGGTCAATTTTGGAATAGGTGTGACGTGGTGCTGAGAAGAATGTATATTCTGTTGATTTGGGGTGGAGAGTTCTGTACATGTGTATTAGGTCTGCTTGGGGCAGAGCTGAATTCAATTCCTGGATATTCTTGTTAACCTTCTGTCTCGTTGATCTGTCTAATGTTGACAGTGGGGTGTTAAAGTCTCCCATTATTGTTGTGTGGGAGTCTAAGTCTCTTTGTGGGTCTCTTGGACTTGCTTTATCAATCTGGGTGCTCCTGTATTGGGTGCATAAATATTTAGGATAGTTAGCTCTTCTTGTTGAATTGATCCCTTTACCATTATGTAATGGCCTTCTTTGTCTCTTTTGATCTTTGTTGGTTTAAAGTCTGTTTTGTCAGAGACTAGGATTGCAACCTCTGCCTTTTTTTGTTTTCCATTTGCTTGGTAGATCTTCTTCTATCCCTTTATTTTGAGCCTATGTGTATCTCTCCATGTGAGATGGGTTTCCTGAATACAGCACACTGATGGGTCTTGACTCTTTATCCAATTTGCCAGTGTGTGTCTTTTAATTGGAGCATTTAGCCCATTTACATTTAAGGTTAATATTGTTACGTGTGAACTTGATCCTGTCAGTTGATGTTGGCTGGTTATTTTGCTCATTAGTTGATGCAGTTTCTTCCTAGCCTCGATGGTCTTTATAATTTGGCATGTTTTTGCAGTGGTTGGTACCGGTTGTTCCTTTCCATGTTTAGTGCTTCCTTCAGGAGCTCTTTTAGGGCAGGCCGGGTGGTGACAAAATCTCTCAGCATTTGCTTGTCTGTAAAGGATTTTATTTCTCCTTCACTTTTGAAGCTTAGTTTGGCTGGATATGAAATTCTGGGTTGAAAATTCTTTTCTTTAAGAATGTTGAATATTGGCCCCCACTCTCTTCTGGCTTGTAGAGTTTCTGCCGAGAGATCAGCTGTTAGTCTGATGGGCTTCCCTTTGTGGGTAACCCAACCTTTCTCTCTGGCTGCCCTTAACATTTTTTCTTTCATTTCAACTTTGGTGAATCTAACAATTATGTGTGTTGGAGTTGCTCTTCTCAAGGAGTATCTTTGTGGCATTCTCTGTATTTCCTGAATTTGAATGTTGGCCTGCCTTGCTAGGTTGGGGAAGTTCTGGATAACATCCTGCAGAGTGTTTTCCAACTTGGTTCCATTCTCTCCGTCACTTTCAGGTACACCAATCAGACGTAGATTTGGTCTTTTCACATAGTCCCATAGTTCTTGGAGGCTTTGTTCATTTCTTTTTATTCTTTTTTCTCTAAACTTCTCTTCTCGCTTCATTTCATTCATTTGATCTTCCATCACTGATACCCTTTCTTCCAGTTGATCGAATCAGCAACTGAGGCTTGTGCATTCGTCACATAGTTCTTGTGCCGTGGTTTTCAGCTCCATCAGGTCCTTTAAGGACTTCTCTGCATTGGTTATTCTAGTTAGCCATTCGTCTAATCTTTTTTCAAGGTTTTTAACTTCTTTGCCATGGGTTCGAACTTCCTCCTTTAGCTCGGAGAAGTTTGATCATCTGAAGCCTTCTTCTCTCAACTCGTCAAAGTCATTCTCCATCCAGCTTTGCTCCGTTGCTGTTGAGGAGCTGCGTTCCTTTGGAGGAAGAGAGGCCCTCTGATTTTTAGAATTTTCAGCTTTTCTGTTCTGTTTTTTCCCCATCTTTGTGGTTTCATCTGCCTTTGGTCTTTGATGATAGTGACGTACAGATGGGGTTTTGGTGTGGATGCCCTTTCCGTTTGTTAGTTTTCCTTTCAACAGTCTGGACCCCCAGCTACAGGTCTGTTGGAGTTTGCTGGAGGTCCATTCCAGACCCTGTTTACCTGGGCATCAGCAGCAGAGGCTGCAGAACAGCAAATATTGCTGAACAGCAAATGTTGCTGTCTGACTGTTCCTCTGGAGGTTTCATCTCTGAGGGGTACCCAGCCGTGTGAGGTGTCAGTCTGCCCCTACTGGGGGGTGCCTTCCAGTTAGGCTACTCAGGGGTCAGGGACCCACTTGAGGAGGCAGTCTTTCAGTTCTCAGATCTCAAACTCCATGCTGGGAGAACCACTACTCTCTTCAAAGCTGTCAGACAGGGACATTTAAGTCTGCAGAGGTTTCTGCTGCCTTTTGTTCGGCTATGCCCAGCCCCCAGAGGTGGAGTCTACAGAGTCAGGCAGGCCTCCTTGAGCTGCAGTGGGCTCCACCCAGATCGAGCTTCTCAGCCGCTTTGTTTACCTACTCAAGCCTCAGCAATGGTGGGCGCCCCTCCCCCAGCCTTGCTGCCGCCTTGCAGTTCCATCTCAGACTGCTGTGCTAGCAATGAGAGGGCTCCGTGGGCGTGGGACCTTCAGAGCCAGGCACAGGATATAATCTCCTGGTGTGCTGTTTGCTAAGACCGTTGGAAAAGCGCAGTACTGGGATGGGAGTGACCTGATTTTCCAGGTGCCGTCTGTCACAGCTGTGCTTGTCTATGAAAGGGAATTCCCTGACCCCTTGTGCTTCCTGGGTGAGGCAATGCCTTGCCCTGCTTCGGCTCATGCTCAGTGCGCTGCACCCACTGTCCTGCACCCACTGTCCGACAAACCCCAGTGAGACGAACCCAGTACCTCAGTTGGAAATGCAGAAATCACCCGTCTTCTGCACTGCTCATGCTGGGAGCTGTAGACTGGAGCTGTTCCTATTCGGCCATCTTGGAACCGCCCCTCTGATATTTTTTAGTCATAAAAGGATGATGAATTTTGTCAAGTGCTTTCTCTGCATCTATTGAGATGAGATGATCATATGGTTTTTGTCCTTCACTCTATTAACGTGGTATATCAAATATATATATTTGGATATGTTGAACCATCCTTGCATTGTGGAGTAAATTCCACTTGGTTATGGTGAATGATCCTTTTAATGTGCTGTTGAATTTGGATTACTAGTATACCTTCTTCATGAGGTCTACCAGACTTTTGTAGCAATTCAATGCAAAGAAGTACACTTTTGAAATCATAAAGCCAGTGGCTTGTGGCTTGACTTTTGACCTCCATGACTTCTGGACTTGTTTGGTTCACTTTTGGTATCTGGCTAATATAGCTTCCCACATAGCTGGGACCATGGTTGTACACCCTATGCCTGGCTAATTGATTTATTTTTTGTAGAGATGAGGTCTTGCCATGTTCCCTAGGCTTTTCTTGAACTCCTGGGCTCAAGCAATCCTTCCATTTCAGCATCTCAAAATTCTGGGATTACAGGCATTAGTCACTGTGCCCAGCCGTATCTGATATTTACCATATTTATTTTGATTTTTTTTTTTTTTTTTTTTTGAGATAGAGTCTTTCTCTGTCACCCAGGCAGGAGTGTAGCGGCATGATCATAGCTGACCGCAATCTCCGCCTCCTGGGCTCAAGCAATCCTCTTGGCTCAGCTTCCCTTGTAGCTGGGACCACAGGCGTGCACCACCATGCCTGGCTAATTTTTTATTTTTTTTGGTAGAGATGGCATCTTACCATGTTGCTCTGGCTGGTTTTGAACTTCTGGGTTCAAGCAATCTGCCTGCCTCAGCCTCCCAAAATTCTGAGGTTACAGACATGAGCCACTGAGCCCAGCCTATTTTGATATCTAATCACACATTCTATTATGTACCATTATTTAAATGTTTTATGTACTTAAGGTTTCTAACCCTAATTGGATCCTAGATTCTTAAGGGCAAACATTGATATTTAATCAGTAATAACACAATTATTCAGTCAGGGGATAAATATGTCTCAATAGCTAAGTTTACTCCCTTAAGCATACAAATATTTTATTTTAACTACTATGGATAGAACCAGGTTTTAAAATGTACTTACATTCCTGGAGGGTACTTTAAAAATACTCACTATACATAACAGTTTTATGCATATAGAGGACTTTATATAACTACTTGTTTTAAAAGAAATGTGTTAAGTAAATTCTATATCCCAAGGCACATGATATATACTAAGACTAAAGAGCAAACAAAATAAGCTATCACTCATTTTTCAAAAGAACTGGGCCAAAAGTGATGGCTCACACCTGTAATCTCAGTGCTTTGGGAGGCTGAGGTGGGAAGATTGCTTGAGGCCAGGAGCTCAAGATCAGCCTAACATAGTGAGACCCTGTCTCTACAAAAAATTATTTAAAAACATAGTTGGGCATGGTGGCATGTGCCTATAGTCCTAACTACTAAGGAGGCTGAGGCAGGAGGATCACTTGAGCCCAGAGTTCAAGGTCATAGTTAGCTATGATTGTACTGCACTCCTGTCTCGGTGACAGAGCGATACTTTGTCAATTAAAAAAAAAAAAAAAAAAAGAAGAAGAACTGCCTTTAGTACCTTTAGTCATTTTGCTACCCTAACACCATTGATGATGAACAAATATTGCTTTTTTTTTCCATTTTTTTTCTCGTGTGACACAGCCCTCAGGAGATCCTGAGAACATATGCCCCCTTTCTTTCTTCTTTTTTTTTTTTTGAGACAAGGTCTTGCTCTGTTATCCAGGCTGCTGTGCAGTGGTGCAATCACAGCTCACCACCGCCTTGACGTCCCAGGTTCAGGTAATCCTCCCACCTCAACTTCCAAGTAGCTAGGACTACAGGCACACACCACCACCCGTGGCTTACAGATATTGCTTTAATTTCTGAAAATATTTAACTGAGAAGTCATAGTACCTCATAATAGGCAATTTTAACAGATATATTGCCTATCCTTCCTGAAGATATCCTTCCATGTAAAGCAATGGTACATGAGTATGATAAGGAGAATGTATGGAATGATATTATTTCTTAGTAATTAATAATTTATAAAAATATAAACAGTAGGCCTGAGATTATAGTACTTGACTATAATACACTGATATATGAAATTAAAAGTTATATTTCACCTATTAACTAGTTTAAGAATAAGTACTTTCTACAAGTCTAATGTCAAAATCATTTTCATGTATATATATTATACTACTTCTTATTGGAATGGGCTAGAAGGAAGTATTCCACTGCAATAAAATATAACCACAAAGGCTGAGTGGGGTGGCTCACATCTATAATCCCAGCACTTTGGGAGGCCGTGGTGGGTGAATCACGAGGTCAGGAGTTAGAGACCAGCCTGAACAACATGGTGAAACCCTGTCTCTACTAAAAATACAAAAATTAACCAGGTGTGGTGGCACGTGCCTGTAATACCAGCTACTCAGGAGGGTGAGCCAGAGTCGCTTGAACCTCGGAAGCAGAGGTTGCAGTGAGCTGAGATCGTGCCATTGCACTCCAGCCTGGGCCACAGAGCAAGACTCTGTCTTAAAATAAATAAAAAATAATAATAAAATAAATAAATATGTATATGTACATATAACCACGAAATACGACATTTAGGGTCTTCTGGAATTCTACGGTTGGGGACTCAGGGAATGAGGGTCTAGAATGAGAAGGATACTTAATTTGGTGCTGTTGAATTTTTTTAAAAATCCATGCTGTGGTATTATAATACATATATTGGTTTTAGTTCACAGTTACTGGCTCCTAACTCCTTGTTATAATGTCAGGGCACTTTAGGCCTCAGGAAACAGAACCTCTCTCTATGAGCTTCTCCTGTCCTTCACTCACCTGCCCAAGGCAGGATTCTAATCTGACTATGAGTCAAAAGATCCTCATCCCAGAGAGGATCCTGCCCCATACCCTAGAGGAAGGAATGCTACATAGAAAAGGCCAAGAAAAGTCTGAACAGACAGACCTTGCTGGGTTTACATTATGAGCTATTTGTCCACTCACATTGCTACATGGTTGTCAATCATGCCCATGTAATCAAGACTCCATTAAAAACCCCACAGGACAGAGTCTGGAGAGCTTCCAGAGAGTTGAACACGTGGAGGCTGACAGGAAGGTGAAGAAGACCTCATCCACGTGCCAGGAGGATGGCACAGCCCATCTCCATGGAGATAGAAGCTCCTGTGCCAGACCCCTCCAGACCTCACCCTATCTATCTCTTCATCAGACTGCTTATTTGCATCCTTTAAAATATCTTCCTTAATAAACTAGTAAAAATGTTTCCCTGAGTTCTGTGAGCCACTCTTAGCAAATTTATTAAACCCAAGAGGAGGTTGTGAGAACCCCAACTTGAAGCCAGTTGGTCAGAAGTTCCAGAGGCCCAGACCTGCAACTAAGGGAAGGAGGAGATGGTCTTGTGTCACCAAGCCCTCAACCTTTGAGGTATGACACTGTCTCCAGGTAGAGAGTGTCAGAACAGAATTGGAGGACACCAAGCTGGTGTCCACTGCTTGGTGTATGGGGAAAAAAACCCACATCTTTGGTCATGTAAGTCTTCTACTGTGTTGATGATTGCTGTGTTGGTATGAGAGCAGAGGAATAACATTGTTAGAGAGAGTTTCCAAAACACAATGTCTATATCACTTTTTTCATTTAAAAAGTTAGTTTTTAAAGTGAAGAAAAAAGTTGTATAAAGGAAAAATTTACATCTTATCTAAGGTGATACACTGAATCAGTCATAAGCCAGAAAATACCTAGAATATGCTAAGACATGTGGTAACAGTTTCAATATTAATAGTCATCCTTACATATTTAATCTGCAAACATGCAGTTCTCATACTCACCTGCCAAAATGAAGAACTATATACCGGATGAGATCACCTTGCTTTTCCATTTTGTTGTCTGTGACCATGGGCATCAATTTGTCATAGTACTTGGCAAGGTAAAAATGCCCATCCTCCCATTCTGGCAGGCACGCGGTCACATCCTGTAAAAAAGAACATAGGATACTCATCTAAGGAAATCCCACACTATGCTGGGAAGTAAAATATGAATAGATGATTAGGGATCAAAAGTATGTGACCTTTATCTAGGCAGAGCAAAGTCAAAAGCAGACTCAATCTTTGATGTGGATAAGGAATAGCTACCTTCTTATAAAGGTTTTCTCAGGAGGGCTGATTGGTTCTGGTGGGTTGCCCACTGCCCAACATGAAATAGTGCTGGAAGAATTCACAACTTAGGAGAAAACTCCATTTATGTCACCACTTTAAAAGATACATCAAAGTAGTGTCTGGATGGGTTAAATTTTTTTATACATATATATGATATATATGTGTGTGTGTATACACATATATCATAAAAGGCATTTTTAAAAATCTTCAAAGCAGAAGTAATATCGAGTCTCTAAAGAGGGTAGGACTTTAAAAAGCATAAAAATTTTGGTAAAATAAAAATCACATGTTTTGTTTTTCTCCAAGATCTCTCACAAGTTATTGCCCTTTCTCTCAATTCCTTCAGAAGCAGGCTTCTAAAAAGGATTCTCTACCTCACATTGATTCCTAAAACTATGTCTTTTCAGCTTCAGTCTTCACCACTCCACTAAGGAGCTCCTTAAATCCAAGAGATATTTTACAATTCTGATCTCATTTGAACTCTCTTCAATATGTTTCTGTTGTCCAAGTCACTTATTTCAAATGCTTTCATCGCTTGACTTCTGTGAGGCCACCATCTTCCAAGTTTTCTCCTCTCTTTCTGGCCACTCTCACTTAGTCTCCTTTGTCATTTCTTCTTGCTGTTCCTGCCTTAAACATTTGTGTGGTTTATTAATTCTTAAAATTACATGAAGTGTGATGGGAAATACACAGGATCACTGACAATTTTTTTTTTAATTGAAGTTCCACTTTTCATCTAAGGAAGTTTGAGAACAGTTTAGACCAGAAACCTTAAGTGAGATCTTGAGTTTCTACTGACTCTAATCTTGAGACTCTACAGACACAAACCTGCCTGGGAATAGAGGTCAGAATGACATGATTAGATGCGTGGTACATGCTAGGTTCATGTACCTAATCAGCCACACAGGGTAAGGGCTGCCAGAAAAACATATTAGTCAATCTAGTCTTTCCTTTGTTTCTTCTTTCCTGTCTTCCTGCCTTCCTTTCTTCCTCCTTCCCTAACTTCCTTCCTCCTCCCTCTCTCATTTCAGCTTAGATTTTAATTATTTATTTTGAAAAGTAAAATTCACACACTGAAAAATACACTAATCTTACATTTACAGCTTGATCAATTATCACAAAGTAATTACCTTTATATAAATCTCCTTCCTCCTGCCCTCTCTTCTCTCTCTCTCCCTTTTAAGATTTTTAAGTTTTATTTCAAAAAATAAAGTTTATATACAGAAACATACACGAATCTTATGTATTCAACTTGATCAATTATCACAAATTTATCATCCTCATACAAGAACTCCAGTTTTGTTTTGTCTGTTTTTGAACTTTTATATAAATAGAATCATACTATAATTATTATTATTGGCCGGGCAAGGTGGCTTATGCTTGTAATCCCAGCACTTTGGGAGGCCCAGGTGGGCGGATCACGAGGTCAGGAGATGGAGACCATCCTGGCTAACATGGTGAAACCCAGTCTCTACTAAAAATACAAAAAAAAAAAAAAAATTAGCCGGGCGGTGGCAGGCGCCTGTAGTCCCAGCTACTCAGGAGGCGGAGGCAGGAGAATGGCCTGAACCTGGGAGGCGGAGCTTGCAATGAGCCAAGATCGCGCCGCTGCACTCCAGCCTGAGCAACAGAGCGAGACACTGTCTCCAAAAAAATATATATTATTATTATGAGAGACAAGATTTTGCCCTGTTGTCCTGGCTGGTGTGCAGTGGCATGCTCATGACTCCCTGCAGCCACGACTCCTAGGCTCAAGGCGATCCTCGCTCCTCAGCCAATGGAGCAGCTGGGACTACAGGCATGTACCACCACACCCACCTAATTTTTGTATTTTTTGTAGAGATGGAGTTTTGCTATGTTTCCTAGGCTGGTCTTGAACTCCTCAGCTCAAGCAATCCGCCTGCCTCAGCCTCCCAAAGTGCTGGGATTATAGGCATGAGTCACCATGCCCAGCCCTACGTGTATTATATTTTTTATCTGGCTTATTTCATTTAACATTACATTTGTGATATCAATCCAAGTTATTGCATATAAATTTGGTTTACTATATAGTATTCCATTATAAGAATATGCTACAACATATTTATCCATTCTATAACTGATTGCCATTTGGATTACTTCCAATATAAAATCTACAAATAATAATGTTATAAACATTCTTGTATATATCCTCTGGGGACACGCTGGGTCATATTCTGGATATGAGCCTTTAATGTATTGCAAATATCTTCTAATCTGTAGCTTGCCTCTAACTCACAATGGTATCTTCTGATAAACAGAAGTTATTGTTTATTTTATGGTTAGTGTTTTTGTTATGTTTAAGAAGTCCTGACCTAGATTAACAATCTACCTCAAGTTTACTTTTGTTTATGGTGGGAAGAAGGGATCAAGTTTGATTTTTTGTTTTCCTATAAGATACCCAAGTGATACAACATTTATTGAAAAGACTATTTTGGTTATTCACAGTTTGCCCCTCCAGATAGATACACTTGGCAACTTTAGCCTTTTCCACTCTGCTCAGTGCCCCAGGAAATTGAAATTGATGATTTATATCAGTGGGCCTGTTTGCCCTCTGGCTTCCTGTGAAGTTCAATCAATGGAAGGCAGCAATAGATTAGAGGGTGAGGAGGAGAGTGAGGTTAAGGTCTTTATACCTGCTCGTTTCCTTCCTGCTGGGCTACAGTCGACAGTGGTTGTGTTTCTTTCCCTAAGGTTAAGTTCTGGTCCGATGGTCCTTTCCTACAAATTTAGCTACCTTTACAGGTTCCAGTAAATGCTCTATCCTTTTGCTCCTTCAGGTCTAGAGTTAGCAACGACTCTCTGTTGTTGCTAGCCATGGGGTACTTTCACCACCCTTTGTTAATTTCCCTTAATCTAGTTTTTCATTAAACTCTCCCCAACCCTTTGATTGGGCCAACTATTTTCTCCCTGCACCTGACCTCACACAATACAGTAAAGAGCATCTCAGATAGATTGGAGGTCACTAAGGAGATATGACAACTAATGCTACATGGAATCCTTAATTCTAGACAGAAGAAGGACACTATTGGGAAAACTGGTGAAATGTGGTCTACAGATAGTTAACAGTATTGTTTATCAATGTTAATTTCCCACTTCTGATACTCTGGTAGTGTAAGATATTAAAATTAGTGGAAACACAGTAAAGGGTAGATATGGAAATTCTCCACACTACTACTAACTTTTTAAAAGTCAAAGATTATTTCAAAATAAAACTGAAAAAATGAAAGGTGACAGAAAAGCTTCTTGGTTATTCTTGGCCTTTATGTTTCCACATAAGTTTTAAATTGTAATTGTCAATTACCTGTTAGCATTTGATGAGTAATGCATAAACCTCTAGGTCAATTTGTAGAGAAATAATTATATTATTGAGTCTTCCCATTCATACATGTATTCTAGCTACCAATTTATTTAGTTCTTTTTTACTTCACTCAATTTTAATGTTTTAATTTTTATTTTGTGGAGAGGTCTTGTGTGCAATTTAATCCTAGGCATTTCATTATTTTTATTACTATCCTAAATGATATCTTTAAAAATTTTAGGCTGGGCATGTATGGTGGCTCACAACTATAATCCCAGCACTTTGGGAGGCAGAGGTGGGAGGATCGGTTGAGGCCAGGGAGTTTGAGACCAGCCTTGGCAGAACAGCACAAAATAAAAAATTAGCTGGGTGTGGTGGCATGTGCCTGTAGTCCCAGCTACTTGAGAGGCTGAGGTGGGAGGATCACTTGAGCCCAGGAGGTTGAGGCTGCAGTTAGCCATAATCATGCCACTATACTCCAGCCTGGGGTGACAGACCAAGACCCTGTCTCAAAAATACAATAAAATAAAAATTTAAATCAACTTTCTTAAGACATATACACCCATGGAACCATCATTCCAGTCAAGAAGATGAACATTCCTAACTCTCTCGAAAGTTCTTATGGGCGCCCACCCTTGCCATCACTCTCCTGCCAACTACCCAGGCAACTACTGATATAATTTCTATGCATATACATTAGTTGTACCTGTTCTAAAATGTCACATAAATGAAATCATATAAGCATGTAGTCTGTTATGTCCCTCTTCTTTCATTCAGCATATCTATGACATTAATCTACCTTGTTGCGTGTACCAGTAGTTCATTTCTTCTTATTGTAGGGTAGTATTCCATTATACAACTGTACCACAGTTTGTTTACCCATTCTTCTCTGGATGGCCAGCTGGTCTATTTCCAGTTTTTGTGACTAAAGCTACTATAAACATTTGTGTACAAGTCTTTTTATTGACATATGTAATTGCTTCTGTTGGATAAACAGATTTAACTTTTTATAGTCCCACCAGGTGCATTTATTGCATTAATAGGTATTGCTAGTCTTTTAGACTTTAGCCATTTTAGTGTGTAATGTGTTATTTCACTGTGGTTTTAATTTGCATCTTCCTAATGACTAATGATGTTAAGCATCTTTTCATTTGCTTTTTGGCCATTTGCATGTATTCTTTATGAAGTGTCTATCCAAGACTTTTGCAGCTCTGTATTTTTTTTTTTAATAGACAAAGTTTCACTCTGTAACTCAGGCTGGAACGCAGTGGTGCAATCATAGCTAACTGTAACCTTGAACTCCTAGGCTCAAGTGATCCTCCTGCTTTAGCCTGCCGAATAGCTAAGACTACAGGCATTCGTCACCATACCTGGCTAATTTTTATTTTTGTAGAGACAGGTTCTCACTATATTGCCCAGGCTGGTTTTGAACTCCTAGCTTCAAGCGATCCTCAGGCCTCGGCCTCCCAAAGCACTGAGATTACAGGCCTGAGCCACTGTGCCTAGCCTCACAGATCTTTAAATTGTCTTACTAAGTTGTAGGGTTCTCTATAATGTAGCTACAAATCCTCTGTCATATATGTATTGCAAGTATTTTCTCCAAGTCTATGGCTTACCTTTTCATTTTCTTAACTGTCTTTCTTAGAAAAGGTTTTAACTTTGATGAACGTCTAATTTATCAGGATTTTTTAAATGCTTTGTGTGACCTAAGAAAACCTTTGCCTACCCTAAGGTTGTAAAGATTTTCTTCTATTTTTTCATCTAAAAATTCTTAATTTTAGCTTTTCAGTTTAGATCTATAATCTACTTTTTCTGAAGCAATTTTGTCTATCATATGAGGCAGAGATTGAAGATCATTTTTTTCCTCATACAGATATCCAACTGTTCAAGTACTTTCTGCTTGTAAATGGTATATTTTAAATTCCTTTATTGTTGTCATATAGAAATAAAATCATCAGGCAATCTTGTTTAACTCACTCAATATTTTGAATAGTTTATTTATAATCTTTTGAATTTTCTACATATGTATTCATATCATCTGCAATTAATAACTTTCCTGTATTTTTTTCCTAGTCCTTGTATCTTTTACTTCTTTTTTTATTTAAAGATTGCCATTTGGGTAATATTTTAAAATGACAGCTCTATTGGGATATAATTAATATATTATAAAGTTCACACTTTTAAAGTTGTTGTTAGCTTATTTACAGAGTTGTGTAACCATCACCACTATCTAATTCCAGAACATTTTCATCACTCCAAAAAAAAAATTTGTACCAATTAGCAGTCACTTCCCAGCCCCAACCTCAGTCTCTAGTACCCATTAATCTACCTTCTGTCTCTATGGATTTGCTTATTCTGGCCATTTCATGTAAGTGGAATCATGCAATATGTGGCCCCTTGGATCTGCATGTCATTCTACAGTAGTCAGCCTCTATTCTTTTCTCTACTTATTTCTGTCTACATCACGTATAGGCAACCAGAATAAGAGAAGCGGCTACTTAGGCCTTTATGACAGGAAATTAGGGGTGTACGCAGAGGAAACAGAACCTGAAAAGTTGGTAGTCTGACGACATCTCTCTTCCCTAACCCTGGCTTTAGTACCCAGGCAGAGATGGGAGAACTGGAATATTCGCTATCAAATTCTGCTGTTAAGTACTGGTGAGTTTTTGTGTGCCTCATAAGTTGTTGTGCCTTACATACCAGAATAAATTCAGAAGATCTCTCCAAATGGGAAGGTGAAACTTACAAGTATGGTTTCAGAACCTGCCTCATTATCACTGCCCTTTAGGATAATATAGTTTTTAATGCAAATCAAGGTTAGTTTCTTAGGTGGTATGACATCTTCTTGTAACCAAGGAACAGGAGCTGGACTCCTATTTATCTTCATCAGAACGCAACACTTTCTGGATCTAAAGATGAGCACTGTCTGTGCCATTTGCTTTGGCTGTTGGTCCCATTTAGGTCTTTCTTGTATCTTTGATTTCTCTCTCTTCTCATCATGCTCTTATTTTGGTTTATGTTCTTAAACTTATGGAGCCTATATACAATAGCTGTTTTTAAATCCTGTCATTTCTAGAACTATTTCTATTTTTTTTCCTATCTATGGCTCAAATATTCCTGCTTCTTCATTCACATAGTAATTTTTTAATGGATGCTGGATATATTTTTACATTGTCAAGTTTTAGATTTTGTTGTCTTGCTTTAAAGAGCGCTAGACTTTGATCTGGCAGGCAGTAGGGTTACTTGAAGATCAGTGTAATCCTCTTAAAGCTTGTTTTACTGCCCTTCTAGTATGGATATAGGGTAGTTTTTAGCCTAGGACTAATTTTGTCCTACTTCTAAGGTGTGGCCCTTTTAAGGTCTTTACTGAATGCTCCATATTATGCAATGAGGCCTCTCAATCTGGCTGGTGGACTGAATAACTCTCAATCCTGTAATCTGAATGAATCTCAATCCCGTGTGAGCTCTGGAAATTGTTCTTATAGCCTCTGCATGTTTATTCTTTCCGCAGCAGTTATTCCTAGCTTGGCCTCATAGAATTCTGAATTATTCATGTGCAGGCTGGTATTCAGCCAACACGATTCCTATGCAGATAGGAACTACTCTGTTTAACTTTTTTCTCTCAGTTAATCTGTCCCACAAATTCTAGCCACCTGCTCTTTGCTTTATTATTTCCTTTCTTCTACTTTTTTATTTCTCTCCCTACTTTTTTAGTTCCTTTTCTAACTCTTTGGGATAGATACTTAACTTGTTAATTTTGAACCTTTATTTTCTTCGAATATATGCAAATAAAAATTTAAATCCCTTTTAAGAATGGCTTTGGCTGCAGAGGATATGATATGCCATTTTTATTATCATTCAGTTCAAAGTACTTTTACATTTCCATTGAAAGTTTTCATTGACCCATGGATTATTGAGAGGTATATCTCTTACAACACCATCTATATAAAGTTTAATACCTAGTAAAGAAGTTATAAATTGGTTTTGCTGAACAATTTTCAGGCTAGGATGTAGTTAATTTTGAGACAGAGGGTGAGAATAGTGATTACTGGGGTGAAGGGTAGTGGGGTTATAGAGCTCAAATAATATTCTATTTCTTGACTTGGTGGCAGTTTCATGAGTATATTTATTTTGTGATAATCCATATACTTATATACTCACTGAAAAGTCAAAAAAATGTCCTGGTTATTTTTATACATGTGCTTTTCCATATAGACTTAAGTCATTTTACCCCATCAACAGAGTTAACTGAAACTGCATTATACATATACTTGCCTTATATTTTTTCATAATTGCATTGCTTTCAAAGTTAGCTGTTTCTTCCATAAATCGGCCCACTAGTAGCATAGCTCGACCATGGATTAACATGTTCTTACCCTCAGGTGGGGTTTCATTTTCAGGAAAACATAATTCAACACCTTTCTGAAGAACAATTAGTGCCTGGTGAACATCACCCTAAAAGAAAAAAGGCAACAATAAGCCTTTTAATTTAAAAACATATTTCTATTTTCTGCAAAAGTATTAGTTCATTATGTTTTTGTACAAATCCATTTGTAATTTCATGTTTATCTTTTATTTGCCTCTTATTAAAGTAAAATTCTAAAACTGAAACATTGCTTCATTTCATCTCATTCATTCATTTACTAATTAATTTTATAACTGCAGTTGGCTCTCTGTATCCACAGGTTCCACATCAATGGATTCAACCAACAGTGGATAGAAAATATTAGGAATGGCTGGGCACAGTGGCTCATGTCTGCAATTCCAGTGCTTTTGGATGCCAAGGCAGGGGGACTGCTTGGGGCCAGGAGTTTGATACTAGCCTGGGCAACATAGCAAGATCCTGTCTCTACAAAAAATTTAAAAATTAGCCAGTTGTGGTGGCTCATGCCTATAATTCCAGCTACTTGGAAGGCTGAGGGGGAAGGATCACTTGAGCCCAGGAATTCGCAGTTACAGTGAGCTATGACACACCACTGCACTCCAGCCTGGGTGACAGAGCAAGATCCTCTCTCTTGAAAAAAAAAAAGCTAGGCATGATGGCTTATGCTTATAGCCTTTGCTACAAAGCGCAGGGAGGTGGGAGGATTGCTTGAGACCAGGAGTCCAAGGCATCAGTGAGCTATGATCATGCAATTGCACTCCAGCCTGGGCAATAGAGCAAGACTCTGTCTCTCTCAAAACATAAAAATTTAAATTTAAAAAAAAGAAAAAGAAATATTACAAAGAAAAAATTAAAAATAATACAAATAAGCAATACAAGTATAACAACTGTTTACAAAGCATTTGCACTGTATTAGGTATTATAAGTACCCTAGAGAAGTATACAAGAGGATGTCCGCAGGTTATATGCAAATACTGTGTATGCCACTTTATATAAAGGACTTGAGTATCCACAGATTTTGTTGTCCATAGAGAATCCTGGGACCAATCCCTCCATGGATATCAAGAAAGGACTATAATCAAAGTTCAGGGAACTGAAGACAATCATGAACAAATTAAAATCTCTGGCATAAAAAAGTTCATAGTCACATGAGAAAAGAAACTGTGTGAAATAACAGTATATTTGCTAAGTGTTACAACAGAGGAATATACATCAGCATTATACAGGATAGAGAAGAGAGTCCCTTAAACCTACCTGAAGAATATAGGAAAATGGAGGAGAACAGCAGTCAGGAAAAGTTATCAACAAAGAAAATTTGAATTAGGTTTTCAAGAATGAGTAGAAATCTTCTTGGCAGAGAATTTAGTGAAAGGCATTCCAGGTAGATGGAATAATAATTTTAATTGGAAGAAAAGCACATAGTCTGATTTTAGCTGAAGTTTAAAGGGTTTTTGAGATGGTGATGAACGACACTGAGGAAGTAGGCTAGGACTTGATCAGAAAGGGATTTGTGTAGTTCCTAGAGTTCAGGCTTAATCCTAAAGGTATGAAGAATACTTTGTAGGATTTAATCTTTTTGAAGGAGCGACATGATTCGATGTAGATTTTAGAAAGATCACACACTGCAGTAACGTATACAGGGAAATACTGAGATCCTAAAAAGGTTGTTAATATTGTTAGAGGATGTAAATAATAAAGTCATAAGTTAAAGCAGTGGAAATAAATAAGAGGGAGAGAATTCAAGAGATATTTCTAAGGTTGAAGAACAAAGATTTAGTCTCCAGCTAGATGTGAAAAGTGAGGTTACAGAAGGAATTTAAGATGATGTCCAGATTTCTGCTTTTGATGGGAGGATGGAATAAAGTCTTGTTCAGAAAAGGAGGAAACATGAGAGGAGAAACAGGTATTGAGTATTCGGTAATAAATTGCATTTTGAACATTTTGAGTTTAAGGTATTATAATACATAGACTAGCACTAACTAGCTCAATAAAATGACCAGGTACTGACTAATGCACACTGAATAAATTGCTTTCCACTCTCATCCAGGAAACATCTCTCCTGTCCTTTCTCAGCCACCACAAGTTGGTGTAACCACAAATGGCACCAACAATAGTTGCTAAGTATCAATTCCAGAACATGCTATTATTATTAGTAATGCCTATTACTACTTCTAAACTGGTGACTAGCCTGAGGAGAAATTTAAGTAATAGCCGTTAACTCTGGGTTATAAGCCAGGCGCGGTGGCTCACGCCTGTAATCCCAGCACTTTGGGTGGCTGAGGCAGGTGGATCATGAGGTCAGGAGATCGAGACCATCCTGGCTAACATGGTGAAAGCCCATCTCTACTAAAAATACAAAAAATTAGCCGGGCGTGGTGGCACACGCCTGTAGTCCCAGCTACTCAGGAGGCTGAGGCAGGAGAATCACTTGAACCCAGGAGGCAGAGGTTGTAGTGAGCCGAGATCATGCCACTGCACTCCAGCCTGGGCAACAGAGCGAGACTCCAGTTCAAAAAAATAAATAAATAAATAAATAAAAATAAAAAATAAATCTGGGTCATAAACCTTGCAAGTAGTTCCAATGTTTAAAAAACCCCCTTCTTACTACTTTTGCTTTAATCTGAGGACTGCTGTGAACTTCTGTTCAGATGCTAGGCCCTTTCTGGCTAGATCAGAGCTGAATATTTACAGTAACACTGGCAAGTCCACAGAGAGCTAATTATCTGCCAGCGACTAAGTGACAGAGTTACATTCATTTAACCAACATTTACTGAGTCACTACTATATACACCCTGTATACACACATAAGGTGAAAAATTAAGAGGTCGTTTTCCTCAAGGAAAATGTAAGATAGATGAAAACTGAAAGAACTCCACATTCAGCCTTGAAATGGGAAGGTATCTGGGGACTGTAGAGTAAAAAGAACAGTTACTTCCAGGCTATGGTAGATAATTAATGAAGAAAAGTGACAGAAAAGGAAGGTTCTTAATTTGGATTAGTTATGTTCTCTCAGTTGGCCTTTTAAGGAAGTACATAATTCCCAACATTTTATATATATATATATATATATAATGTATATATATAATCAAATATATTTATATATAATATATATATAAATATATTTGATGACATTTCCCTGGCCATTACCTTGGACCAGAGCCACTTTGCCCTTTCCACATACAGTTCAGCGAGTCGTGATTCCCCGGCATTAAGGAGAGCATTGTAGGCTGTCTGGTGGTGACCAGCCTTTCTAGCTACTCTGGCACTCTGCAGCCAGCATTCTCCAACCATTTCATTGTAATCTGGTCTAAAGGAAGTAACAACACATGGGTAAGACAGACTGTTGGTAAGTGTATGCAACAACTTAACTTAAAACAATTTAAATCTAGGTCATAAACTTTGCAAGTAGTTCCAATGTTTTGAAAGCCTCTGTTCCCAATACAGAACCTTCTTCATATACTATTTCAAAGGAATTAATTATTAATTTGTTTAAAAAGCCTTGACTTAAATTTTCTTATAGTGCTCTGTTTTACCTATTATAAACCTTATTCTTGATTTTTATCAGTAAAAAACATATCCCCCAGATATGTTTTTAACATCTTAAAAAAGGGAGAGAAATGGCGTATAAAAGTGATTCTTCAGTTCTAGGTTCCTTTCAACCAGATAGTGTAGCCCTGATAATTAAAAATAGAAAAATGTAGATTCAGACAGAAAATTAAGAAATACAAATACCCCCAAATAATATCCAAATACCAAATTCAAGATAAGTGACATTTTTTTAAAAAGTAGCATGAGAAACCTTTTGTTGAGGCTTAGTAAGGCCCTCCGGAGAGCCAGGATAGGCTCCTTGGCTCTGTAGGAATTCTGGGTCATTTCTAGTCGAGCTACCCAGTTTAGAGAATCTTCTTGAGAACTGTCACCTGGAGAATGCTGGAAAAGTGGTTTGATGCTATGCTCCAACTCACACAACATGTGCAATCTGAAGATAGATAGAGCCTATGTTAAAATGTTATCATATTCAGCCTTATTAATCTCATATATAAAGCATGTACTTTAAATCAGAAATAAAGAACTTAAAATACACAGTTGTCTTTAGTAGAACTTTAATATATCCTTGCTAAGTAAACAATTATACTTTTATCTTTTCAAACTGAATGTAAACACCAATTTATGCTGGTTTATGTATTTGGTGCTTTAGCCAGGCATGGTAGCATGCACCTGTACTCCAGCTACTCAGGAGACTGAGGCAGGTGGATCACTTGAACTCAAGAGTTCAAGGTTGCAGTGAGCTATAATTATGCCTGTGAACAGCCACTGCACTCCAGCTCAGGCGACATAGCAAGACCCTGTCCCTTAAAATAATAAGTAAATAAATAAATAAAATTAATTACATTAAACTTTTAAAAATAAACATTTAGGGATTTGCAGTGAATCCCAAATTCCTAATTAAATTAGAGAATGATGGATAAAACTACATTCAAATGTATGAAACCAAAATTTACCACCTAAATGAAGATAAAAGAAAATATGGATCCATTACAAACCAACATGAGGTATTTGCATATATTGCTGGTGCTACTACAAGAGGGCCTGGCATAGCAGATGATAGTAAAAAATTATGAAATTAATGTAGTTTTTTTTCTAAGAGTGATGGAAACTTTGATACATTCACACTAGCTTTTTCCCCCTTGTACGATAGTCAGTGTCTATGACTCAGTGTTCAAGGCACAAGGATATAGCTGAGTAGCTACAGAACAGAATTAAACTCGGTGGTCCAATCTCTAGTTTCATTACGATATCACCAAACGGGTTGATACTAAATATAGTGAATTCTTCTAACTTAAAAAAAATGTGCTATGTAGTAAATTTCTTATACTTTAATTACAATATTTAGTTTATAATTTTTCCTCAGGTAGAATTCATAGACCTAAAATGTTTTCCAACATTTTCTTCCTCACCTATAAAAGTTAATATTCTTTCTAGTAATGTGATACCTATATTTTTTGGGGGAGATATCAAACACATTTCTAAATGAAAAGGAAAGGGAAACAACGAATACCAAGCACCAATGTGCCAGGTGTTATAGATGTCTATAATATATTTGGTTATATAGAAAGCAAACTATGATATTACAAGAGGACAAACATAAGATATTTTTATTATGCTTTTCATTAGTCTCATAGTTGCCTTTCCTTAAAAGGATGTATGTTAGAATTTTTTTAACTGTAGGGTGATTGTGAGGTAAAAAGAATGAAAGAGCTATCTGGTGTAGCTACGCATGATACCAAACACACTATCAACTATTTACTCAAAAAAAATTTCCAATCCTGTCAGGTGACATTTATAGGCCAGAAATATAAAAATGAAAGTCCCAAAATACCTCACAATATATTCATATCCTCGTTGGTAGGAGCCTCTTTCAAAGCTTGCAGCTGAAAGAGGTACAATTTGTTCTGCTCTCACTACTTTCAGTGTGTCATAAAAAGCTGTGATATCTCTTTTTTTGGCTGATAATAATAGCTGTCCCAGTCTGACACTCCATGTTGTAGATTTTCCATCTGAAAAACAAATGAAGAGTCAAGAATGTCGTGGTAGCTGGGTCCAAGAGTCAGCTTTATTTCATTAGATAAAATGGTCAGCTGAAATATCAAACAGGTGGCTTCATTCCTTTTTTTTTTTTTTTTTTTTTTGAGACAGAGTCTCACTCTGTGGTCCAGGCTAGAGGGCTATGGCATGATTATAGCTCACTGCAGCCTTGAACTTCTGGGCTCTAATGATCCTCCCACCTCAGTCTCCTGAGTAGGTGAACAGGCATGAGCCACCATGCCCAGCTAAATTTTTAAAAAAACATTTTTGCAGAGACAGTCTCACTATTTTGCCCAGACTGGTCTGGTGCTCCTGGCTTCAAGCAATCCTCCCACCTTGGCCTCCCAAAATACTGAGATTACAGGTGTGAGCCACCATTCCCAGCCTGGTTTCATTCTACTTGAACAACTAAACAAGGCAATCATAAAACAGGCTAAGATATTAAGTATGAATGTTGCTAAGTTACTTAAGTCTGAATATTTATGTCATATTAAAACAGCTTTTTTTTTTCTTTGAGATGGAGTCTCACTCTGTCACCCAGGCTGGAGTGCAGTGGCACGATCTCAGCTCACTGCAACCTCCACCTCCCAGGTTCAAGCAATTCTCCTGCCTCAGCCTCCCGAGTAGTTGGGACTACAGGCGCGTGCCACCATGCCCGGCTAATTTTTTGTATTTTTAGTAGAGACGGGGTTTCACTGTGTTAGCCAGGATGGTCTCGATCTCCTGACCTCCTGATCCGCCCACCTCAGCTGCCCAAAGTGCTGGGATTACAGGCGTGAGCCACTGCACTCATCCTAAAACTGCTTATATTTTAAGAAGTAATTTTACCTGCTGCCAAATAGTTTTCCACCAAATCCCACTGTGACAATTTCCAAGCTGCTTCCACTCTGTACGTGTTTAATTCATCTGTCCACTCGGACCTATTAAAAGAAACCCATATCAACTAAACTTTAATTTATTTAAGGTGACATTCAGAGATTTTTCACTGGTTTACATACTCTATTTATTATATTTATTGAATTTGCATTATATTGTATTTTGTTCTTAGATATAATTATCTCTATCCAGAAACTACCCAGAAAATTTTAATCTTTCCATCCTTCAAAAATATTTTTTCACTAATTACTTCTGATACACCATTTAAAATGCCATTCTTCAACAAATTAAACTGTGCCATGTATTAGAGCAGAGTTAATTCCTGAATAATAACTAAGCCCATTGTAAAAATAGCTGCATGCTTAATTTGAACAAACAGCAAGGAAGAAAAAAAGCCAACTGAACACACATAAATTCAGAGGTAAGCAATTCTAATAACTGAAAATTCTGAATTAAATTTAAGACAAAAATACAGGGGGGCCAGTGGTATAACTTAGGGACAGTTGGGAGGTATCTAGAACAATACCAAGAGCAAAAGAAAGTTACAATGATTTGTCAATGGCATAACAAAGTATATAAAACTAGCTACTTAAAATATATATCTATTTTTAAACTACTTTCAGTTAGTTTAAAATTTGAGTTTGCAAAACCAGTATGATATAGGCTAATTATTTTGTTCTAAGCATTCTTCTTAGGTGACATTAGGATGACCAGTGATATCCGAGGTCATGACTACACAGAAACCGCTAGGCTTTCCTCATGTTTCTTTTTTATTAATCATACTCTCTGAATTTCTGCCATATGTTTATATCCTAGGTTAGGCACAATTTTCTGTTTAATAATCTAATAACACTGCATACAGCACATATATATCCATATTATAAATAAAGTAACAGAGAGGCTGGAATCAATATCCTCAAAAGATTTCCTTGCTCTTTTTCTTGTAGTAAAAACACATAAAGAAAAGATAACAAGTGATCTAACAAGTTGCATTTTTAAAAATTCTAAAAATAGCAGCTAGAGGATTTCCAATTTCTAAATTTATGACCACCACCAAAAACAGTTTAGAATAAGGCTAAAGAAATACAACTGAAATGTAATTTTCAAAAGTCCAGTTTTGAAGGACTTTACAAGCTTATCAGACACCAAAATATAAAAATTTCAGGATAAAAATTGCAGTAGAATTAGGCAGTATTTGTTATCCAACTGTGGGATAACAGATTATCTGTGGGATAACAGATAACAGAGGCGATGTGTCATGCAAAGACTTATAGCAAAAAGTACAAATGGGAATGAGGATCAGGCTGTGAGAATGTATCCACATAAATGGGTACATTAAAAGGAATGATAAACAGGGTAAGCACCGTCAATATTTTAGGAAAAATATTTGTTTAATGCAAACAGAAATTACCCCAAGAAAAACATACCCCATCCATAATCATTTGCTTCACCATGACACAGCACCCCTTCATTGAATATTGACACATGCCTTTTTCACAACCCAAATCAGGAGGCTGTATGTATCCCAGACCCAAAGAGAAGAAAAGGAGTCTGAATGTGTAGTCTATGTCAAAAAGAAATTTGACACCCCAATTTTAGCCATGACTCTTTCCCAAATCTCTGTAATCTATTTATTCATAAGTCTCTCAACTAATCTGGAAAAACATATCAACAACATATAGGCATTCCTTCTCTACTTCTGCAAAACTTCCCTTGTGATTTCATAAATTCCACTACTGTGATACCATCTGACCAACAGTGAACTTCTCTGCCCTTAGACATTGCAGAATGATAGCCTTTATGAATCACAGTTTTGGAACCTATACAAACAGTACTTAGAAAAGGCTGGCTTCAGAATCTATAAAAAGCTCAAATAAATCAACAAGCAAAAAACAAACAACCCCATTAAAAAGAAGGCAAAGGACATGAGCAGATACTTCTCAAAAGAAGATATACAAGCAGCCAACAAGCATATGAAAACATGCTCGTCATCATAATTATTTGAGATATGCAAATCAAAGCCACAATAAGATACCATCTCACACTAATCAGAATGGCTACTATTATTATTTTGAGACAAAGTCTCCCTCTGTTGCCCAGGCTGGAGTGCAGTGGTGCAATCTCGGCTCACTGCAACCTCCATCTCCCAGGTTCAAGCAATTCTCCTGCCTCAGTCTCCCGAGTAGCTGGGATTACAGATGTGCACCATCACGCCCAGCTAATTTCTGTATTATTTTAGTAGAGATGGGGTTTCACCATGTTGACCAGGCTGGTGTTGAACTACTGGCTTCAAATGACACACCTGCCTTGGCCTCCCAAAGTGCTGGGATTACAGGCATGAGCCACCACACCCAGCCCAGAATGGCTATTATTAAAAAGTCAAAAAATAACAGATGTAGAAGGGGCTGCAGAGAAAAGAGAATGCTTATACACTGTTGGTGGGAATATAAATTAGTTCAGCCACTGTGGAAGGCAGTTTAGAGATTTCCCAAAGAATTGAAAATAGAACACACAGCAATCCCATTACTGGGTATATTCCCAAAGGAAAATAATCCATTCTACCAAAAAGATACATACACTCGTATGTTCATCGCAACACTATTCATAATAGCAAAGACATGAAATCAACCTAAGTGCCCATCAATGGTAGATGGGATAAAGAAAATGTGGCACATATACACAATGGAATACTATGCAGCTAGAAAAAAGAATAAAATGGGAGCTAAACATTGGGTACACATGGACGCAAAAATGGGAACAATAGACACTGCGGACTACAAGGGGTGGGGGAGGGAGGGAGGCAAGAGTTGAAAAACTATCTTTTGGGTACTATGCTCACTACCTGGGTGACGGGTTCAATTGTATCCTAAACCTGAGTATCACATAATATGCCCTTGTTGCTAACTTGCACATGTACCCTCAGAATCTAAAATAAAAGTTGAAAAAAAAAGAAAAAGAAAAAACTTGGCTTCAGAGTAGTCCAAAAACAGTGGCCTGTATATTCTTTGGTTAACTGAGATCCCATTCTCTTTTGACCAGATTTTGCTGCCCAGAATAGCCATTTAGAGTCTGGTGAATAAATTAAGGAATACAGCTTTCAGCTCTCACAGCAAAGCAGCTTCAAGAGCAGTGCTAATCTCCACATTTAATCTCCAAACTGGAAGAACTACTCAGCCTTAATGTTTTGCCACATACACGTATTATTTTTTGTTTAATTTGATTTTCTACAATAAACCCACCTTCTTTAGGAAAGGAAGGCTGCTTTCACATTCATCAATCATTTAGGGTAAAATCAATGCACACAGTCTACAGTGGTATTCCATAGATCAGTCACAAACTTCGCTCCCCCACCTCTAGCATGGGAAATAAATGGTGCTGATACTATAAGCAGAGCATAGATGCCCTTTGAGGCCCAGGAAGTCCCATCTGAGCCTCACCAATAGCCGGTGGGTTCTAGAAGTTCCTTGTGTTAAAGCAAATCTAATTCAAGGATGGCTCTTTAGACAGAAGCTGTTAAGTGGTAGATTGACTATGAAAAACTTGAGGAAAAAAAAATTTTGGTGCTTATCTCCAATACCATGAAAACACATAAAACATTTATTACTCTACTAAACATTAAGTTACCCAATTCACTAATTAAAAATTCCCCATTCAGATACAATAACAAAAGAAAATCATTATTTTATAAAATATTACCTGTTAGCATGCACTCCATTCACCTGAGTGATAACAGTAGACAGCTGACCAAGACCTAACATGGACTTTACTACACCATGATAATGAATGATCTAGAAATTTAAAAATATTTAAAATAGCAATTATCACTTCAATAATAGCTTGGGGACCAAAAACAGTTTAACTGATATTCTTTAAAAATTACTATTTACTTTATTGCCCTTATTTTCCTTTTTATTATTATTCTTATTTTAATTTTTTGTAGAGACAGGGTCTCGCCATGTTGCCCAGGCTGGTCTCAAACTCCTGGGCTCAAGTGATCCTCCTGCCTCAGCCTCCCAAAGTGCTGGGATTACAGGCATGAGCCACCATGCCCAGCCACACCTTTCTTAATTTAACAATTGACTTGCTTACTTACATGGCAGGACCCCCATCAATGTCCTAACACAGTTAAAGTAACATAAATAAATGTGGACAACCTAGAAAATCTCAGATTGAAGTTATTATATTTTTCCAGATTTGGACTACTTTTTGTTTCACATCAAATATAAAAAGCATCTAATATCTTTGATATTCTGTTTAAAGATTGTCATATTTCTCACATAAACATTCAAGCTCAAAGGTCCTGATGTTTTAAATATGGATTTTGGGCTTTAGCACTAAAAAGTTAAAGAGGATTATGTACCATCCTTTAAAATGAATACAAGATTGTGAAAAATAAAGAACTTACATATTGTGCTTCTGAGAAACATGTCAAATATGACAAAAAGCAATATCCCAAAATTAGAAAGAATCTAAGGCAAGATTATAAATTAATGATTCTAAACCCCTTTCCCATCCCAATAGACACACAACTTATTCCCATTACTAACTGTAACTCAGTGGTTCTACAGGAGCATTTTAGAGACGTGCAGGTGGGTGAGTAGGTGTATAAAGTACGAAAATGTTTCTCAGGCTATGGAGAATCCCTAGTTCTACAAATTGATCCATGGCTTACACTTTTAATAGCAAACTAAAATTATATACATTTCAGAGTTATTAAATGAACATTTTAATACAGATATACTCCATAATAAATCTTATTCATTTAGGGGATTTCTAAAGTCATACAAATATAGTATTGGAAGGGTTTTTTTTTTTTTTTTTGAGATGGAGTTTCACTCATGTTGCCCAGGCTGGAGTGCAATGGTGCGATCTTGGCTCACTGCAACCTCCACCTCCTGGGTTCAAGCAATTCTCCTGCCTCAGCCTCCCAAGTAGCTGGGATTACAGGCGCCTGCCACCACGCCCAGCTAATTTTTTGTATTTTTAGTAGAGACAGGGTTTCACTATGTTGGCCAGGCTGGTCTCGAACTCCTGACCTCAGGGAATCCACCCATCTTGGTCTCCCAAAGTGCTGGGATTACAGGCACAAGCCACTGCACCCGGCCTGGGAGGAATTTTTAAAATCATCTAGTAAAGTCTCTAATTTTATCTGTTAGGAAACTCAAGCTTAGAGAGGGTTAAATATTTTCCAGACACTCAGTGACACTGATAGAAACAGTATTAAAACTAAGGTTCCGGCTGGACGTGGTGTGGTGGCACATGCCTATAATCCCAGCTACTCAGGAGGCTGAGGCAGAATTGCTTGAGCCCGGGAGACAGAGGTTGCAGTGAGCCAAGATCATGCCACTGCACTCCAGCCTGGCCGACAGAGTGAGACTGTCTCAAAAACAAAACAAAACAAAACAAAAAAAACTAAGGTTTCCAGAGTTCCCATTCAGGGCTATTTTCATTACAGTTGCCTTTTAATTATTATCTTACCTGGTCTGGTTCTAGCTGAATAGCCCTGTCATAACAAGCAGTGGCATCCCTCAGCAAGCCAAGGCTTTCATGCTCAAGGATCTGTTCTTTTAGAGATGGTTCTGCCTTTCTAATTGCGCTGACTCCGGCCACTCCATCAGGTTCATGCATAGCAGCATACAATTTCTTTGTTCAATGATTAAAAAACAAGCAAAAAACATAACTGGAAACAAAACTATAAAACCACCTGTTTATATTAAAACAGCAATTTTTTGAGAAATTTTTCCTCAAAGTAATAGTAAGCATTTGCTTCATGGCAGAGTCACAGTAAAATTATAAACTTATTTCCAGGCATTCTATTCCCTCAACATTCTTATTCCTCTTAAATACAAATCTATATCAATAGCTGTTATTGATCATAAGGGTTATAAAGAACCTCAGGATCCTAAAACTGTCTAGATCCAAATGATAACATATTCTGGTAAGTATAGTTTATAAGAGTTTTATTGAATTTTTAAATTTTAAAAAATGTAAATAACCATTTTAATATATTGTTATTGAGATGCCTTCAAGAAAACCAAGATAGCAATCTGGGCTCAAAGGAGATATTCAAGCTAAAGATAAAAATTTAGGAATCAGTTAGCACAAAGACAGTCTCTCATAACATGAGAAAGAACGGGATGATCTAGGAAATGGATAAAGAAGAAAAGAAGACTGAGGATAGAGACTAGAGTTTCTACATTTATCAAGAAGGAAGAGCTGGCAAATGAAACAGGAGAAGCAAGATAACTTGGAAGAAAACTGGAGAATAAAATATCCCAGAAGCCATGGGAGAAAAGCAAATGTCTTAATGAGAAAGGCATGGTCAATGATACTGAGGTTAAGAAAATGAGGGCTGGGAAAAATTTACTGGATTTGGTAACATGTGGCCACCAATTTTCTTAGCAAGAATAGCGTCAAGAGAAAAGAAAAAGAGAAGTCTTGTTGAAATGGGCAGAGTGAATGAGAAACAAAGAAGTGACTGCAGTATAAAGAAACTAGACAATTCCTTCAAAAACCGGTTATGAAGTTCCGGAAACAGAGAGATGGGATGTATCTAAAGAAGAAGGTAAGAACAAGGGAATTATAAAAAGTTAAGATAGGCTTTACCAGAGCATGTCTATATGCTCTACGTACTCTGGTTCCCTAAGAGAAATTAATTACACTAGAGAAAGAAGGAATATATGAAGAAGTTACATCTTGAAATTGAGAACACAAGTAGAAAGATTAAATTTTGTCAGGAAGAAATCCTTCCTTAAAAATAACAGAAGAAGCCAGGCACAGTGGCTCATGCCTGTAATCCCAGCACTTTGAGAGGCCGAGGCAGGCAGGTCCCTTGAGGTCAGGAGGCCAGCCCAGGCAACATGGAAAACCCTGTCTCTACTAAAAATATAAAAAATTAGCCAGGTGTGGTAGCAGCGCCTGTGGTCCCAGCTGCTCGGGAGGCTGAGGTGTGAAGATCCCTTGAGCCTGGGAGGTGGAGGTTGCAGTGAGCTGAGCTCGTGCCACTGTACTCCAGCCTAGGTGATAGAGCAAGACCCTATCTCAAAATAAATAAATAAACAAAATAACAGAAGGGAAGAAAAAGAATATGGTGCAGATGCTGTGCATTTGCAGATTTTTCCTAATAAATCATGAAGCAAGATTGTCAGCTGGAAGCAGGGAAACAAAGTGAAGGTAAGAGACAGTCATCTTGACAAGTGGGAAAGTAGCCTTACTAGAGAAACATAGCTGGCCTGAAGGTAATGTTAGAGTCCTGCAATTTTAAAGATGTTTGAGATCATGAACTTAAACTGAAACCAGTTATAACACCCACTGTGTAATTTTTCTCCAGCTGCTTACATGGTTGGAGTTTTACAAAGGGAGTACAACACAGTGGGAAAAAGACAAGAAGTTGAGCATCACTCTAAGGGAACGATTTTAACCATGAACCATAGACTTAAAGCTGGACAAGGAGGAACACAAAGATAGGAAGGGGCTAATATTCACCTTAAGACTGCAAGTTACTAATTTTCTAGTTCTTTTATCACACTTTGCTTTTTGATTTGAAAAGCCCACCAATCTTGAGCTCTTATTTAATTCCACTGAATTCGCCTCACCTGCTCTTACTTTCTTTTCTTCCCTATACAATCATAACATCGCCTAAATCATTATTTCACCAGCATTTTCATGCCTGATACCTGATGTAACCAGCACTTGCCCCACTAACTCACTCTCAAATTCAAGACCACAACTCTCACAAGGAGAAGAGTAATTCCTTGAATCACAGCCCTTCCAAACTCCTCCTCCACAACTACCACAGGCATTTAGCTAAAATTCCATTGTGACCATAACACTTCCCTAGTTCACACCCTCCGAGAAGTTTGGGCAACTTAAAAAGTCTTCTATTATTTGTGATCTTTCCTCTACCATTCCAAAACCAACACTTTACTCTTTGGCATATACCATGCTCTTTTCAAACACTCCACAGAGATGCCTCTGATTATAATATCTTGCCTCCCTATACTGCTCATTTTTTAAGACACCATCCCCAAGAAGCCATTCCTGACCTCTGGCTCATCCGCTTCCATCTCCCACCGTATTCCACATGGATGAGTTAAGTGTCCTTCCTCAGGGTACATGTGTGTTACTGTACTTAAAATATTATACCAAATCGATGTTTATCTCTCCCCACTAATCTATAAGCTTCTAAGCATAGCATCTAAAACATTCAATAAAATGAACAACATAAACATAAAAGACTGGCCACATTAATTTTCATTATTAAATTCACTATATTAACTTCAGACCTGTAAAAATCCAAGATGTTCCTGAATATTTTGCTTCTTTTCTGTAATAAATGATTCAAAGTGCATTACAGCTCGTGTGTATGCTTTGGAGCGAAAGGAAGCTACTGCCAGAGTATCCTGGGGTATGAGGTCTAGAAAACGGGTTACACTCTGATGGTCTTCATAATCCACAGTAGATACTAGATCATAAAAAAAGAAGTTGAGTAATTAAAGACATAAGATAAAATTTTAAAAGTGTCAATTTAAGTATTTAAGTTCAATTTATTTCACTAAACAAATTAATCTGAGTGTATTAGGATATCATATTTAGAATGTAACAACAGAACAATTGTTCAGAGAGTCTTGCTCCAGCTCTGCCATTATAACTTACCTTTCTTTGGACAGTCATTTAACTTATTGAGCCTCTATTTCTTTACCTATAAAAGGAAAATGTTACTACCTGTTTTGCCTTCCTTACAATGTTGTTGGTGAGGATTAAATATCAATCTATTATTAAATTTTGAAAAGATATAATGATGATACAAAAGATACAAGATTAGTTATTATTTTTGATGAGTATAAAAAAGGATTAAATGTAGCTATTTTGTAGGGAAAGTACAGAACTATGAAAATAACCTTTTTTAAAGTTTAGAATTCTTTGTTATCCACCTATTTTTTCTTGGTTGCCAAAAACACAGTATCACCTATTACAATAGAAATTGAAAGTAATGGCCGGGCACAGTGGCTCACACCTGTAATCCCAGCACTTTGTGAGGCCAAGGCAGGCAGATCACAAGGTTAGGAGATCGAGACCATCCTGGCTAACATGGTGAAACCCCGTTTCTACTAAAAATACAAAAAATTAGCTGGGTGCGGTGGTGGGCGCCTTTAGTCCCAGCTACTCGGGGGGCTGAGGCAGGAGAATGGCGTGAACCTGGGAGGCAGAGCTTGCAGTGAGCCGAGATCACGCCACTGCACTCCAGCCTGGGTGACAGAGCGAGCCTCCGTATCAAAAAAAAAAAAAAAAAAAAAAAAAAAAAAGAAATTGAAAGTAAAAGTGCCTTCCAAGTAAAACCACAAGTACTTTAGGATAATTTTTCAAGAGTGTACAAAAAGACAAAAATTAAAAACTTCTAAATGAGTACAGTCTAGTTTACAAATTGTTATTTAAAACTTCTAAATTTTAATGATTCATAACAGTGTGTAGAAAACAGGAAACAAATTTCTTCAAAATTTAAATAATTAAGGCAGTACATTTTATTTTTATTTATTTATTTACTTTTTAAAAAAATTTATTTTGATCTCATTCTCACTGAGACTGCAGTGCAGTGGCAAGATCATAGCTCACTGCAGCCTTCACCTCCTGGGCTTAAGTGATCCTGCCTCAGCCTCCCGAGTAGCTGGGACCACAGGCATGCGCCGCCACACCTGGCTAAGTTTTGTATTTTTTGTAAAGATGAGGTCTCATTACGTTGCATAGGTTGATCTTGAACTCCTGAGCTCAAGTGATCCTCCCGCCTCAGTCTCCCAAAGTGCTAGGATTACAGGCATGAGCTACCACGCCTAGCCTAAGGTAGTATATTCTAAACAGATTAAAATAAGATCCTTATTTCCATCAAAATTTGTAGATGATTTCAAATTCTGAATTTTTTTTTTTTTTTTTTTTTTGGAGACAGGGTCTCGCTATGCTGCCCAGGCTGGAGGGCAGGGGTGTGATCTTGTCTCACCGTAGCCTCAACCTCACAGGCTCAAGCAATCCCTACACTTCAACCTTGTGAGTAACCTGGGACTACAGGCGCACACCACCACACCCAGCTAATTTTTGTATTTTTTGTAGAGATGGGGGTCTCTACAAAAATGTTAAAGAAATGTTAAAGGTATTGTACTTTTGAATCATTACAAATGTTATTCTTAAAAGCTAGAATTTTGGCCAGGCACGGTGGCTCACCCCTGTAATCCCATCACTTTGGGAGGCCAAGGCAGGTGGATCGCCTGAGCTCAGGAGTTTGGGACCACCCTGGGCAACGTAGTGAAACCCTGTCTCCACTAAAATATAAAAAACTAGTCGGGTATGGTGGCATGCGCCTGTAGTCCCAGCTACTCGGGAGCCTGTGGAACAAGAATCGCTTGAGCCTGGGAGGCAGAGGTTGCAGTGAGCCAAGATCACGCCACTGCACTCCAGGTTGGGCTACAGAGAGAGAATGTCTCAAAAAAAAAAAAAAAAAAAAGCTAGTGTCACTGAAAATGGTGATAATAGAGTGTTTGGTTTTACAGTACCATTTTGACATGCAGAAATAAAAACAAACAGGCCGGTTGTGCTGGCTCACACCTATAATTCCAACGCTTTGGGAGATGGAGGCAGATGGACTGCTTGAGCCCAGGAGTTAGAGACCAGCCTGGCCAACATGGTGAAGCCCCGTCTCTACTAAAAGTACAAAAAATTAGCTGGGCATGAGGCATGAGAATCACTTGAACCCAGGAGGTGGAAGCTGCAGTGAGCCGAGATCACACCACTGCACTCCAGCCTGGGCAACAGAGAGAGATTTAGTCTCAAAAAAAAAAAAAAAAAATTAAAAACAAACATTTAATTGTTAAATATAAAAATATATTAATAGCCACATTCCAGACAAAAACATTCCCCAAGCAGGTAATTATTGGCAAGTCCAGGAAATTTTAGAAAAATAATAAACTATTTTGCTTAACAACAGGAAAGTATCTGCTTCAACAGAACAATAAGAGGAAGATGCTCACAAATTGAGAATTATGGAAGTGAAGACCTCTTTAAGGATTGTTAGTCAGTTTTTCAATTAGCCTGAAAGCCTGAAGGAAAAACACGTGATGTCTGTGAGAACAGCTAAGGTATAAGGCCAGATTATAACCATCCACATATTGCAAGAATGGAAAAAAAAAAAAGGTTCAAAGAACATAAGAATATCCATTAGTGTGTGATGAATATAATTCTTCTCATCAATGCTTATATCATAGGGACAAATTAGCAGGTGTCATTTTTAAATCAAGATTCTTCTTAGTGAAAGTTGTAATATCACAGGAAAAAAATAGTGCAAGGTAAGATATAGCAGGGTGTAGTGTAGTAATGCATAGTAAGCGTATCTGGACAGCTGGCTAGATACCAAACACTACTAGAGACAAGAAAAATAAATAAATAAAAATAGCTTCTCTTTAGGCCATGAAATAAATAAACTTAAAATCTCCCTTGAAATTTAAAACTTAAATGTGAAAAAGATTACAAAGAATATTTTCCAAGTGAAGAATGACAAAGAACAGAGTACACACACACACACAAACATACACACACACAAAAACTGAGGAAACATACAATATGTTAACAGGGAGGATTAGGTTAATAACAATATTAGCATCTCATTTATTTCACATTTTATAATTTATCTGTTCATCATCTCATTTATTCCTCACAACAATCTCCTAAGGGAGATAATATTAACCCCATTTTGGCCAGGTGTGGTGGCTCACACCTGTAATCCCAGCACTTTGGGAGGCAGAGGCGGGTGGATCACTTGAGGCCAGGAATTGGAGACCAGCCTGGCCAACATGGTGAAACCCCATCTCTACTAAAAATACAAAAATTAGCCGGCCATCGTGGCACACACCTGTAATCCCAGCTACTCGCAAAGCTGAGGCAGGAGAATTGCTTGAACCCAGGAGGTAGAGGTTGCAGTGAGCCAAGATCCTGCCACTGCACTCCAGCCTGGGCAACAGAGCAAGACTCTATCTCAAAAAAAATTAATAAATAAAAATATTAACCTCATTTTATACCAAGAAAAAATAAATATATGCCTTGTCCAAGTGAGAGTGAGAAGAAAGGTCTTATTACTATAAATTCACTGCTTTTTCTCAGTGAAAAGGCCACAATATTACCCATTTTAAAAATACACAAAACAGCTGGGTGCAGTGGCTCACGCCTGTAATCCTAGCACTTTGGGAGGCCAAGGCAGATAGATCACCTGAGGTCAGGAGTTCAAGACCAGCCTAGCCAATATGGCAAAACCCTGTCTCTACTAAAAATACACAAAAAATTAGCTAGGCCTGGTGGTGGGCACCTGTAATCCCAGCTACTTGGGAGGCTGAGGCAGGAGAATTGCTTGAACCCGGGAGGCAGAGATTGCAGTGAGCCGAGGTCACGCCACTGCACTCCAGCCTGGGCAACAAGAGGGAAACTCCATCTCCAAAAAAAAAAAAAAACAACAACAACATTAAAAAACATGAAGCAAGGTATTTTTTAAGCTAGTGCTTAAATTATAGAACTGATAAAGGGAAGAGCTAACTGGTGAATAGTTAAAAAAAAAAAAAAAGAACTTAAACAGAAGTGATAACTCACCCATTGAGTCTACCTTATTTCTGTTTGATTTGCTGTGTGGACATTTCTCAGCTTTCAGTGCCTGAAATTTGTGCCTTGCCCACTGTGTGAGATGGTCAAGCATGGAGAACACAGTCTGTGTACTGAGTTGACACAGATCAGATGCAATGTCTTGGGTATTTATGGTATGCTGATCGTCATGCTTTAGAACTGCCATAATTTCTGCATAAACCTATGAGAATCATTTATAGTTAATAATAATATCTATATAATATCATTTAACTATTATATGACATATAAAGCTAACCATTCTAAGGCAAAAATTTTCAAAAGAAAAAACACAATCGGCCAGGCATGTTGGCTCACACCTGTAATCCCAGCACTTTGGGAGGCTCAGGCAGCCCATTTGCCTGAGGTCAAGTCCAGCCTAGTCGGCTGGGCTCAGTGGCTCACGCCTGTAATCCCAGCATTTTGGGAGGCCAAGGCAGGTGGATCACGAGGTCAGGAGCTCGAGACCATCCTGGCTAACACGGTGAAACCCCGTCTCCACTAAAAATACAAAAAAAAAAAAATTCTCCGGGTGTGGTGGCAGGCGCCTCTAGTCCCAGCTACTCCGGAGGCTGAGGCAGGAATGGCGTGAGCCTGGGAGGCGGAGCTTGCAGTGAGTGGAGATTGCGCCACTGCACTCCAGCCTGGGTGACAGAGCGAGACCCCGTCTCAAAAAAAAAAAAAAAAAAAGACCAGCCTGGTCAACATGGTGAAACCCTGTCTATACTAAAAATACAAAACAATTAGCCAGGCATGGTGGCACATGTGTGTAATCCCAGCTACTCAGAAGGCTGAGGCAGGAGAATCACTTCAACCTGGGAGGTGGAGGTTGCAGTGAGCCGAGAGCACCACTGCACCCCAACCTGGGCAACACAGGGAGGCTCTGTCTCAAAAAAAGAAAAGGAAAACACAATTGATCAATAACACATTATTGTTTTTATCTATAATTAAATCAATCCAAATATTAGTCTAAAAAGAAAATATGTTAACGACTAAAGAAAATTTAAAAAATGAAAAATATTCTAGATTATTCAATAAATGATAATGAAACTTTGTTAATAGTGAAAAAATCTTACAGTAATATCTCACACTATATGCAAAATTAATTTCAGAGTAATTGAAGACTAAATATAAAAACAGAAGGATTAAAAGAAAATATAGCAAATAAGTTTATGACATTAGATAAGGCATCACATAAAAGGCTTAAAATTAATAATCTATAAAAGATGTATAAATTTTGCATTTACATGTAAAATTTCTGCGTGGCAAAAGGTGAAAAGGTTAAAAAGAAAATGACTGTTGGAATAATTTTTGAAAATATGACTGCCAACAAATTGGTAGCTAGAATACACATAGAACATCTATCAATTAAAAGGATACACACCAAACAGGCAAAGATATGTAACTGAACATATATAGCCATACATAGGTCTACATTTCCTACTAATAGGTAGCCTTTCTAATACTAATTACATTGGAGAAAATAAGTTTCACGTGTTCAAAAACCAAGTAAGATGATTTATCTCACCTCCTGCTGATCTTCTTGATTACAACCCAGTAGGACATACACCAGAATATGTGGAAGAAGATAGATGGTCACTTTGAAATCATGCTTCATCATAATGTTACAGCAGGTGAAAATTTTACTGGCAAGATCATGCCGAACCTGTAAACTCAAAATGTGTAGACAGTAACACACTTTCATCTATTGATTAAATATCAAAAAATAGCATGTGAGATAATTTATCACAAACGAGTATTCATTTTCAAATTTAAAAATCTTTTAATTAATTTTTTAATTAAATTATCTGGGGTTAAAGTCAAAGTTTGTTATGACTTAACTTTTGATTTACTAACACTGTTGAACTCATAAAATTTTAAAGAGATTTTTTCTTCAAATACAAAGCCAAAAAACAAAAAAACCCCACAATATTCCAGAGCCGAAAATAGTTAACAGTATTCCACATTTCACACATTATATTTTCAGTATATTCATTAAAAAAAGAAAATGTCAGCCAGGCGTGGTGGCTCACGCCTGTAATCCCAGCACTTTGGGAGGCCGAGGTGGGAGGATCACGAGGTCAAGAGATCAAGACCATCCTGGCCAACACGGTGAAACCCTGTCTCTACAAAAAACACACACAAAAAAATTAGCTGGTGTGGTGGCGGGTGCCTGTAGTTCCAGATACTTGGGAGGCTGAGGCAGGAGAATCACTTAAACCCAGGAGGCGGAGGTTGCAGTGAGCTGAGACTGCATTCTAGCCTGAGTGACAGAGAGAGATTCCGTGTCAAAAAAAAAAAAAAAAAAAAGAAAATGTCTTGAAGTTATTAACTACGAATTAGTATAATGATATTTTAAAACACTAACAGAAATGTTAATTAAAGGTGGGGCATGGTGGCTCACGCCTGTAATCCCAGTACTTTGAGAGGCAGAGGCAGGCAGATCACCTGAGGTCAGGAGATCGAGACCATCCTGGCTAACATGGTGAAACCCCGTCCCTACTAAAACAACACAAAAAAATTAGCCGGGCGTGGTGGTGGGCACCTGTAATCCCAGCCACTTGGGAGGCTGAGGCAGGAGAATGGTGTGAACCCAGGAGGCGGAGCTTGCAGTGAGCTGAGATCACACCACTGCACTCCAGCCTGGGCGACAGAGCGAGACTCTGTCACAAAAGAAAAAAAGAAAAAATACAAAGATTAGCCGGGTATGATGGCTCATGCCTGTAATCCCAGCTACTCAGGAGGCTGAGGCGGGAGAATCACTTGAACCTGGTAGGCGGAGACTTACAGTGAGCTGAGATTGCACCACTGCACTCCAGCTGGGTGGCAAGAGTGAGACTCCATCTCATAAAAAAAGAAATGTAAATTAAAAACAAAAATTGTAAATTTTAAATATACTGTAAACATTTTCTTGGAACACAGAGTACCTTTTGTCTATCCGGCATGTAAAAATTTCTCATTAAGGAAATAGAAATATACCTGTTTTTCCATGAAAATTCATTGTAAAAATCTTTATTTTTATTTTAGAGAAAGTTCAGATAATATAACTTCTTTTAGAAATGCCATTAGAGTATATCTCTTTATTGAGTGTCTTTTTATTATGTAAAAAACTCTGACATAGCATTTACGTCCTTTTACATAGTATTATTTTACAATATAAAAGGAATAAACATAATGTAATTTTACACACACATTAAGACCATAGTAATTTTCTTGGTAAAACAATTACTTTTCACTCAGAAACTATTATTAGTAACTACAGAGAAATTATTATTCTCTATTAGTAAACATTTTCTTCAAAAATTTCTATGATTATCAGCACAAATACTTCAATGATTATTGTGTGTGCTAGGCATTCAGATAAATGTTCTGGTTTCCTTTAGAATTTCCATTCAGTTAACAAACTGAACAGGGTTTCCTACCTTTGTAATAAGATAACCTGCCCAAGATGCTGACCATTCTGCAAAGTTACTACCCAATTTACTTAAGTAAATTGGCTTCTTTACTCCAGACCAATCGGTTGACTTCTGAGAACTCTTGTATCTGTAATTTTGAAAATTTGTTTATTAAAAAGATAAATCCACCTGTTTAGAATTTTAGTAAATTACAGCAGCTCCTTCAGTGACTACCACAGTACTGCCTTGCCTTTACTGCAATCTGCTTACCTTTTTCCAGTATCCTTCTTAGGGGTGAAGTAGATCATTCTTGCACACCTAAAGTACTTCTAAGGATTTGAGTCTGCCCCCTCCTCTTCCTCAGATCCTTCCAACTCTATTCTTGTATAAGAAAAACCTGTTCCTTTGAAGTTCAAGCTACCCAGGTATACTACTATTTTCTACTCCTCATTATGGGTAACTACTCAACTCACTGATTACCAAACTCATTGATAACTTTAGAACATTGCTCAGGGTTTTCTTTCTTCCCAGTGTTATTATCATCCTGGGTGATTTCAGTGTCTAGCTGGAGCACTTAATCAAGCTCAGAACTTTCCAGTGACTTTCTTCTCTACTTATCAGGGCTCAGGAATTATCAGGGCTCCCATGCTAATTCAAAGAATTTCTTCACTTTGAAATCAATTATTTAGACATCTCATTGTGTGGTCATAGTTTCCTAAATTTCCAGTTTTTTCACCCAGTTATTCCAGCACATCCATTCTCTCTTGTTGAGATGTTCTGTTCCGTGACCCTGCTAAGCTCTCCTGATCTATGACATCCCCGTCTCTTTGCCTCTTTCCACAACCATCTTAGTCTGTATGGTCCTTCACTTCTAGCATTCTCTTGGTAACATCCTCTACCCACTCCATTGCCACACTGTCTTTTCCAGCGGTATTCATCTGCTAACCTCCCAACCTTGAATCAGTCTAAATATTTGTCTTTACTGAAATGATACTCAGGCCACTGCACTGATATAGGAAAATCACTAACCCACTTATAAGATTAGTATTACTGTGTATTCCTAGTCTTCAATGTCAGTGGGCCTCTAAAGTTACAGAATTCCTTCTAAGTTTTCATTATTGGCTCTCTTCTGTTTTCCAGTGATTATTTCAAACCATCACCACCCTTCTAAAGTCACCTATACCAACTCCATTGCCACTTTCAGCCAATGAGGTCATCTCCTATACCTCTTACTTCACAGAGTAAAAACAAAATCATTGCTTCCCGCAATGAAATCTGTAAACTTAGCTGTGTTCCATCCATTATTTTATCTTTCCCTATTGCAAAAAAAGAGATCTTATTCCTTCTAAGTATAATTCCCTATAAGGGCCATGGCTCTCCCATTCTGGATGCTCCTTGGGGTCCTTACTACACCAACTATCACTTCTGTCTCACATTACTTCAACATGACCCTTTCTATTTGTTCCTCAGCATTAACATTTAAACATGTTCACATAGCTCTCATCTTATGGCTACCTGTGTGTAGGATTTTTTGAGTGGCATGGGTTTCTTTCAAATCACCAATAAAAGCTTAGGAAATAACAAATGCCCTATAACCAAAGTCTTATACCCAAATTATATATATATGTGTGTATATATATATATATATACACACATATATATATATACATATATATATATATATACATATATATATATATATATATATACACACATATATATATATATTTCACTGTATTCCAAGTTTCTAACAGTTGAAAAATCCAATAATCTCTCAGTTAACCATCACACTAAACCAGGGGAAAAAATTTAAATCCCTATTTTGAATCATCACGAGTATAGTTCTCTAGATGATTTTTATCAAATTTATAGTAAACTTAGCTAGAAAACTACTGATACTGGGATACAAGCCAGGCTCTGCCTAGTCATATACTGATGTTTTCTCCTAAAGTTATTTCTACGGTGATTTTGAACTGCAGTTGTTCTATCTGGTTCTAAATTTCAATCTCCCAAATACAGCCATCCTTTAATCCAGATTTAGTGATTACATATAAAGAGCCCAAATTAAAAAAAAAAAAAACATAAAGTAGGGAGTATAACTTAAAGGCAGCAAAAATATGAATATGCTTTTAAGAAATTCTGTATTTCCCTAGGTCCTCTGGAGTAAATATCAAGCAGTCCAAGCTATAAAATTGAGCTACAGGCTAACCTGGTATTTTAGTTTTTCATACAAAAGGGAATCAATGCTATTCAAAATGTGCTCTATCAACCTCTTAATTTTATGTGGCTCCAATTTCAACAAGCAGATCCCAACTAGGTAAATCTCCTAACTTCCATCATTGAGGAACCATTCGAGAGGTTATTCTAACTGCTCAGGTATAAAAGCTAAAGACCAAAAGAATTTTCATTGCTTTGTTAAGATCAACTTTTAAAAGACCACTTAAAAGTTGCTTCCTATGAAAAAAATAACAGGTAGGCAGAAATGTTGGCTTCTACTTCTTATGAAGTAGATGATAGCAAACTTCACAAATTCTCCCCCAAAAAACAAAGAATTTATTAAGCAAGCTAGGATTGAATAAGTATTTATTATTGAGTGTCAACTAAATATCAGGCACTTTGCTAAGTACTTTTAATATTATCTCCTTTATTCCTAACAATAATCATGCAAAGTGGGTAAAATTATCTATGTTTTCAAAATTAAAAAATTAAAACCTGGAAATGTTAAATAACTTGCTCAAGACTTCAGAGCTAGCAAATGCAAAGCCAACAATCAAACCTAAGCCTGTGTGACTCCAAAGGCCATAAACCTTCCAGTAGATTACAGAAATTTTTTGACATCTACAGGTGCTATACAAAGTACAGACTAAGAAAATGGGGGAAGTATGGAGTCCTCAAAAACGAAAATCCAAATTTTAACTTTAGTCTTTAACTTTACTTTTTAAATAATGCTAATAGTGGTCAGGTGCAGTGGCTCATGCCTGTAATCCCAGCACTTTGGGAAGCCCAGGCAGGCGGATCACTTGAGGCCAGGAAACCAGCCTGGCCAACATGATGAAACTCCATCTCTACTAAAAATACAAAAAGTAGCCAGGCATGGCAGCGCACGCCTGTAATCCCAGCTACTTGGGAGACTGTGGCAGGAGAATCACTTGAACCCAGGAGGTAGAGGGTGCAGTGAGCTGATACCACATCACTGCACTCCAGCCTGGGCAACAGAGTGAGACTCTGTCTCAAAAATAATAATAATAACAGTAATAATTCCTCTTTAATAAGGCTAATAATAATAATACTAAATAATCACTTCTTTAATAATGCTAGTCATAAGACATAAAATGATGTTTAAAAGATTTCTAAGTATAAAAAATTATCTAGGAAATAAATATGCATACCTCAGGGCTTTTATAAAGACTTTTAGTAGAAGTCTAGGCACTTTCTAAGGTTCAAAGAAGTTATTTGTCCAAAGTCAAGTATCTAATATGCATGTGTACCTAGGGTACCAAAAAGTACAGTTTCTAAATAGAAATAATTTATAATTGTATGGATTTTTTAAATATAAAATGCTTCATGAATGTGTATGTCATCTTGCATATTTCATCAGTCCTAACAAAGTCATTTAAATTTTTTAAGAGATTAAATACACTTTTTTAAAAGTAGAGGGTGAAAATATATTCATGAGGAGAAAGTGGGAGTAATGAAAATCTTTAATTGGGCTTACTAAAGGCTTTCTGATTAGGTTTAAACTTTAAATTTCTGTATTACTTACACCTATCAAAGAATTCAACTCACATTCAGCTTAAAGTACATTCTTTCAATTTACTACTGACCATTGAACTTTTAAAAAATCAATCCCTTTAACTTCAATAAATTTATCTGAATATTTAAAGTTGTAGAATTTGACCCAATGAGCAGACTGCACTTCTCATCTAGACAAATTATAAGCATAAATCATAGTGAAATATATATAAGAACATACTAAAACACTTTTAATGTGAAAAAACTATATCAAAAATCGCATTAATTTTTTTTTTTTTCTCTGAGACGAAGTCTCGCTCTGTCGCCCAGGCTGGAGTGCAATGGCACAATCTCGGCTCACTGCAACCTCTGCCCCCTGGGTTCAAGCGATTCTCCTGCCCCAGCCTCCCAAGTAGCTGGGATTACAGGCGTGCGCTACCATTCCCGGCTAATTTTTGTATTTTTAGTAGAGATGGGGTTTCACCATGTTGGTCAGGCTCATCTCGAACTCCTGACCTCGTGATCCACCCACCTCAGTCTCCCAAAGTGCTGGGATTACAGGTGTGAGCCACTGTGCCTGGCCAAAAAATTGCATTAATTTTTATATAATTAAAAACAATTTTAAGAAAATATATTAAATAAGCCTACATACCTGGTATTTAGATGAGGTTCTAGTATTTCCCGAACATGCTCAGGAAATCTCCTCCACAACTGGTGACCTGGGCCGTTGGTCTCCATCTCTCTACAGCCATAAATAGAAAGCAACTCCTACAAATACATATTTTACATTTGTAAGTCCACAGTGAAGCAGATAACGCTTTATATTCATGAATGTTCTACATATTTTAGTTACAAAAATACAGTCATAACTCATTTTATTGCACTTCGCTTTATTTGTGCTTCACAGATGCTGTTTTTTGTGTGTTTGTTTTTTTAGAAATAGAAGGTTTGTGGCCACTACGCATGCAGTAAATCTATCAGTGCCATTTTTCCAACAACATATGCTCACTTCATGTCTCTATGTCACATTTCAGTAATTCTCAAAATATTTCAAACTTTTTCATTATTACTATATCTGTTATAGTGATATATGATCAGTGATCTTTGATGTTACTGTTGTAATTGCTTTGGGGCTCCACAAACTGTGCCCATATAAGACAGTGAACCTAATCGATAAATGTGGTGTGTGTTCTGACCAGTCCACTGACCAGCCGTTCCATCCCTCTCACTCTCTTTGGGACTTCATATTCCCAAAGACTTCATATTCCCAAAGACATAAGAATATTGAAATTAGGCCAATTAATAACCCTACAGTGGCCTCTAAGTATTCATATGAAAGGAGGAATCACACATCTCTCACTTTAAATCAAAAGCTAAAAATGACTAAGCTTAGTGAAGAAGGCACGTCAAAAACCTAGACAAGCCAAAAGCTAGGTGTCTTGCACCAAACAGCCAAGTATAAATGTAAAGAACAAGTTCTTGAAGGAAATTAAAAGTGTTACTCCAATGAATACATCAAATATAAGAAAGAGAAACAGTCTTATTGCTGATATAGAGAAAGTTTTAGTGGTCTGGATAAAAGATTAAACTAGCCACAACATTCCCTTAAGCCAAAGCCTAATCCAAAGAAAAGCCCTAGTTCTCTCCAATTCTATGAAATCTGAGAGAGGAGAATAAGCTGCAGAAAAAAAAGTTTGAAGTGATACGACTCAAGGGGCATTTCTTAAAAAACAAACAAACAAAAAAAAGTTTGAAGCAAACAGAGGTTGCTTCATGCGGTTTAAGGAAAAGAAGCTGTCTCTATAACACAAAAGTGCAAGGTGAAGAAGCAACTATTGATAGAGAAGCTGCAGCAAGTTATCCAGAAGATCTAGCTAAAATCATTCTATCCTGTTGGAAGAAGATGCTATCCAGGACTTTCACAGCTAGAGAGGAGAAGTCAATACCTGGCTTCAAAGCTTCAAAGGACAGGTTAATAACTCTCTCGTTAGGGGCTAATGCAATTGGTGACTTTAAATTGAAGCCAATGCTCATTGACGATTCCATACATCCTAGGGCTGTTAGGAATTAGGTGAAATCTAAATATATGCATCTACTATATACCCATAAAAATTGAAAATTAGAACAATAAAAGTAAAAAAAATTAAAAAATAAAAATTATGTGAAATCTACTCTGCCTGTGCTCTATATATGCAGTGACAAAGCCTGAATGACAACACATCTGTTTACAGCATGGTTTACTGAATATTTTAAGCTCACTGTTGAGACCTACTGGTCACAATAAAAGATTCCTTTCCAAATATTACTGCTCACTGACAATGTACCTGTCACCTGGGAGCTCTGATGGAGCTATACAAGGATATTAATGTTGTTTTCGTGCCTGCTAACAAAACATCCATTTTGCAGCCCGTGTATCAAGGGGTAATTTTGACTTTCAAGTTTTATTACTTAAGAAATACATTTTATAAGGTTATAGCAGCCACAGACAGTAATTGCTCTGATGGATCTGGGCACAGTAAATTGAAAACCTTCTGGAAAGAATTCACTATTCTAGATGTCATTAAGAATGTTCATCATTCATGAGAAGTCAAAATTTCATCAACATTAACAGGAGTTTGAAAGAAGTTGATTCCAATCCCTCCTGGATAACTTTGAGAGGCTCAAAACTTCAGTGGAGGAAGTAACTATAGATGTGATAAAAACAGCAAGAAAACTAGAGTTAGAAGTGGAGCCTGAAGATAGGACTGAATTACTGCCTTCTCATGATAAAACCTGAATGGATGAGGAGTTGCTTTTTATAAGCAAAGAAAGTGGTTTCTGGAGATGGAATCTACTGTGGTTCCACTCAAAATGCTGTGAACACTGTTCAAGTGACAACAAAGGATTTAGAACATTATATAAACTTAGTTGATTAAGCAGTGGCAAGGTTTGAGAGGACTCATTAAAATTTTGAAAGAAGTTCTACTGTGGGGTAAATGGTATCAAACAGCATCACAGGCTACAGAGAAACCTTTCATGAAAGGCAACTGATGTGGCAAACTTCGTTGTCTGATTTTTTTAAGAAATTGCCACAGCCATTCCAACCTTCAGCAACCACCACCGAAATTAATCAGCACCATCAACATTGAGGCAAAATCTTCCACCAGCAAAACCATTATGACTTGTGAAGGCTCAGATGATGGTTAGCATTTTTTAGCAACAAAGTATTTTTTAAATAAAGGCATGTACATTTATAATGCTATTGCACACCTGACAGACTATAGTATAGTGTAAACGTAACATTAATATGCACTGGGAAACTGAAGAATTCATGTAACTCGCTTTATAAAGATACTTGCTTTATTGTGGTGGCCTGGAACTGAACGCATATTATCTTTGAGTTACGCTTGTACACAGAAAAATAAACATAATTTTATAGTTTTAGAGCTGTGAACATCCTTAGGACATTTATTTCATTGCCTAGAATGATTTAAGTAACTCACTTAAGTCACAAAGCTGAGGCAGTAGTATATATTTGTATATAGACACAAAATTTTGAAAGTAACTATACCTATAATAATCAGTTAAGAGGTATGCTTCTGTACTCTAAAATGTTTATCATGAACTTGTATAACTTTGATAAAAGTGAGAATTAAAACAAAAAGGAGTTTCACAAGTATAGAATTTACAACGTTCTTATTTGAATTAAACAACTTAAAGCCAGTAATGACTATATCCACTCTTACCTGAATGGCATAGGCAGCTGAATCTTGAGCTCGGCTATTATCAGCATATGCAAGGTAAGCTCTTGTTAGCTCCATCAATAATCCATAGGCAAAGCTTGAATCTTCTACTCCAGTCTCAATTAGAAAAAAAAAAAAAAAAAGAAAATTCCAGGATAACTGCTATAAATTTTCTTAGGTGTACTGCTTCTTCCATGGTGAATTTAACTTAACTGCCTAAGTGAATTTAACTTAGACAAAGGAAAAGACAGTGAGGTTCAAACTAAGTTTGGTATCAAGACTACAATATAATCTGTAGCTAAAAAGCCAAAATGTAAAGCTTTTTAGGCTATTTCTAAGGTATACAAAAAATTATTCAACTTTTGCATATCTCTGACAATTTGCATTGTTTGTTTTTTAACCCATAAAAAGCAAAATGTAGGCCAGGCACGGTGGCTCATGCCTGTAATTCCAGCATTTGGGGAGGCCAAGGAGGGCAGATCATGAGGTCAGGAGTTCGAGACCAGACTGGCCAATATGTTGAAAGTCCATCTCTACTAAAAATACAAAAATTAGCCAGGCGTGGTGGTGTGCGCCTGTAATCCCAACTACTCGGGAGGCTGAGGCAGGACAATCACTTGAATCCAGGAGGCAGAGGTTGCAGTAAGCCGAGATCACGCCACTGCACTCCAGCCTGGCTGACAGAGCGAGACTCTGTCCAAAAAAAAAACACAAAATGTATACACAGTATCTCCTACATTGCATTCTGTAGAGCCCAAGAGTCATTTGAGAAACTCTAAGAAATAATTTTAATATACCTATATATTATAACTCTTGGAGATATAGTCTTAGAGATTCACAATGCACACAGATACATTAAAAGTCACATTTTTTTAAAAAAAGTCATTTAATTTTGTTCTATATGGAGTTCCCAAACTCATTTGACTACAAAATATTACTACTGTAATATCCTGGAAACTAGTTTTCCATGGAAACACTAGCAATAATGTTTAAAAAGTAATATTTAAATAATTGATTAGGCTTTAAATATTGTCATTATTATATTAGGAAGCTTTATTTACAAGAATATAGCACCCTAGATGGGGTTCAAACTTTATTGCTTTTGGCTAAAGGTTTCTGCAATAGTAAAAGAAATAAACTCAGAAGTTAACTAATTGTCTGGTTCTAGGTGAAGCTTTTATTAAGGATAACCTGAATAGTTTTTGTAAATGGAATATATAAACCTCAATAGGACAGAGAACTCTTTTGTCATTCCAAATTTCCACTACTTACCACAAATGTAAAATCTTTTCCTTGAGTTTCAGTTGTTGAGAAATCTAATCGACCTGGATCTATCGCCCCCAATTCCCCTAAACATTCCCCACAGAGCAACCGAGCTTGAGAGTTTGCATCTTGGCAACCTTTCAAAAGCACTGTCACCAACTGTGAGATAATAGGTTCTACTGTTTCACTGTCTGTTGCATACTTTATCAGTTTTTCCTAAAATAAAAGTAGAAAGAAAATTTATACATAATTTCTACAAACTAGTATGTTTTCCTGAGCTAGGAAGCTTAAAAATATTAAAGAATATCTACCATAAATATTGATAAAATTAAATTTCTGTATCTGCAATTTTTTCAGCTAGTTTTTATGAGTTCACATAACATAGTTCACAATATGTCCTGTACAATCAGAATCATTAAATGTCTGAAAGTCTTTGATCATTAATCCATTAAACAAGCAGTTATTGTGCATTATATCAATATACAAAAAATCAGTAAAACAAGTCTTAACAAGTTCACTGTCTAAGAGGAAACAGACAAATAACTAAACCATCATATGATATGTACAATAACAAATATATTTGTATGGCAAAGAAGCAATGAATGAGAAAAAAAACAGAGTAACTTTTAAAGGACAGTGGACAGATATTTCAGTAGATGAAGGAGGAACAACTATTAGTTAAAACAAGAAGTTTGAAAAGTGTATAAAAACTAGTAAAGAAGGAAAAAAGATATAAAAAGGGTTCTGTGAGGATGGAAAAAAGAGGGAGGAAGAAAGAGGTAGCCTAATGATAAATATGTTAATTCAAATAGTCTTTTTTCAGCTGTCTCTTCAGGATGCTGTAATGAATAAAATGTTAAGTAAGAAGAAACAATTCTCAAGCCAGTGAAGATTTAGATATTGTACCTGTGTGATCACTTTAAAGCTACTTCATTTATATTATTTTCTTTCTAGCAAAAGTCAAGTGTATAGGAGCATCTCAAACTCCATGTTAGAACTGTAATGAGTAATACAAATTAGAGTAATACATTTCAAAAGAAAAACGAAAAGACATTTAATCTTATCCAGAATCTTCAATAGCTGATTTCTTAAATAATATTACAGATTAATTCAGCTGTAAAGACTGCCCCCCTACCCCCACACATACACACCCTGGTAATCAGTTAAAAGTAAAACTCAGATAAGAAGTGTCACTTTTTATCATATACTAAATGTCCATATGTACTTGGGTCTATTTCGAGACCTCCTATTGTTTCCCACTGGTCTGGTTATTCATATACTAGTTACCTCTTTGTTATAACTGTAGTGGCTACAAAGTATATTAATGTTTGGTTGGGCTACTATATTCTCATAACCTTTTTTTTTTTTACAGGGGGAGTTTACTAGCTATTTTTTATATATTTTATTTTTCCATATGAACATTATTATAAACCTCCTACAGTTAAAAAAAAAAAAAACTTTGGCGACATTTTCATTGGGGTTGCATTACATTAATTAATCTAAGGAGAATTGAAATCGTTATAACATCAACCTACCCAATAATAAGGGATTGATATAGCTTAGATACCTGTCCCCTCCAAATCTCATATTGAAATGTGATCCCCAGTGTTCGAGGTGAGACCTGGTGGCAGGTGTTTGGGTCACATAGGTGGATCCCTCATGAACGGCTTGGTGCCATCCCTGTGATAATAAGTGAGTTCTTTCTCTATTAGTTCAGGTGTGAGCTGGACTCCATTAGTTCAAGTGGGAACTGGTTATTTGAGAGTGTGGCACTCCTCCCATTGCTTTCTTGCTCCCTCTCTCACCATGTGATATGCTAACTCCCTTTCCCCTTCGGCTATGAGTAAAGGCTCAGGCTTGCTGAAACCCTCACCAGAAGCAGATGCTGGCACCATGCTTCTTGTATAGGTTGCAGAACCATAAGCCAAATAAATCTCTTCTTTTTAATAAATTACCCAGCCTCAGGGTAATTTACTATAATTCCTTTATAGCAAAGCAAACAGACTAAAACAGTGATGGTTTCCATTTAGTCAAATCTATTACCCTTTTGTGTCTTTCAGAAGCATTTTAAAATTTTCCTCTTGTTGGTTTATGCATTTCTTGTTAAGTTTATTCTCAACTATATTGTTTTCCTGTTGCTATTGTAAATGGGGTATTCCAAAAAAATTTCTACCTGGTTACTGCTTGTCATATGAAAATTATTAATTTTTATGTTAATTTTATATCCCCTACTTTACTGAATTCATCTGTGATCGAGTTAGTTTTATCAGTAATTCTCTATAATTTCCGAACTATATTAGCATAAGAAATGGAGATAATTTTACATCTTTTCCAATTCTTATGTCTCTGATAAGCATATCATTTGTAAATATAGTTTTACATCTTTTCTAACTCTTATATCTGATTGCTTTTTTTCCCTAAATTCCTTAGCCAATACCTCCAAGTGAATGCTAAATAGTGCAAATAGGAAACCTTGCTTTCAGTGGGAATGTTTCTTGTTTCCCATTAAGTATGTGTATATATATGTACATATATATGTATGCATGTATATACAAGTTTCCCATTAAGTACACATATATGTATGCATGTATATACTTGTTTCCCATTATGTGTATATATGTACGTATGTATAAACATGCACACCTATATGTACACATACATGTGTACATATGTATATATGTACATATGTATAATCATGCATACATGCATGTACACATACATATACGTATGTGTAAACATACATACATATATGTACACATGTGTATGTACACATATGTGTATACACACATATGTGTATACATGTATATGCTTGTTTCCTATTAAGTACACATATATGTATGTATGTATGTATATACTTGTTTCCCATTAAATATGTGTATATATGTATGTATGTATAAACATGCATACATATATGTACACATACACGTTAAGATAATATTCATCAATTTGTTTTCTTAAGTGTTTTCATTTGAAGTAGGTGATGAAATGTGTCAAAGTCTATTTGGCATCTATGGAAATAACAGCATGATTTTCTCTTTAGATCTATTAATACAGTGAATTATATTCATGGATGGCTAAGTATTAACCATCTTTGCAATACTGGAATAAAATGCAACTGGTCATGGGGTATTGTGGGTATTGCCCTGGCTGGAATGCAGTGGCATGATCTTGGCTCACTGCAGCCTCAAACTCCCCAGGCCAAGGTGATCCTCCCACCTCAACCTCCAAGTAGCTTGGACTTCAGGCATGTGCCACGATGCCTGGCTAATTTTTGTATTTTTTGTAGAGATGGGGTCTTGCTAATATTGCTCAGGCTGGTCTCGAACACTTGGTCTCAAGCAATCCATCTGCCTTGGCCTCCCAAAGTGTTGGGATTACAGGCATGAGCCTCTATACCAAGCATGGGGTGTTTTCTTAATGTGAAATTGATTTGTTTGATAATATTTCATTTATAATTTTTTACACTGATATTAATATGATAATCTTTAATTTTTTGTTTCATGCTATCTTTTTTCAGGGCTATTGAACACTGTTATATATTGCTGCTTTTTTAAAAATGGAAGTTTTCTTTCATTTCCTATAGTCCAGGAAAATTTAAACACCATTGAGACCATTTAGTTTGTGAAAATTTGATAAAAAGTCCCCTTATCTGGGCCTGGTGCTTTCCTATGGATGAAGTTCTTTTATAATATTCTCTATTTCTCCTACAGAAACTAATCTTTTAAGCTTTCTATTTCAGCTAGAGTCCATTTTGATACACTATATATTCCAGGAAAAGTATACATGTTTACAAATGTATTTGTGTAAAAGGGTACAAAGTAGTCTCTTGTGATTTTTAAATACCTTCTATGTTTCAACAGTTCATTATTTACATATCTGACATTTACCAATTTCGCTAGTTTTTTGCTAGAATTTTTACTCATTAATTAATTTTACTCCTTTCTGTTCTCTATATTTCTCTTTTATTTTTATTATTTTCTTCCTGTACTATCTTGTCTTAGTTTTAATAAAATATTTGTGTCACGTACTATAAAATTAACTCTTTTAAGGTGTACAAATGAATGGTCTTTAGTATATTCACAAGTTTTAGTATACTGAAGTATATCACAAGTGCAACCATCACTTCTATTTAATTTCAGAACATTTTTACCATCTCAAAAGGAATCTGTACCCATCAGCAATCACTCCCCATTTCCCCCAAACCTCCTAACCCTAGGCAACCATTAATGTACTTTCTATCTCTATGGATTTGTTTATTCAAGAATACCAAAGATTGCCAGCAAACCACCAGAAGCTCTCAAAAGGAACCAACCTGCCACCACCTTGATCTCAAACTTCTAGCCCATGGGAACTGTGAGACAATAAATTTCTGTTTCTGTTGTTTAAAGTCATTCAGTTTGTAGTACTTTGTTATAGCAGCCCTAGCAAACTAACACAAAGATCCAACTAATACAATAATCAATTTTTATGAATGTTCTATCTGCTCTTTAGAATAAAGTATGCTTCTATTATCAAGGTGTAATGTCTGACATATATTCACAATAGCTACTTTATTGATTATGTTATTTAGATCTTCTATGTATTTATCTACTAACTTATTTTATACTGAGAATAACATGTTAGTCTCCTCTGATTGAGTTTCTATATATATCTTCTTAAGCTTCTTATTTTGGCTGTATCAAGGTGGCTGGTGTGTTATTTGGAGCATATTTATAACTATTAAATCTTCCTTATGAATTACAGCATTAAGCATTAAAAAGTATCCATTTAAGTCATATTTAATGCTTTTCAGCTTCAGTTTTATTTTGTTTGGTGGCAGAATGAGAATTCCTGCTTTCTTATACTTTCCACTTATCTGGATAATTTTTGCTTATCCTTTTATTTTTGGCCTTTCTGAATCACTTTAGGTATGTATCTTGCATGTGGTAGAGAGTTGTTTCTTACTTTGTAAGCCAATTTGTAAATTTTTTTATTTTAAGGTTGTTCACACTTATTAATGTGACTGAGATGCTTGGCCACAATTCTGTCAGATTTTTTATTATAATACAATGGATTATAATACAGTATACTATAATTAGTGCTTTCTTCCCTCTATTCTGTTTTGTGTTTAAAAAATCATTTATTTGGGTAAGGAGGAAAGTTTATACTTTTGTTCTGGAATTATCATATACATATATATATATAAATTTTTTTTTTTTTTGAGATGGAGTCTCGCTGTGTCACCCAGGCTGGAGTGCAGTGGTGCAATCTCGGCTCACTGCAACCTCTGCCCCCCGGGTTCAAGCGATTCTCCTGCTTCAGCCTCCTGAGCACATGGGATTACAGGTGCACCATCATGCCTGGTTAATTTTTGTATTTTTAGTAGAGACGGCGTTTCACCATGTTGGTCAGGCTGGTCTTGAACTCCTGACCTCGTGATCTGCCTGCCTCGGCCTCCCAAAGTGCTGGGATTACAGGTGTGAGCTATCGCGCCCAGCCTATCCAATATACTAATACCTTTAATATTAATTAAAGGTGAAATATTATTTACCTTAAAGGTAAAATAAAAATTAAGGTAATTTTTTGAAATACCTACAGTCCCTCTTTTCCTTATTTGACTTTCTATAACTAGTTTGCCGGTGTAAAATGGTATATTTTGACTCCCAGTTATTGCCTGTGCAACAATTACTGAGCTTATCTTACTTACTCCTTACTCTCCCCCTTCTCTCATTTAAAAAAATTGCATTATTTCTAGCTTATTGGAATATAACATTTACACATAATTATCCCACCCTTGCCCCATTGTTGTTTTAGTCTTATATATTTCATTAAATACATAAACAGTAACCATCAGACCTTTTGCCAAAGTCTGCCCAGTTATCTCTTGACTTAATGAAGCTCATCCTCTAATACATCTCTTAGGAAGGGATCACTTGTGAAAACCATATTACTTCAATTCTTGTAGGTTTAAAACCATGTTCTCACACATGATACTCTAAGGACAGCTTGACTCTTTCTTGACTCATACTTTATGACATTTTTTGACATTTAAAAAAAATGCTGCTATTTTCTAGGCCCACTCTGTACATTCCTGCTGAGAATTCTGATACCAACCTACTTTTTTTCTCCTTGCAAGTAATTTTTTGAAAAAAAATTTTTTTGCCAGGAAGCTTTGAAGATTTTTTATTATTAAAGTCTAGGATATGAATCAGAGTTAATTATCCTGGGTCAATTTTCTCCAGGATACGACAAGTCTTTTCAATATGTAGATTAGGTCTTTTATTTCCAGAAAGCTTTCTTGGATTATAATTTTAAATATTAATTCTGTTCTCTTGTTTTGGTTTTATTCTTCAGAGACATCAATTATTTGCACGTGAAATCTTTGCCAATCTTCCAACTACTTTTTCTTTTTACTCCTTTATCTTTTTTACTCCTTTATCTCATTTTTCTTCTGTTTTTTATACCTTTATTCAATGCCCCTTGCTAAATGTTTAGTCAAATATATTCTCCCCTGTAGTTCTTGTAATTTAATCTTCATTTCAATTTCTTTCCTAAGTTCAATCACCCTTGTTTCATCTTGGTTTTTTTTTTTTTTTTTTTTTTTTTTTTGAGACAGAGTCTCGCTGTCGCCCAGGCTGGAGTGCAGTGGCACGATCTCAGCTCACTGCAGGCTCCGCCCCCCGGGGTTCACACCATTCTCCTGCCTCAGCCTCCCGAGTAGCTGGGACTACAGGCGCCCGCCACCTTGCCCAGCTAATTTTTTGTATTTTTAGTAGAGACGGGGTTTCACTGTGTTAGCCAGGATGGTCTCGATCTCCTGACCTCATGATCCGCCCGCCTTGGCCTCCCAAAGTGCTGGGATTACAAGTGTGAGCCACCGCGCCTGGCCCATCTTGGTTTTTATTTCTCTTGTTTTTTAAATTTTTCATTCAACTTTTTTTATATCTGGAAATGATTGTTTAAAATATTCAATTCAAGTTATACTGCTAAGTTCAATCTTCTTCCATGTTGTGGTTGGTTTTGAGGAGGAACTGTCATCAATTCACAGACTTAATTTTCATTTTCTATTTTTGTCTTACAGGAACCTTGCATACATACATTTTTTCTGCACATATTGTGAAATTTTGAAACTAGAAAACCCTCCATAACAGCTACCTGCTGTAAGCATTCTGTAGTGGCTTCAGGATTTCTCTTTCATGAGTATCCATGTCAGCATAGTGAAGTGCAGTTTTCTTCATGAATAGCTTTTTTTTTCTTTTTCTGGTAGCAGGGGGAGGATTTGGTTCATCTCTGATTTTGTACATTTCTTTAACTTCTGCAGGACCCTTAAAATTCTCCCTCTTACTTTCTTCTTTCTGTTTATGCCTTAGTCTCTGAAGAGTGCCTCTCCCCTCCTCTTCTTTTACTACTCCCGAGAAACTGATTTTCAGAGACAACAAACATTGGGCATACTTTCAAGTACCTTCCCTGTAGCCAGTAGTCTGATATAACACATCCTAGACTTATTTTCAGTAATGTTGCACTTAAGAGTGTGACTCTCTTTCGGTTGGTGATTTTCTCTTTGCTCCATCAATTCTTAGTTCCTATTCTTCATTTTCTTCTTTTTTTATACAGTCTCATCAGAACGTACCTGCTCTCAACACCATACAAGGTTAAGATATGAGCTCCACAGATATCTCTGCTAGTTACACGTAATTTGAAGTTCATAATATTCAAGGTCTAAATTATGTGTGATTTCAATTGCTCTCCTTGACACTCTTTATGATGTTTCAGGGGCTACACAGAAATTCAGATGTAGGCATCCACCATTATCCTAAGACAACCTGAAAGTCTCTAGCAGTTTTCTTTTCTTTTTTATTATTATACTTCAAGTTTTAGGGTACACGTGTACAACGTGCAGGTTTGTTACATATGTATACATGTGCCATGCTGATGTGCTGCACCCATTAACTCATCATTTAACATTAGGTATATCTCCTAATGCTATCCCTCCCCCAGCCCCTCACCCCACAACAGGCCCCAGAGTGTGATGTTCCCCTTCCTGTGTTCATGTGTTCTCATTGTTCAATTCCCACCTATGAGTGAGAACATGCAGTGTTAGATTTTTTGTCCTTGCGATAGTTTACTGAGAATGATGATTTCCAGTTTCATCCATGTCCCTACAAAGGACATGAACTCATCATTTTTTATGGCTGCATAGTATTCCATGGTGTATATATGCCACATTTTCTTAAACCAGTCTATGATTGTTGGACATTTGGGTTGGTTCCAAGTCTTTGCTATTGTGAATAGTGCCGCAATAAACATATGTGTGCATGTGTCTTTATAGCAGCACATTTTATAATCCTTTGGGTATATACCCAGTAATGGGATCACTGGGTCAAATGGTATTTCTAGTTCTAGATCCCTGAGGAATCGCCACACTGACTTCCACAATGGTTGAACTAGTTTACAGTCCCACCAACAGTGTAAAAGCATTCCTATTTCTCCACATCCTCTCCAGCACCTGTGTTTCCTGACTTTTTAATGATCGCCATTCTAACTGGGGTGAGATGGTATCTCACTGTGGTTTTGATTTGCATTTCTCCAATGGCCAATGATGATGAGCATTTTTTCATGCATCTTTTGGCTGCATAAATGTCTTCTTTTGAGAAGTGTCTCTTCATATCCTTCACCCACTTTTTGATGGGGTTGGTTTTTTCTTCTAAATTTGTTTGAGTTCATTGTAGATTCTTGATATTAGCCCTTTGTCAGATCAGTAGATTGCAAAAGTTTTCTACCACTCTGTAGGTTGCCTGTTCACTCTGATGGCAGTTTCTTTTGCTGTGCAGAAGCTCTTTAGTTTAATTAGATCCCATTTGTCAATTTTGGCTTTTGTTGCCATTGCTTTTGGTGTTTTAGACATGAAGTCCTTGCCCATGCCTATGTCCTGAATGGTATTGCCTAGGTTTTCTTCTAGGGTTTTTATGGTTTTAGGTCTAATATTTTAAGTCTTTAATCCATCTTGAATTAATTTTTGTATAAGGTGTAAGGAAGGAATCCAGTTTCAGCTTTCTACATATGGCTAGCCAGTTTTCCCAGCACCATTTGTTAAACAGGGAATCCCTTCCCCATTCCTTGTTTTTGTCAGGTTTGTCAAAGATCAGATCGTTGTAGATGTGTGGTATTATTCCTGAGGGCTCTGTTCTGTTCCATGGGTCTATATCTCTGTATTGGTACCAGTACCATGCTGTTTTGGTTTTGGTTACTGTAGCCTTGTAGTATAGTTTGAAGTCAGGTAGTGTGATGCCTCCAGCTTTGTTCTTTTGGCTTAGGATTGACTTGGCAATGCAGGCTCTTTTTTGGTTCCATATGAACTTTAAAGTAGTTTTTTCCAATTCTGTGAAGAAAGTCATTGGTAGCTTGATGGGGATGGCATTGAATCTATAAATTACCTTGGGCAGTATGGCCATTTTCACAATATTGATTCCTCCTACCCATGAGCATGGAATGTTCTTCCATTTGTTTGCATCCTCTTTTATTTCGTTGAGCAGTGGTTTGTAGTTCTCCTTGAAGAGGTCCTTCACATCCCTTGTAAGTTGGATTCCTAGGTATCTTATTCTCTTTGAAGCAATTGTGAATGGGAGTTCACTCATGATTTGGCTCTCTGTTTGTCTGTTATTGGTGTATAAGAATGCTTATGATTTTTGCACATTGATTTTGTATCCTGAGACTTTGCTGAAGTTGCCTATCAGCTTAAGACTTTGGGCTGAGACGATGGGGTTTTCTAGATATCCAATCATGTCATCTGCAAACAGGGACAATTTGACTTCCTGTTTTCCTAATTGAATACCCTTTATTTCCTTCTCCTGCCTGATTGCCCTGGCCAGAACTTCCAACACTACGTTGAATAGGAGTGGTGAGAGAGGGCATCCCTGTCTTGTGCCAGTTTTCAAAGGGAATGCTTCCAGTTTTTGCCCATTCAGTATGATATTAGCTGTGGGTCTGTCATAAATAGCTCTTACTATTTTGAGATCCATCCCATCAATACCTAATTTATTGAGAGTTTTTAGAATGAAGGGTTCTTGAATTTTGTCAAAGGCCTTTTCTGCATCTATTGAGGTAATCACGTGGTTTTTGCTGTTGGTTCTGTTTATATGCTGGATTAGGTTTATTGATTTGCATATGTTGAACCAGCCTCGCATCCCAGGGATGAAGCCCACTTGATCACGGTGGATAAGCTTTTTCAGGTGCTGCTGGATTCGGTTTGCCAGTATTTTATTAAGGATTTTTGCATCGATGTTCATCAGGGATATTGGTCTAAAATTCTCTTTTTTTGTTGTGTCTCTGCCAGGCTTTGGTATCAGGATGATGCTGGCCTCATAAAATTAGTTAGGGAGAACTTCCTCTTTTTCTATCGATTGGAATAGTTTCAGAAGGAATGGTACCAGCTCCTCCTTGTACCTCTGGTAGAATTTGGCTGTGAATCCATCTGGTCCTGGACTTTTTTTGGTTGGTAAGCTATTAATTATTGCCTCAATTTCAGAGCCTGTCATTGGTCTATTCAGAGATTCAACTTCTTCCTGGTTTAGTCTTGAGAGGGTGTATGTGTCGAGGAATTTATCCATTTCTTGTAGATTTTCTAGTTTGTTTGCGTAGAGGTGTTTATAGTATTCTCTTATGGTAGTTTGTATTTCTGTGGGATTGGTGGTGATATCCCCTTTATCATTTTTTATTGCGTCTATTTTATTCTTCTCTCTTTTCTTCTTTATTAGTCTTGCTAGCAGTCTATCAATTTTGTTGATCTTTTCAAAATACCAGCTCCTGGATTCATTGATTTTGTGAAGGGTTTTTTGTATCTCTATTTCCTTCAGTTATGCTCTGTTCTTAGTTATTTCTTGCCTTCTGCCAGCTTTTGAATGTGTTTGCTCCTGCTTCTCTAGTTCTTTTAATTGTGATGTTAGGGTGTCAATTTTAGATCTTTCCTGCTTTCTCTTGTGGGCATTTAGTGCTATAAATTTCCCTCTACACACTGCTTTAAATGTGTCCCACAGATTCTGGTATGTTGTGTCTTTGTTCTTGTTGGTTTCAAAGAACATCTTTATTTCTGCCTTCATTTCGTTATGTACCCAGTAGTCATTCAGGAGCAGGTTGTTCGGTTTCCATGTAGTTGAGCGGTTTTGAGTGAGTTTCTTAATCCTGAGTTCTAGTTTGATTGCACTGTGGTCTGAGAGACAGTTTGTTATAATTTCTGTTCTTTTACATTTGCTGAGGAGTGCTTTACTTCCAACTATGTGGTCAATTTTGGAATAGGTGCGACATGGTGCTGAGAAGAATGTATATTCTGTTGATTTGGGGTGGAGAGTTCTGTACATGTGTATTAGGTCTGCTTGGGGCAGAGCTGAATTCAATTCCTGGATATTCTTGTTAACCTTCTGTCTCGTTGATCTGTCTAATGTTGACAGTGGGGTGTTAAAGTCTCCCATTATTGTTGTGTGGGAGTCTAAGTCTCTTTGTGGGTCTCTTGGACTTGCTTTATCAATCTGGGTGCTCCTGTATTGGGTGCATATATATTTAGGATAGTTAGCTCTTCTTGTTGAATTGATCCATTTACCATTATGTAATGGCCTTCTTTGTCTCTTTTGATCTTTGTTGGTTTAAAGTCTGTTTTGTCAGAGACTAGGATTGCAACCTCTGCCTTTTTTTGTTTTCCATTTGCTTGGTAGATCTTCCTCTATCCCTTTATTTTGAGCCTATGTGCATCTCTGCATGTGAGATGGGTTTCCTGAATACAGCACACTGATGGGTCTTGACTCTTTATCCAATTTGACAGTGTGTGTCTTTTAATTGGAGCATTTAGCCCATTTACATTTAAGGTTAATATTGTTATGTGTGAATTTGATCCTGTCAGTTGATGTTAGCTGGTTATTTTGCTTGTTAGTTGATGCAGTTTCTTCCTAGCCTCGATGGTCTTTACAATTTGGCATGTTTTTGCAGTGGCTGGTACCAGTTGTTCCTTTCCATGTTTAGTGCTTCCTTCAGGAGCTCTTTTAGGGCAGGCCTGGTGGTGACAAAATCTCTCAGCATTTGCTTGTCTGTAAAGGATTTTATTTCTCCTTCACTTTTGAAGCTTAGTTTGGCTGGATATGAAATTCTGGGTTGAAAATTCTTTTCTTTAAGAATGTTGAATATTGGCCCCCACTCTCTTCTGGCTTGTAGAGTTTCTGCAGAGAGATCAGCTGTTAGTCTGATGGGCTTCCCTTTGTGGGTAGCCCGACCTTTCTCTCTGGCTGCCCTTAACATTTGTTCCTTCATTTCAACTTTGGTGAATCTGACAATTATGTGTCTTGGAGTTGCTCTTCTCAAGGAGTATCTTTGTGGCATTCTCTGTATTTCCTGAATTTGAATGTTGGCCTGCCTTGCTAGGTTGGGGAAGTTCTCCTGGATAATATCCCGCAGAGTGTTTTCCAACTTGGTTCCATTCTCCTTGTCACTTTCAGGTACACCAATCCGACATAGATTTGATCTTTTCACATAGTTCCATAGTTCTTGGAGGCTCTGTTCGTTTCTTTTTATTCTTTTTTCTTAAACTTCTCTTCTTGCTTCATTTCATTCATTTGATCTTCCATCACTGATATCCTTTCTTCCAGTTGATCGAATTGGCTACTGAGGCTTGTGCATTTGTCACATAGTTCTCGCGCCATGGTTTTCAGCTCCGTCAGGTCCTTTAAGGACTTCTCTGCATTGGTTATTCTAGTTAGCCATTCGTCTAGTTTTTTTTCAAGGTTTTTAACTTCTTTGCTCTGGGTTCGAACTTCCTCCTTTAGCTCAGAGTAGTTTGATCGTCTGAAGCCTCCTTCTCTCAACTCGTCAAAGTCATTCTCCATCCAGCTTTGTTCCATTGCTGGTGAGGAGCTGCTTTCCTTTGGAGGAGGAGAGGCGCTCTGATTTTTGGAGTTTCCAGTTTTTCTGCTCTGTTTTTTCCCCATCTTTGTGGTTTTATCTACCTTTGGTCTTTGATGATACTGATATACAGATGGGGTTTTGGTGTTGATGTCCTTTCTGTTTGTTAGTTTTCCTTCTAACAGTCAGGACCCTCAGCTGCAGGTCTGTTGACGTTTGCTGGAGGTCCACTCCAGACCCTGTTTGCCTGGGTTTCAGCAGTGGAGGCTGCAGAACAGCGGATATTGGTGAACAGCAAATGTTGCTGTCTGATCGTTCCTCTGGAAGTTGTCTCAGAGGAGTACCCAGCCGTGTGAGGTGTCAGTCTGCCCCTACTGGGGGTGCCTCCCAGTTAGGCTACTCAGGGGTCAGGGACCCACTTGAAGAGACAGTCTGTCCGTTCTCAGATCTCCAGCTGCTTGCTGGGAGAACCACTACTCTCTTCAAAGCTGTCAGACAGGGACATTAAATCTGCAGAGGTGTTCCATTGTTTGGCTATGCCCTGCCCCCAGAGGTGGAGTCTACAGAGGCAGGCAGGCCTCCTTCATCTGCGGTGGGCTCCACCCAGTTTGAGCTTCCCGGCCACTGTTTACCTACTCAAGCCTCGGCAATGGCAGGCACCCATCCCCCAGCCTGGCTGCTGCCTTGCAGTTTGATCTCAGACTGCTGTGCTAGCAATGAATGAGGCTCCGTGGGCGTAGGACCCTTCAAGCCTGGCGCAGGATATAATCTCCCGGTGTGCCGTTTGCTGAGACCATTGGAAAAGCACAGTATTAGGGTGGGAGTGACCCGATTTTCCAGGTGTCATCTGTCACCCCTTTCTTTGACTAGGAAAGGGAATTCCCTGACCCCTTGCACTTCCCGGGTGAGGCAATGCCTCACCCTGCTTCGGCTCATGCTCAGTGCACGGCACCCACTGTCCTGCACCCACTGTCCGACACTCCCCAGTGAGATGAACCCGGTACCTCAGTTGGAAATGCAGAAATCACCCGTCTTCTGTGTCGCTCACGCTGGGAGCTGTAGACTGGAGCTGTTCCTATTTGGCCATCTTGGCTCCACCTCCCAGTTTTATTTTCAATAGCCTCTCCTCTTAAGTGTAATCATTAGTAAATGTCATTTTATTAGAATTCTGCATTGCCATAAAGGTTTATTTTGGCTTCTTACAAAGTTATCTTTTTGGGATTTTATGAAATGGATTCCTTAAACCTGACTAGTATCAATCTTCAGAAACCAATTATATGGTTTCTAAATTTGATCTCTAGTCTGACTTTTCTACATAGAAATCATTTTCTGCCATCCACTGAGCTTAGAAGTCTTCTATTCCTTCAAAAATATATATTCCTCCTTAAAAATAAGTAGAAGGTGTCATCTCTTCAATGTCAATGACTGTCTGGGACTACCCATCAGTACAGGGCTTTTGCAGGGTCATTCCATAAAAATAGTTAAGTATCTAATGCTACATCAGCCATCATCTTATTAACTTTCATATCACCACGTCTTGGAGTTTGCTTTGTTGCTACATTACACTGGAATTTAGCCACTCCTACTACAACTTTAGGTGTATTTTTACATAAAAACCTCCTTTCAATCCACTCTTAAAGTATCTTTTCCTCTCCCTGTGGCTACAGTTTTAAATTCTAAAACAGGATCTTTTGCATCTGTTGTCTCATGGACTCTAAGAGTACTGACTACAAAGACTGGTCTCTAATCCTCTTATCTTATGTCAGTTTCATGCTCTGGTGGTATTCCGGTAGGTTCAACCAACTTGTAGAGCTGCATTGTCCAATACAATAGCTACTATCCACATGTGGCTATTTAAATTTAAATTAGGCCAGGTAGAGTGGCTCACACCTGTAATACCAATACTTTGGGAGGCCCAGGCAAGAGGATTGTGTGAGGCCGGGAGTTCAAGACCAGCCTGGGCAACATAGCAAGACCCTATCTCTTAAAAAAAAAAAATTAGGTGAGCATGGTGGCACACACCTGTAATCTTAGCTACTCAGGAGGCTGAAGTGGGAGAATTGCTTGAGCCTAGGAGTTTGAGGCTGCAGGGAGCTATCATCACACCCCTGTACTGGAGAGACCCTGTCTCTAAAAGTAAATAAATTTAAACTAGCAAAATTAAAGAGAACTAAAAATTCTGTTCCTCAGAACATAATGTTTGAACATATATTTCAAGTGCTCAAGAGAGCCACATGTGGCTAGTGGCTACTGCTGAAGAGTACAGATATAGAATATTTTCATCCTCACAGAAAGGTCCTTTGGACAGTACTATTCGAAGTCTTAATTCAATTGTCTTCAGCTTTAATGCTATCTTCTTGCCACTGTTGGGAAAAAACCCATTTCCTTCTCTCTTTATTCCCAGGTGTTTTGGGCCAGTGTCTGCTGGAGTATGGTTAGGAAGACATGTGCTTCTGGATCTTTATTCTTTTCTTACCTCCCCATGGATCTTCCAAACTTCCTTGCCTTTAGTTTTTTCTTACCAGCCTGCCATAAATTTATTCAGCTATAGATGCCAAACTACATTAAATCCTTACTTAAAAAAAAATCTCATAACAATATATGGCTATTATATCTTAATCAGACTACTCAAGACTCCTGCAAGTACAATTCTTTTCTTATTCTGTCTAGGTAATCTATTAGCATCGGGGCTTTACATTGAAGAAATGTAAAGGAGTTGCCAGATATGATTTATCTTTTGTGATCCAGGAGGCAAAGTGGGGCAGCTGCAGCTTTCCTTAAGACTGTAAGAAATCTCCTTGAATTCTCAGATTTAGTTATTTATATCTAGGAAGTGATGATCAAGGTGAAGTTTCCTTATGTTAGACCATGACTGTGCTATCTGCTTGGAAATAACCTAAACTAGAAAACCTCTATGCAAAGAGGAGAAAACCTTTGTGATTCATAAATCTCTATATTAAATTAAAAGACTAAAAGTCCTTTGAGTTACCTGAAAACCAGGTAAAGGTATGGGGCTAGGGACAAGCACAGGGTAGTTTCATTGTAGTTTAGAGCAGGAATAGAGGCTGTAACATTGATAATGCACATCTATAGTCAGGAAGGCATAACACTTAACCTAGAGGAGATTCAAGGCTCCTCCCCTCTGTTGGGATCATCTCCACACTGGCTGCTACCCACACTGGTTACACAAACTCACTGCCCCAGAAACATGTGCTCATTACCATCACGTATATCTTTTATCCTAAGTAAGTGCTTGCTTCTATTAATGGAAGGAAATATAACCCTTCCATTATAGAATGGTAATCCCAAAATTCATGAGGGTCTTAGGCTCTCATATCTTACCATATGGGTTCTAGATATGCAAAAAAGAGTAATTCAGTTAAATTTTTTCCAATTTATTCATATACAGTGATCTGGTATTTTAAATACCAGTTCTCACTATCATCAAGTTTGGGGATAATCTACATTATGTTGCCAAAGAAAAGAATAAAGTTCACTTGCCCCTTGAAAAAGTAAACTTAAAGATTTAGCTTCATTAAAACTAACATTAATTCAGTCAAAATGTACAATGTTAAAATTGCTGACATTTCATATGACATATATCCATAGGAAATATGTGAGAAGACTTACATAAACTGCTGCTATATTATACAATTATATACATCTTTACTTACGAAGATGCAGTAACCTAAAATATAACCATCAAATCATGATCCTTCAAAAACAACAAAAACTGCAAATCCCTGAGATTCAAGCTCAAAGGGCATCTCATGGATTCCTAATTCTCAGTCAGATCTCATAATTCAGGTAAAATAAAAATTTCTTCTTTCACTAAATCTCAAACAAAAATGTCATTTTGTCATCTTTTCTTTAAGCCTCCAATCTTTCTTTGCTATACATTTTTAATTATATTATCTTAGCATACCTGATTTTTATACAAGGTTTCCTTCAAGCTTGTAAGAGCATGAATACGAACATCGACATTTTCATGTTGAATGGCCTTCATAGAGAGCTGAAGAGTTGTTTGAAGATCAGTGCTCTCAGAGGTCTCCTATACATACAAAGCACAGAGAGACAGACCTTATTAATCGACTATTTTAACAACCATTTCCAAAGGCCTGAATTCTCTATATAGTTACCATTAAACTATACCAAAACAATTTTTTAAAGTAATAAAATTTCCATTCCTTCCTTTGTATAGCATAAGTCATTTTTAGTAATTCTGAGGGAAACAGATTTCATTGTAAAATTTTTAGACCTGGAGAAAAATTTTATCCCAACTAAGTAAGAATTTATTTCTCTAAAATAAGTACTTCTTGACAGGAAGTACAAGTTTCCCTTAATTTACAAAGGGCTACATAATAGCTTTGAACAAGGTCTATGGATTATATAGGTAGTTCACTTCCTTTCACTACCCAAGGTGACACCCAAGGTCAGGTATCCCACTTTCTACCCAGAAGTTCTATGAAATCACCACTAACATCTTCATAATTTTAAAGAGCTCACTAAGATTTAAGATGCTGGAATTATAGATTATTCCCCTTCTAAATCTCAGGAATCATTGACATCTGACATTTCTATATCATGGTTTGTAGCACAACAAAACTAGAATCATCTCACAGCTTTCCTTTCTTCTCTTAGGGTGTGCCGCTGTGGTAGCTCTTCTTTTTGAGACAATAAGTAAGGACACTTTGGTCTGGGTAGTAAAGGCATAAGAATGGTATTGTATTTTTTGCTCTCTGTTCTATCTAATGCTGTTACATATTTAATCTAAATGCTAAAACTTCCCTCCAAAACTCAGGGATTCATGGAATCATTATCTACTCACCAGGAATTAGCCATCAGAATAGGACTATATTATCCCTAGATATGATCCTAAAGGACCTTTATTCAATGTATTGGAACTTCGGAACAATTCTGTATTAATGATCTCCTAAACCACAAATTAAAAATTAAATACCTTTCTGTATTCCTGGAGAATGGCTTTTATCTTTTTTAATTCTGGATGATCAGGTAAAAAATATATTTCATGAAGAAAATCTTGCACAGCATCCCTAATAGTTAGTTGGAATAAAAAGAATTATTTGCCAAGAATATGAATACTAAAAAAACGTAAAGTAAAAGTTGAAACTAAGGCCAATTTAATTCATAATTAAAAGTACTAGTTGATTACTGAGCTGCAAAGTATTTTCTAACTATGTCTAAGATGCTCAGCTAAATTATTAGTGGAAAATGACCAAAGCTATGAAAATCACTCTATAATAGTGCTACAATAAACCATGCTTCTCAGCATACAAACCCATATATACAGTCCCTTCCTCTTCAAGCTGGGCTGAGTGTGTGACTTGCTTTAGCAAATAGACTGTGGCAGAAGATATGCGGTGCCAATTTGGGACCTACGTGTTAAAAATGCCTGCAAGTTTCCATTTGTGTGTTCTGGAGAGCCCTGAGTCACTATGTAAGAAGTGTGGCCACCAACATGGACAGACCGTGGTACAGAGAGAGAGACTGTGAGACTACACGGAATGAGAGAGAGGCCCAGCCCAGTCTACCTGCCAGCTGAATGTGGCCACATTAGTGACCACTTGGAAGACCAGTAGAACTGACCAGCTGAGCACAGTGCAGATTGCAAAATTATGAGCAAATAAAAATGCTCATTGTTTTAAGATGCTAGGTTTTGGAGTGATTTGGAATGTACCAATAGACAGCCAAAGACTACCCCAATACACAAATTATCATGAAGAATTGTAGAAAAAAATATATAAATAATCCTTATCGGGGCTATAATTTTTAATTTCCTTCTAATATAATAACTGCTCTAATCTTTCTGGGTCCAAATATAAGCGTTTCTAAATCCTAGTCTTCGTTAACTCATGCAATAAATATATATTAAATAACTACTATGTGCTACTACATGCTAAGCACTCTGCTAGTCACTGGGGATGGAACAATAAATAAAGCCAAAGTAGTGCCTTCATTCAGCAAGCTTAAGGTCTTCTATCTTGCAGCATGATCATAACTCACTGCAGCCTCAAACTCCTGGGTTCGAGCAATCTTCCTGCCTCAGCCTGCAGTAGCTAGGATTACAGGCTCTTTTTGCTTTTTTTTTTAAAATGTTTCTGTATTTTTTGTAGAGATGGGGTTCTCACTATGTTGCCCAGGCTCCTGGCCTCAAGCAATCTTCCTGCCTTGTCCTCCCAAAGTATTGGTATTGTTGGCATGAGCCACCGTGCCTGGTCAGGATTTTTCTTATGATTATGAGAAAGGTAGAGAAATGATACTTCTGTAATAAACAGCAAAGATATGACTATGTACAAAAAAATTTAAAAGGTACTTGAAAAGTAGTCCCAAAATCTAAATGATTTTGTTGTTTTATCATGCACAAAATATCAAAATATCAAAAATAAAAGTATTTTAACTAAATAAAAACACATTAACTTTTCCTTCTTTTATGATTTTTCCCTCATTAGACAGTTACTGCAACTGACTAAAGGGACCAGCAATAGCATATGGGTGAGTAGGTGAATAAGTAGTACTTCAATCTCAACTTTTCACAAGCAAAGGAATGATTATATACAACATTAAGTAAAATCACAGAAAAAAATGTAAATATATAGAAAGATATCCCAGTCTAAAAAGCAGCCTGAATCAAAAATACAAATGGGAAAGAATAATGTATGTTCTGTCAATAGTAGTCCACATTGGCTATAGCCTAATGCCTGTTTTGAAAAATTATGGGGGAAGATAGTAAGAAATAGTCTGTGGCCAGATTTTTAGAAAGCCTTCAATATCAAGCTAAGCAATTTGGAATTTATCAATTAGGAAACGGAGAATCTCAGAATGCCTTTGTATGCTGGAATGACACCAATAAAGAGATATTTTTAAAACACAGTTCTAGTAACAATATCAAGAAAAGTGATAAAAGCTTAAAGGAAGAGAGGCTGGTTCAAAGCTTAATGCAATGAAGTAATAAGGGTTTCAACTAAGGTAAGCTGCAGAAAATAGGCATCTCTCCTAACCTTTCTCATGCTATTCAACTATCTGCCTTTTGACTGTGCAAAGAAAGGTAAATTAGGTTTCACATTTACAGAATTAATGAAAAATAATTTTTAACTGCTGACCCATTAATTAGTGAGCTTTAGAAATAATTATAATAGAAGCAATGCCACAACTGAAATAGCATCATTTCAATATGTAATTACATGCCAATTACTTTTGTTTATTGATGAACCCTGAAATTCAAAAAAGTGACAGTTCCACATTACCATCAGTAATTTTGAGACACAAAAATACAGTTTAAAAAGTTATTATTTTACTGTTAATTTCAGTTACAATACCTGTTTTCAATTATGAGGTAGTGAAAGATAGCTGCAGTTTCTTTAGGCTGGATATGTATAAGAGGTAACAAAGCTACTATTACATGACTGAGAAGGGAGCCCAGACAAGCATGATCCAGGCAACGAACAAAGCAGTCCCAAGCTCTGTGTGAAAAAACAAATAGAAATGAAGTCCAGTTAGTTTTATTATTTGTAAAGCTCTATCAATCAGTAATTAGTTGAAGACACATGATATATACAAACAATAGATTAAAAGGCAGCTTTAAACATGGAATAAAGATCAGTGCTATATATTCAAATAAAGTGATGTCCAAATTATATGAAGTCAAAAAAGCAAGGTGAAAAACAGTGTTTGGGGCAGAATTAATACAAAAAAAAAGTGTGTGTGTGTATTTGTTTATTCTTTTACAAAGGGTGGATATACAAAAATTAATAAAAATAGGTATCTGTAGAGGTCAAAATTGGAATCTAGATTTCTGACTATAATTTGTTACACAGACTTGAATTTGGGACTATGCAAATGTTTTATACAACTTTTTTTTTTTTTTTTTTGAGACGGAGTCTCGCTCTGTCCCCCAGGCTGGAGTGCAATAGCGTATATAACTTTTAAATTAAATAAAATAGAGGGAAAAAGCAACCCTTAAAAATTTTAAACAAACTGAAACAAGTGAACCTAACTAAATATTCAGTTGGTAGCACATGCACACAGAAAATAAGTACTTCACATGATTTTAAAACATATTCTTTATGAAAATTTTCTAGTAGCTACATTCACTTAAGACTTAGAAGCAATGACAGTAGGCCCAATGAGTGCCTATGCTGGGAATTAATCTGGGCTCAAAAGAACCAGAGCCAGGGTTCCTTGAAGAAATCGCTAATTTTGAGTCAGGGGCAGGAAATGTGCAAGATGAGCCCAGGACATCTTGTCATGCCAGAAAGCAGAGAATCTATTAGAGATTAATGGAGGCCATATCAAAACTCATAGATGCCAACTTGAAGGGATTTCTACTTGCTTAAGACGGGACAATTTCAGCAATAAAAAAGGATAGTGATTGTAATGGATAAAAATTAACCAAACATAAAAATCTGTTATCAAAATGATATTATAAAAGAAGAAAAACTTCACTGGAGGTTGCTACAGCACAAACCTATATTCCTAAATTGATTAATTAAAGGGAAATATTCAAGTATTTATGAACTGCTTTATATGAACTATGGTTGTTTTCCTTTTAAAGACAAGGTCCTGCTATGTTGCCCAAGCGAGACTCAAACTCCTGGCCTCAAATGATCCTTCCACCTCAGCTTCCTAAGCAGCTGGGACGACAGATACGCACAATCATGCCCGGCTAGCCAAATTTTATGAGGAATTTTGTTTTAAGAAGAATCCCACCTAGTAAATACAGAAGGAATAATAAAATTAGAAAATCACTATTTTATCAACTGTAATGAAATAATGGACTTACGCAATGATCATTAATTAATGCTAAAATCATCAGATGAAAGATTAATGGGGAATTTTATAATAAAGGGATCCAGGTTGATAAAACCTACTGTCTAATCTTGCCATTACTAAAAGTGGACAATCAGATATTATTATGTGGCTCATACGGTGCCACAAGAGAAGCACAAAGCCTCACCTATGAGGTATGTTATCATAATAAATTGAACCTAAATCTAATCAAGCATCTATAGGTACCCATTTATAGAAAAAACAGAGAGGAAAGAAAAGAGAGAGGGAAAAGTTAAATTAGCTATTTGCCAAATCCTACATCCTAAAATCTTAACAGCCTAAAATAAGTAAAATGTGTGGGTAGGGAATTTAAGGGATGAAGCTGTTTACAAGAGACACTTAAGGAGCCAGGCAACAAAATACACATATGTAAACTTCGTTTATAGTCTAATTCAAGAAACTATGATGCATACAAACATCTCTGGGAAATGACATATACAACATAATACATACAATATCTTTGGGAAAAATACCTTTGAGACAACTGGAGGAAATGTGAATAAGGACTGAGTTTTAGATTAGATATTTCTATTAATCCTGTTAAGTATAGTAATTCATGAAGGTTATTTTTTAATGCCCTCATCCATTAGATACATCTAAAGTATTTACAAGTACAATGATACGATTCTGGGATCTTCTCTAAAATACCCAACCAACAACCAAAAAGGTAGAAATAGATTAAAAAAAACTAGCAATGTTGATAACTGCTAAGGTTGGGAAATAGGTATGTAGGTTCATTGATAACTCTTCTACTTTCCAGTATGTTAAAAGACTTCCATAGTAAAATGTTTTAAAAGAAGTAAATACATTCTGTTTTAAATACAAATAAATAGTCTTTCTACCTTATTTATTATTTGAACCCAATTTCCCTCAAAGGGATAAGAATTCAGGTTAGTGCTACTGGAAAATGCAAAAAAAAAAAAAATTAATAAACTCAGGCAGTCATTTACCTGCAACACAATTCAGGAAAGTCATCCTTGAATCGAAGGCCAGTTCTCAGTGTGGTCATCATCTTCACCCTCACAGAACTGACATGTTTGGGTCCCATTAACTTCATCAAAGACATCAAACTGTTCAAGGCCTATAGAGTTAAGTAGTGCTTCAGAGTAAAGCTTATAAACATGCTGCCAGAAGCAGATGAGCCCTAAGGACAAGTGCTTCCCACCCAATATCAGGGTGTCATCTATTCTCAGATAACACAAAAGATTGAATAAATGTTGGCCAGTTTGTTTTGTCCAATTGCTTATGTCTTATGTGGGAATTATAAATTTTAAAAATACAAGTTGAGTTCTTTTTTGTTTTTTCCCTTGAAGGTGATTTGTTATTTTAGCCCAGTATTCATCTAGAACAGTAAAATTTCTAATTTATTAAAGGTATAATGTATATTGTTTAATTTCTTTCATATCTATCCCAAACTGTCATACACATATATAAAACAAGCTGAATTAAAATCATTTGAATTTGAGACCATATAAAAATTTTTGAAGTAAATGGAATATTTCATAGTAATCAATAGTTAAGGAAATTTTTGTCCTAATGATATTAAATTCAAGATGTCCTGAATTTAGTAAAACAAATAATTAATGATATACTCAGAAAATGAAACACATGAAAAACACAGAACCAGACCTGTTATCAGCAGCTCCAGTTTATAATAAAGGGGTAAAGAAACTCTCTGGTCGACTTTATATGGCAAAACATGTTCGCTCCTTATGGTTTACAAGACAAACTGTAGTTCTCTCACTTAGGATAGCAATTGAGGAAACAGTAAGAAAGAAGCCACGTAGATGGAATAGTAATTGGTTGGGGGATTAAATTTACTAGTTGACAACAAAAGAACAGGCATTGGTTGCTGAAATTTGCAAAGTTTAATATGGTAACATATGTCTTTCTTGGCTCCTTAAGATTATAAAAAACAAAAAAAGGAGGGGGGAGTATACACTGAAATAAAAGCTTCCATTCGTAGGCGTTTTTTGTTTTTATTGTAATCTTACTGACTGCAGAGGTGAAAAGCAACAGAAAGGGAAATTTTATCAATATCTAAAATTTTACTCCAATTCATAGGATGAAAATTTCCAATGGTGGCCAACTGTTGCAGCAGTCATAATGAAACTTCATTGTGGCACAAGCATTTAAACATAAAGTTGCTTTACATTATAATAACCCTAGATTTCTGGTGTTCAAAAATACCATGGGCCATTACCCACACCAGACCAATCTAAACCAAGGAGACTCAATGATGCAACTTTTGTTTGAGCTTTCAGTGATTGCTAGTCTCTCTCTTCAAATGCTGGACTAAATGTTGTGATGACGTGAGCTTGAAGCCATTGAGGTCATTAACTGGCTCTTAAGTCCAGAGCCAACCCAGATGAATCTGAGCCAAAAGATTGACTCTGAGAACTTTTTTGAGTCCAAAATCAAGTTATACCTAAAGCTACATTATCCTTATGTTTTTAGTAACACAGCCACAAGTTCTTTTTAGTCACTTTGGGTTGGGTGTTCTATCCCTCCTAAACTAAAGAAATGAAACGAATACGATTCCAATTTTTAGACTCCCAAAAAGCGTATATGAGTTCTTCAGCAATAGAGAATGTCATATTTGGTTATTTCTCATCTTTGAATGTTTGTAGCTAGATGCAGAATTTATCTATATTCTGTATGAATTCTATCTTGGCACTCTGGAACTCAACTATCACCACTTACCATTTTCTTATCTTCGATGCCAACACTAGAGCTCAGTAACTGCATGTTAAAAAAAGCCAAAATGCCCAACAATTTGGGTTGTAAATAATCAGCCTAAGAAATAAAAACAGATAATATGTAAGCTTTATACAGATTGAATTTCTTAAGTTGACATTTTAATTATTTAATTAATGTCATTTATATTTTACCTAACTAGATTAGCATATTGGAAATAAATACTTAGTGAATTAAGTTTCTCCAAAAGCATATATCTTCACATGTAGTATTTAAAGAAACTAATGAAATGATTTATAGTCACCATGAAAAAATATGATTAAACAGTACAGTACAATGAAAAAATGATGAGTTTTTTAATCATGGAGTGAGCTGGGGTGGGATCCTCAGGATCTAATGCATGTCGGGATGTGGAGTGGAGAGGAAAAGAAAGAAGAAAATAGAGAAAGACAAGGGACTGCCCTTATTCTATGACATTTAGAGCGAAGGTAGAAAAGTACAATTAAAGAAAAGGTATCCTACCAGAATAATGATCTGACATAGGGGATAATATCCCCTGAAGTAATAGGGGAAAAGAGGCACAAGACCATGGGCATCAAAAGTTGCAGACTAGATATCATCATCCATGACACTTTAGGTTTCCTGAAGAAAACAGAGTTCCTTCCTTAGTTCCTTCCTTCCTTCCTTCCTTCCTTCCTTCCTTCCTCCCTCTTTCCCTCCCTCCCTCCCTCCGTCTGTCCCTTCCTCCCTCCCTCCTTCCCTCCCTCCCTCCTTCCCTTCCATTCCTACCTCCTTTGCTTCCTTCCTCCCTCTTTCTCTTTCTTTCTTCCTCTTTTACTTAAACAGGGTTCCTTCCTTCCTTCTTCCCTCCCTCCTTCTTTCTTTTTCTTTCTTTCCTCCTTTCTCTTTTTTCTTGGAGTTCCTTCCTTCCTTCCTATTTCTTTCTTTCCTCCTTTCTCTCTCTTTTTTCTTTTCTCTCCTCTTCTTTCATTCCTCTCTCTCAAAAGGGTCTCTGTCACCTAGGCTGAAGTGCAGTGGCACAATCACGATTCACTGCAGCCTCAACCTCCTAGACTCAAGCAATCCTCCCAGCTCAGCCTCCTGAGTACCTGTGACTACAGCCACACGCCACCTCGCCCAGCTAATTTTTTGTAGAGATGGGGTTTCGCCACATTGCCCAGGCTGGTCTCAAACTCCTGGGCTCAAGCAATCCTCCTGCTTTGGCCTCTCAGAGTGCTGGGATTACAGGTGTAAGCCACTGTGCTCGACCAAGTTAATACTTTCTTAGAAGAAGGTCCTGGAGGAGAGGGCATGGGCTTTAAGTCAGCCAAATCTAGGTTTGAATCTTAATTTTGACACTTCCTAATGTGTGATCTTCTATAAGTTACTTAATTCTTCCAAGTCTGTAAAATGTGAACAATAAAATCACCTACTGCATAGAGTTGTTGTAAAGGCTAAATAAGATACCATTTATTGGCCAGGTGCTGTGGCTCACGCCTATAATCCCAACAATTTGGGAGGCTGAGGCAGGTGGATTACATGAGCTCAGAAGTTTGAAACCAGCCTGGGTAACATGGCAAAACCCCATCTCTACAAAAAAATTAACCAAGCATGGTGGCATGCACCTGTGGTCCCAGCTACTCAGAAGGCTGAGGTGGGAAGATCGCTTAAACGCCAGAGGCAGAGGTTGCAGTGAGCTGAGATTGCGCCACTGCAGTCCAGCCTGGGTGACGGAGCAAAACTCTGCTTCCAAAAAAAAAAAAAAAAGGTATCATTCACTAAGGACTTAGTATATGGCTAAGTATTAAATCAATTTGTTCATATTATTACAAACTGAGAATGTGACCACTCTGTAAAGAAGAATATTCTTTTGTTTCGTGTCTTTATGTATAGGCAGAAGGAAGGAGCAAAAAAAAAAAAAAAGAGCTGGGAATGAGTAGCAACTAAAGCATTTTGAACTCTATAAGAAAGTTGCACTGCTTGATGTTGAGGCATCTGATTTAGGTATCTTCAGGTTCCATGCATTACCAAGAAAAGGGTAGGAGCGTGTGTGCTACCATGTAATAGAGAGGAGTGAGGTATCCTACAAGTCTCTCCAGATTAGATGTCAGGATAAATCTTTATTTTGCCTAGCACAGGAAAATCATCTGGTTTTTAAAACCTAAAATTGCATTTTGTTCTGCAAACTTCTGATTTAGATTGAGACTCAACTTTGGAATGGTAAGCCACAATTCACTAACTGTATGGTTCCAGCCTATGTTGCTTAAATAAAAAGCAGATAAGGATCACACCATCTATGTCAACATTCCAATATTAAAGTTCTTGCACTCAGACAATTATTTAACTTTATCTACCTACCAATATATTATCTACCACCAAATACTTATTACGTATGCCTAGAATCCTGTACTGGGTACAGGTGTACAAGATAAGCAAAGTCATTCTCTCTCATTAGCTTACAAGGTAGACTAGTATCAATAGAAGACACTAAATAAGTAAGTATGTAAACAAAGTTGTGATAATGCTATAAGAAAATAAACACAATCCTGTGATAGACAAGAAATGTGGTAAGGGAGTTGAGACAGGGTACTCAGGAAACTCTTGAAATCTAAAGAATGAGAAAGATCCAGGAGATTATTCCAAGCAAAGAGACCATCCAGGGCCTAGATCTCGAAGCAGGAAAAAGTTTGGCATGTTTAAGAAACAGAAAGGAAACCATGAAACCATGTTGAAATATAGGGAGAAAGGAAGAAAAGAGTTGTACTATGTGAGAGTAGAAAGGAAGGCAGATCACGTATGCCTTACAGATTTTATTTTATGTTAAGGGCAATGAAAACCATAGAAGGAATTTAATCAAGGGAATGATATCAGTTTGTAAAAAGAGCACTCCAAAGGCTGTGTAAATAATTAATTGTAGAGAGGGAAGAATGAAAGGACAGAACCATTAGGAGACGTTCACAGTTGTCCCGAGAAAAATGATCATTATTTGTGTAAGGGTGGTGGCAGCAGAAATGAAAAGATATATTTTGGAGAGACTTGATAGGATTTGCTCATTGTTTGATTACAAAAGGATAAAGGAAATGGAGGGCTCACGAATGCTTCTCAGGTTTTGTCTCATGCAACTGGGTAGATAGTGATACCATTACTGAGATGGGAAAGACTGGGAGAAAAACAGGTTAGAAAGGGAAAATAAAGATTTCTAATGAACAAATTATATTTGGAATTGCTTGAGATGCTCATAAGACATGAGAGTAGAGACGACGAAAAGGTGAATATCTGTTTGCCATCCTCTGTCATCCTCAGGTCCATTCTCTGCCTCCTTCTGCCCTGCTCCATACCTGGGACACTGACCAGACTGCATCACTTAGGATCCCTTGCCCTCTGGCTTTCCACTGAATTCAGTCAGCAGGAAATACCACTAGAATAGAGGGTAGGAGGAGAGAGTATGGTATTCATATTTCCTGCTCTGTCTGTGTTTTGAGGTAGTTCTGGCAGTGGCTACGTTCCTCTACAATGAGAGGACCCCCCTCATGGTTCTGGCTCTCAATCAGGTTCTAGTAACACTATTTCTTCCCCTTTCCCAGAACTAAGAGGGGCATTAAGTTTTCTGCTGTTTGTAGTACCTGGGTTCCTTAACATTCCTTGCTGGTTCCCTTAACCTTGCCATGTCACTAAAAGTAGCCCCTCTCTTAAACTATTTCTGTGTAAACGTTTGTGTGTATGCCATCTGTTTCCTCCCAGGACCTAACCTATATAAACCAAGCTCAGGGGCAGTCTGGACTGAAATTTCAACTAAAAATTATCAAAGTGTAACTCATATTAAAGAAAAAGATCAAAGAAGATCATTAAAGGAGAGAATGATGGCTGAGAAAAAAGAGCCAGTGACATAGTCCTGAGTTATTCTAACATTTAGAGGATAAAGTAGATAATTTACAGGGAAAAAGCCAGTAAAGAAGCCTAAATATGAGTGAACAGTGAAGCAAAAAAGAAAATCAAGACAATGTGGTATCACAGATGCCATGTAGGAAAGGATGGCCAATTGTATTGAATGATACTGAAAGGTTGAATAAGATAGGACAGAGAAGTGACTACGAGATTTAATAGCCCAGAAGACTGTTGGTGATACTGACAAAAGGAATTTCATGGAATAGTGAGAAAAGAGCCAGACTAGAATGGGAAATGAGAAACCAGAGATAAAAATCTCTCTTAATGAACTTATGTCTAGTGTTTCATTATTGGAATGGTAAGCTTGTGGAAGTTATTTACATCCTACTGCTCAAGGTCATCATCAAAGTTTAATTTTTCACAAAAAAATTTGCAACCTCTGGCATAAATGGGTTAAAATATTTTGCCAACAGTCCTTTAAGTCTCTTAGAGGAATGAGGGCAGTTGAAAGAAAAAATAATAATTTAATTCTGAGGATTTATATATTTTTTTTAAGATAGATAAACAGTAAAGTGATTTCAAATACAAATTTATGGTAGGGAAAGATTTAAAATAGAGAACGTATTTCCTAACTTCCCTTCTATCCAACAATGGATTAAACTACAGTTAGAATTGAAAAGTTTCATTTGTTGAGGTAAGGAAAGAGTAGTTGGAGGGGCAGGGTGAGAGGAGAGCTACAAACATATGCTAATATACATGTAATTTAAAAGTAGTAAAGAAAAATAAACTTCAACATTTTTATTCAGTGAAAAAATAAAATCTACTAAAAACACTTAAAAGTCCACATTTTTCAATGCTAATATACGTTGTTAATGCCCTAAATATGTAAATATGTAAACAAAGTTGTGACAATGCTATAAGAAAATAAATGTGATCTTGTGTTCATGATCTTGTGCATGTGACCACGCAATTTAAATCAACCTTTTCAAAATAAAAATACCAACTTAAAATTTAAACAAACTGCTAGCAGCCAGAAAATGACCAAAAATATGATTTCTTCAATTTCATAATTAAGCTGAAAAAGGAAGAAAAACAAATAAAAAAACCTCATAGAACATATTCCTTACCATCAGTTCAGGTGATATGGTATCTCTTGGGCCCTGATACGGATCATCATTGGATGCAAATGAGGCAAGTATTGACAAACCATTGAAAACCTGTTGATAGTGTTCTCCAATACGCAGCAATAATTCATTATGCAATCCTTGGAAATCTTGTCTCAGCAGGCTCCCCAGTTCAATTTCTGTTTCATTCTAACCCAAAGACATGTTAAAAAATTTTTTTTTCTTCCTACTAACATCCTGGAAACAAGTATACTAATTTTAACATGCTATTAGTACATCAGGAGCTCTAGACCAGATGACAGGATTTACTAATGGAATTAAGAAAAGGCATTGGAAAAGATTCTAATCTTATTCTATCCTGGTAGGTCTCCCATAGATTATATGTAATGAGGAGAAGTGATCCAACTTTATTTAGAAATAAAATATTAAAAAGCAAGTCCTAGTTTTCTCTAAGGCCTTATAATATCATCAACTCATTATAGGGGACACATAACCCTGGGAAGAAATGTAGTATAGTGGCTTATAGCAGTCTTTCTGTTCAGATTGCTTTAGTTTAAATTCTAGCTGTCATTTATCAGATATGCTGACTTGGACAAGTTACCTAATCTAACCTCTCTCTGCCTTAGTTCCTTATGTATGAAACAAAACAAAAAAATAGTGCCTTTGGCTGGGCGTGTTGGTTCAGACCTGTAATTCCAGCACTTTGGGGGGCCAAGGCACGTGGATCACTTGCGGCCAGGAGTTGGACACCAGCCTGGCCAACATGGTGAAACCCCGCCTCTACTAAAAATACAAAAATTAGCCAGGCCTTGTGGCAGACACCTGTAATCCCAGCTACTCAGGAGGCTGAGGCAGGAGAATCGCTTGAACCCAGGAGGTGGAGGTTGCAGTGAGCCGAGATCGCGCCACTGCACTCCAGCCTGGGCTACAGAGCAAAACTCCCATCACACACACAAAAAAAAAAAAAAAAAAAAAATTAAGAGTACCTTTATCTCATTAGGTAACTGTGAGGATTACATGAAATGATCCATATCAATTGTTTAGCTCAATTTCTGACATGTATTAAATACTCCATAAATACTTAATACTATCATTCTATCTCCACAATATACAGTTGTATAATACTTTCTCAAGATGAATAAATATATTTGATATTCATTCACTAACTCTCATGTGGAAAGAGATTTGCTGCTGGCATATATTATGAAACAAATTAAGTAAATTAACATCAGAGAAAACAGTAAAGTTATATGCATATTTCTCATAGTTTTCTGTTCCCATGTAGTTTCATATTCCTCAGAGATATTTTGTTAATATGACACCAAAAAAAGCAGCACAGGTTATAATTTTAAATGTAAAAACTACCAAAAACCTGGACCAAATTGTAATCAGAACACCAAGCAACTAAACTAAATACAGACATTATACTACATTTGAAGGTGACTGCCTCTTCCTATGGATGTAATTAAGTGTGTATCATCAGTCAACTTATAACTCCAATCAACTGAAAAGTACTATAATGAAATAGGCTGAGAACCTCTCCTATGAAAGGATGCCTATTATATCCCATTATGGTGAAATGATCAAAGAAAACAAAAGGAGAATTCTATTTAATATGCTCTCAGGACAAAGATTATTTAACATAACATTTAAACTTACAGTCTTCTAGGATAGGCTATAATTTACTCACCCTCCTTCCTAGAAGAATGTTACATCTTTCCTATAATGCTAATTTATATAAAAAAGTAAAATATATAGAAATATTCAATTACCTTCAGATAATGAAGGGCACGTTCTAATTCATCTTTGGAACAAGAACAGACCAAATGAGAAAAAATATATTTGAAGTTGTTTATTAAAATCTCTCTACGATTGACATTTAATTGTTTTCCTAAAGTTCGAATGAGAGCAGAAGCTGCAGGGCTTGCTTTGGCAGCAAGATCAGGTAGTAGAACTTGTAATGTCCTCTGAAAAAGAATGCAACAATTACCAAAAAGTACATTTGTCTGGGTGAAAAAAATATTCACATACGCTATGTGCAAAAATATTTTTAAATGCCACACATATTTGGAGTCCACTCCATACTATAAAATATGTCACAGTAGATCATTTATACCACTATAATTTTATACTTTATTATTCCAACGCCTTAGGAGTAGAAATGATCAGATTAGACTTCGAATTACCAGTGGAACAAATCATAGCACCAAAGACATAAGGGCTCAAACAGCTAACTGAATTAATCAGCATTATTCAATTAGTATTAACTTTTCAGGACAGCTAACCATAAAGAACAATGACTCAAATCCACTTAAACTTAAGTTTTACAGTGTAAGCAATAATCTCATATCAAAGTCAAAATCTAGAATGGAACGAACACAATACTGAATTGCAAACCTCAAGTGAACTATATGTTGCAACTTACAGTAAGAAAACGATTAAGATCAGGAAAGTCGAAAACGTTGGCAATTTCAGACAAGGTATTTAAAGCCATTTCTCTCTGGTGAGCCACATCTTGTTTTCGCATGTCAGCATTCTGGCATGGAGTACTCGGAAGTGCTGCCATCTGACTAGAGTGAAGGGATTCTACCAAAAACTAGAGCAAAAACCATTTTATTGTTAGTTTTCACACAGAAAAGAAATTTTAACTAATACTTTTTAAGATACGATAGAGGGCAGTATCAAATAGTATTCTACATTATCTGAATTGGTCCATTCAATTTTTATAACAACCTTAATGAGGTAGACTATGTCATAATCTGCCTTTCACAGATGACATAATCAGACTTAGTTAAAAAACTTGAATATCATGCTAAGGATTATACCACAAATAAATTCAGTATTTTCGCATAACCTAACTTTTCAGCCATTAATTGAATACATTTAAAACAAAGTGTCATATAACATAATATCAAGGCGTAAAAGAGTTTACTATCACTAAAAAGTCTATACATCATTATAAGATGATTTTCTTCCTCCCCTATTTATAACCTGTATCTTCAGACCAATATCCTAAAATATAAAAATGGCAAGATTTCAGTTATATTAAATAAACTATAAACTAAATACATCGTTTTTAACAATAATTTTTTTTTTTAAAGACAGAGTCTTGCTCTGTCACTCTGGCTGGAGTGCAGTGGTGCGATGTCGGCTCACTGCAACCACCACCTCCTGGGTTCAGGCGATTCTTCTGCCCCAGCCTCCCGAGTAGCTGGGATTACAGGTGCCCGCCCCATGCCCAGTTAATTTTTGTATTTTTAGTAGACATGGGGTTTCACCATGCTGGCCAGGCTGGTCTCAAACTCCTGACCTCAGATGATTCGCCCGCCTTGGCCTCCCAAAGTGCTGAGATTACAGGCGTGAGTCACCACGCCCGGCCTTAACAATAATTTTTTAAAGCAAGCACAATGCTTTCTTTTTAAAACCAGGCACAGTGGCTCATGACAGTAATCCCAGCACTTTCAGAGGCAGACGTGGGAGGATCATTTGAGGCCAGGAGTTAAAGAGCAGCCTGGGCAAAATAGGGCTGCTCTCTCTAAAACCCCATCTCTATAAATAAATAGATAAATAAATAAAAATCAGCTAGGTGTGGTGGTGCACACCTGTAGTCCCAGCTACTCAGGAGGCTAAAGTGGGAGGATCTCTAAGCCCAGGAGTCAGAGGTTTCAGTGAGTTATGATCACACCACTCCATGTCACTGTATGTTGCCTGGACAACAGAGTGAAACTTGGTCTCTAAGAAATGTTTAAAATAAAAAAGAAAATAAAACATTTAAAAAGCAAGCAAATGGAACAGATTAGAGAACTCAGAAATCTAAGATGACACACCTACAACCATCCGATCTTTGACAAACCTGACAAAAACAAGCAATGGGGAAAGGACTCTATTTAATAAATGGTGCTGGGAGAACTGACTAGCCATATGCAGAAAATTGAAACTGGACCCCTTCCTCACATCATATACAAAAATTAACTCAAGATGGATTAAAGACTTAAATGTAAAACTCGAAACTATAAAAACTCTAGAAGAAAATCTAGGCAATACCTCAGGATATAGGCACAGACAAAGATTTCATCACAAAAACGCCAAAAGCAATTTCAACAAAGCAAAAATTGACAAATAGGATCTATTTAAACTCAAGAGCTTCTGCACAGCAAAATAAACTATCATCAGAGTGGACAGACAACCTACAGAATGGAAGAAAATTTTTGCAATCTATTCATCTGACAGAGGTCTAATATCCAGAGTCTACAAAGAACTTAAACAAATTTACAGGAAAAAAACAAAAGTGGGCAAAGAACATAAACAGACTCTTCTCCAAAGAAGACATACATGCAGCCAGCCAACGAACATGAAAAAAAGCTCAACATCACTGATCAAAACTACAATGAGATACCATCTCATACCAGTCAGAATGGCTATTATTAAAAAGTCAAAAAACAGATACTGGCAAGGTTTCCAAGAAAAGGGAATGCTTTTATACTATTGGTGGGAGTCTAAATTAGTTAAACCATTGTGGAAGACAGTGTGGCAATTCCTCAAAGACCTAGAGGCAGAAATACCATTTGACCCAGCAATCCCACTACTGGGTATATACCCAAAGGAATATAAATCATTCTATAGTAAAGATACATGCACATGTAGGTTCACTGCAGCACCATTTACAATAGCAAAGTTGGCCAGGCGCGGTGGCTCATGCCCGTAATCCTAGCACTTTGGGAGGCCGAGACGGGTGGATCGCTTGAGATCAGGAGTTCGAGACCAACCTGGCCAACATGGTGAAACCTCACCTCTACTAAAAATACAAAAATTAGCCAGGCGTGGTGGCAGGCACCTATAATACCAGTTACTTGGGAGGCTGAGGCAAGAGAATCGCTTGAACCTGGGAGGTGAAGGTTGCAGTGAACTGAGATTGCATCACTGCACTCCAGCCTGGACAACAGAGTGATACTCCATTTCAAAAACAAAACAAAACAAAAAAAAACCAAACAAACAAAAAAAGCAAAGTCATGGAGTTAACCTAAATGCCCATCAATGACAGACTGGATAAAGAAAATGTGGTACATATACACCATGGAATACTATACAGCCATAAAAAGGAACAAGATCATGTCCTTTGCAGGGACATCAGTGGAACTGGAAGCCATTATCCTCAGCAAACTAACACAGGAACAGAAAACCAAACACCACAAGTTCTCACTTATAAGTAGGAGCTGAATGATGAGAACACACGGACACATGGGGGGAACAACACACACTGGGACCTGTCGGCGGCAGGGAAGGGAGAGTTATCAGAAATAATAGCTAATGGATACTGGGCTTATACCTAGGTGATGAGATGACCTGTGCAGCAAACCACCACGACACATGTTTATCTATGTAGCAAACCTGTACATGCTGCAATATACCCCTGAACTTAAAATAAAAATTGAAGAAAAAAGAAAGGCAAGCAAAATAAAACATGTACAAATATTCTTCTTTTTTGTAACTCTTAAAAAGTACTGCTGTTGCCTATAGTCAAGACAAATGCTGACTCTTACCTGACAGATGGGTTTCTTATACTGGCTGAAAAAATTTTGCAGTTTAACACTTTTAGCTGCAACCAGAGCTCTAATTTCTGTGTATGCTGCTCCAGAGACAGATGCTGACTTGGATAACAAACAATGCAACAAGTGTAAGAGTGCAAAAGGTACCAAATCTCCTTTTGCGGCCCTAAAATTAAAAACAACATACATATGAATATACAAACACACACAGACACACACACACACATATATATCTCCAATATCCCAGAAACAAATGGAAATCTATAAACAAATTCATGTTGACTCACAATTTGTCTATAATATCACAAATATCATATCACCATTTTTAACAGCAAGCAAATAAAAATGGAGAATGGCCAAAATAAATAAGGAAGAATACAAATGCTGCCAAGTATACCTTCCAATATCCCCTGTTGTAAGAATCAAGGTATCCTTCAGCTCATTATTTCTTGATATTTGGGCATGTGTATATGCTTCCTTCATCCTTAAGACAAAAAGCTAGAACAATAAAATTAACTGGTTAAAGAAATTTTTAGAGCTAGGTTGATGTAAACTCAAATATTAAAAACAAAAATTACCAACCTCCTTTATAAATCCATCTTCAGAGTCCAAGGATTCCAATATATGCTTGATATTTCCACTAAAAGCCACTCTAACATCTTTGTCTGGATCTTCCATTAAATTTAATAAAGTTCCAAGAACTGCTTTTACATCTGTTTCATCTTCTCTAAAATCAAGATGCTTACAAAGATGATGTAGATTATCTATGAAAGCTGAAGGACAAGAGTATACAATACCTAATTTAACATATTAAATGTCAAGGTTGTACTGTAAAAATATTGTCAACAAATAATATGCCATGAAGAATCCTAAGTTCTCTTATAATGTAAATGTTCCATATTTAAGTATGTATAGCACACAGAATTTTAGGAAATTAAAATGGATACTTATAAATTAAAATTTACTTTATATTTAATAAATGTCACTTTTTTTCTTTTTGATATAGGGTCTTGCTCTGTCACCCAGGCTGGAGTGCAGTGGCGTGATCATGGCTCACTGCAGCATGCAGCCCTGACCTCCCAGGTTCAAGTGATCCTCCCACCTCAGCCTCCCAAGTAGCTGGGACCACAGGCATGCACCACCACGCCTGGCTAATTTTCGTATTTCTTTGTAGAGATGGAGCTTCACCATGTTGCCCAGACTGGTCTCGAACACCTGAGCTCAGGCAATCCGCCTGTCTCGGCCTCCCGAAGTGCTGGTGTTGAAGGAGCGAACCACTGCACTCAGCCTGTAAATAATTTAAATCTAAAATAATTTCCAGAATTGTTATAAAATAACAAGTCTCTTTCAGATTTTGTAGACCATTATATGTTACCAAGAAAAACTTAAAAACACATTGCAGGCCAGGAGTGGTGACTCATATCTGTAATCCCAACACTGTGGGAGGCCAAGGTGGGAGGATCACTTGAAGCTAGGAGTTCAAAGACCAGCCTGGGCAACAAAGTGAGATCCCTCTCTACAAAAAATTTAAAAATTAGCTGGGTGTAGTGGCACATACTATGGTCCCAGCTACTCAAGAGGCTGAGGGAGGAGGATCACTTGAGCCTGGGAGATCAAGGCTGCAGGCTGCAGTGAGCCATGATCGCACCACTGCACTCCAGCCTGGGTGACAGAGCAAGACCCTGTCTCTTAAAAAAAAAAAAAAAGAAAGAAAGGCCGGGCGTGGGGGCTCATGCCTGTAACCCCAGCATTTTGTGGGGACGGGGCAGGTAGATCACCTGAGGTCAGGAGTTGGAGACTAGCCTGACCAACATGGTGAAACCCCGTCTCTACTAAAAATGCAAAAATTTGCCAGGCGTGGTGACACACGCCTGTAATCCCAGCTACTCCGGAGGCTGAGGCAGGAGAATCGTCTGAACCCAGGAGGTGGAGGTTGCAGTGAGCCAAGATCGCGCCATTGTACTTCAGCCTGGGCAACAAGAGCAAAACTCCGTGTCGGGAAGAAAAAAAAAAAAAAGAAAAGCACATTTCTAAAGGGGATCTTAGCTTTATTGTTAACCTTACAAGATTTAGGGAGTACTTTCTATTGCTTTGAAAACTTGAGAAAAAGTTTCAACTTACTACCTAAGCAAATGGATCTTCTAAGTATTTGTATAAATCTCATGCTTCGTAAAAACTTATACTCCATTACCACTGGAAAGTGGCCAAGAAGATATACTCTACAGTCCTCAGTTGGGCAAAGTAATTTAACTATTTGAAGTTCTCAAGGTCCAAGGTGGTAACAGGGGACACATTAAGAAGATCTCTAGTATCACTAAAGAAGACATAGAATATTGAATCTTACAATATTGAAACAACCATCAGGTATGCCCCATTTAGGCTGTCAAATCACAAGAGTATTCGAAAAATCCCAAAATCACCTCTCCTATCGGTTCTGTGATGCGATCTAATACCAGTTATCCCATTTATAACTAATCAATACTGAGCACTGAATCTATAAAGCATGTAACTTCCTGTAATTTTTCAAGGCTTCAGCCTAATTATTTTACTGATTTGAAAAGCAGAGCTTAAATAGGTTTTAAAATATTAAATAAGTCATCATCACTAACCAAGTTTTACTGGACTAGGTGTTTTTTTTTTCAGTAGGAAAAGGAACGGCTTGCAAACAGAAGCTTTTAGTTGAGAAGATGAACATTCATGTTGAGAAGTGGCTTTTAAGTTCCTACAGAAGAGGTCCACATGTCCATGTTCAGAGAAAGGTTCTGCTAAAGAACTTGTCAGATAAAACATGCCGTGAAGAGTACAGACAAGTTGACCAAGTATAGAAGCAAATTCTTTCTTGACAATGTCAGAATCATCTTTGACTTTATCTCTGGGGAGAAAAAAGAAAAAGTACTAAACTTTCTTGCCTAATTTTGTGGTCTAAATAGTCTTGCTTAATTTGGGACAAAAGTACTGGTAAAACAAAGCCTAGAAGGAAAAAATGTTAAATTCTAAAACTAAAAGCAATATTTGCTTTACATATTCAACAATAAACATAACCCTGCATATATAGCCAGAGAATTATGATCTTTCCAATAGAGTGATATATTCAAATTAAAATCTTAGTACATACATAAGAATCTTGGGAACTCTGTTACAAGAATTCTGCTGCTGCAATAAGATAAAAAATCCACTAACACAACTAGCCCGGATTACTTCATGGGAGCTCTGCAGGGCCCAGTTGTAAACTGCTGTTCTCCATTCAAGGAATATTCTTCTTGGAAACAGAGTCAGAAGAAACACACATCGTGATTGTGCCTGTGGTGCTGAAAAAATTAAGTCTATTAAACAAGATTTTTACTAATGTTAATTTCATGTATACACATAAATACATACACATGTACATATGTATAAGTAAAGTAACATTTGTGTATACATATATATAAAGTCAAGTAACATTTAAAATACATTTAATACCTAATTTAATTAAAAGCTCCTTTTCAGAAAATAAAGCAAGTGCATTGAAAAAGGTCTATACACAACCTTACTAAATAATCAAGGAAATGCAAATTGAAAATCATACATACCAGATAGGAAAAAGAAAAAATTTAAGATAGTTAACTCCATGACATTTTTTATTTTCTAGATAGCAAAAATTTTAAAGTCAGCTAAGTGTCAGTGAGGATGTGGAACTCATACTCTGCTAACAGGAGTGTAAACTGGTATATCTTTGGAGAACAATACAGCAGAATAGAGGTGAAGATGTGCAAACTCTATAACCCAACAATACTACTCTTAGGTAGGTAAAAACGTGAAAATAATGCTTCTCAAACTTTAATAGGGATATGAATCACCTATCTTGTTAAAATGCAGATTCTGATTCAGTAGGTCTGGGTGGAGCATAAGATTCCCCATTTCTTTCTCTTTTTTTTTTTTTTTTTTAATGTGCTCTCTCAGCAGAATCAAAGATGCTCCATTTCTAACAAGTCCCTAAATGGTGGCAATGCTACTGGTCTGTGGCGCATACTTTTCAAACAGCAAGGCCTTAGAATGACTAAAGAATCATTTATAAAAATATTCATTTAAATGTTGCTTGTAATTGTGAAAAGTTGGAAACAACTTGATTGTCCACCAATAGGAGGTCTGATAGTGTCCATCCATGCATTTGGCTACTATTTGGAAGTTTAACTAAAAATTAGAGTTACCCATATCACCATCGATAAGTCTCATAAAGATAGTGTTGACCAACAATATATAAGCTGTAAGAAGCAAAACAATTTCTTGTATTACTTACAAATAAATACATATATAGTAAAAGTAATAGAACATTCAACAGAACAATCAACACCAAATTCAGAACAGTAGTAATCTCTGGGGAAAAAATGAGGGGAATGAAATCATAGAGGGACAAAGGGCTTCCATCATATCTCTAATATTTTTATTTCCTTTTTAAAAAAAATTTCATGAAGAGAGATAAGGGTAAAGAGAAACTGACTTCAAAGGGCTTTGATGTTTTTATTTCTTTTTTTTTTGAGACAGAGTCTCACTCTGTTGCCCAGGCTGGAGTGCAGGGGTGCAATCTTGGCTCACTGAAACCTCTGCCTCCTGGGTTCAAGAGATTCTTGTATCTCAGCCTCCCTAGTAGCTGGGACTACAGGCGTGAGCCACCATGCCTGGCTAATCTTTGTATTTTTAGAAGAGATGAGGTTTGCCATGTTGGCCAGGCTGGTCTCAAGCTCCTCACCTCAAGTGATCCACATGCCTTGGCCTCCCAAAGTGCTGGGATTACAGGCGTGAGCCACCGTGCCTGGCCTAATGTTTCTATTTCTTAAACTGAGAAGTTGGTGTAAGAATTTTTGGTACATTGTTCTTCTTTTTAAAATATTTCTCAAATACTTCCTAATTTTATTAAATAAAGATAATGATATGTAAGGATACATTGCAAATGTTTTACAAAAAGAAAGGAAATGGGATATGTGGGGCAGGCTTTTATGTGTTACTTTTTACGTATCTAACCCCTTTCTGAACTATTAAAAATGTACCTGCTCTTTCAATTATTGAAAAAAATGTAAGTAAGTCTTAGAAGTCCTATATAGAGATGAGTTAAAACAAACCACACAAGGCCGGGCATGGTGGCTCACGCCTGTAATCCTAGCACTTTAGAAGGCTGGGGCAGGTGGATCACTTGAGGTCAGGAGTTTGAGACCAGCCTGGCCAACATGGTGAAACCCCGCTTCTACTAAAAATACAAAAATTAGCTGGGTGTGGTGGTGCACACCTGTTATCCTAGCTACTCAGGAGGCTGAGGCAGGAAAATTGCTTGAACCTGAAGATGGAGATTGCAGCGAGCCAAGATTGCACCACTGCACTCCAGCATGGGTGACAGAGTAAGACTATGTCTCAAAAATAAATAAACACATAAATAAATAAAACAAACCATACACACATATTCTTGTGAGCACTTACAATAGCTATCTGAAATCCTACAGCTTAATGTTAGAAGATCAGTGGCAAATGTGGTCAACTTTAAACAGCCATCATCAGAATGGGAATAAATCCATGGAAGTGAGAGCATTCCACATAAATCTTCCAGGATATGATCTTCAAATGAACTGTTTACTACAGAAGCACAAAATAAGTCATTAATTATAACTTTTCCTTAATAATATCTCTTTTAAATAAAAATAAAGACATTTGAAACACTATCATAATGATCATTTGATAAGCAGAAATTCTTAACACAGAGATCCATAAACGATGGTCTGAGGTCTGTGAACCCAAAGAAATTAAATGTGACTTTATAAAAACATGTTACCTATGCCTTTTTTAAAGAAGAATCACAGCATTCCTCAAACTCCCAAATCAAAAAACTTTGAAGTTATAAATAATTTCTATTGACTAAAGAATCAAAATATTACACACATAAATTGGCAACTCAGAAATTATTGACAAATTTAATAGAACTGAAATCAGGAAAAAACTTCTGAGTATTCCAAACACTTACGCACTTAGGCTTCAGGCAAAAAAGAAAGCGTATTTCTATACTGATTATCTTTAAAGGTTATTCTGATCTGTTGCTTATTTGTACTCACCTTGCATATAAATCAAAGCATCATAAATTTTCACCACCTTATCAATGGTTGCCTCCAGGTCCGGTTTCTGAACAGATTCTAACAAACTTCTACAGCTCTTAAGCACTTTTGTGTAAAACTCCAATGACATCCAAGTTATTACTACAGAAGGTTTCTTCTTGGATTTATGTTGACAGTCCTTGAAAGTATGGCTGCAGTAAGTACATTTTGTTAAAGACATTGGAATTAAGATGAATTTTGTTATAGTCAAACATAAAATTGTAGTAAAGCCAAAAGAAATTGTGAGTATGAAATTTATCTATAACAATTTAAAGTAAATATGCAAATCAAGTAATATGTTATTACTATTTTAAGTTGAATCTATTTATGTCAGCTTAAATCACCCTTAGGATTTGGGAACTAAAATTACTTTGGGAGGCTGAGGTGGGAGGATCCCTTGAGCCCAGGAGTTTGAGACCAGCTGGGCCAATATAGGGAAACCCATCTCTACAAAAAAATTTTTTTTAAATTAGGGTGTGGCGGCACATGCCTATAGTCCCAGCTACTTGGGAGGCTCACTTGAGCCCCGGACAGAGATCAAGGCTGTAGTGAGCCATGATCATGCCACTGTACACCAGCCTGGGAGACAAAGCGAGACCCTGTCTTCAAAAGCCAAACACTGGGTTTTGAGTTGTACACAAATGTGTTCTGGTACTTTCTAATCATGTGTCCCCAAGAAAATCAGTTTTGGCTTCAGACAAAAAAGAGCCTCAGTTTCTCTTGAGTGTCAATTTCTAATTCTTAAAATGGGCCTAATAGCATTTACCTTACAGGACTATTGTAAATATTAACTAAGATATATACAGTGCTTAGCACCATACCTAGTATTTGACTCAATAGAAAATAAATTTCTTAACTACTTCAGTGAAAAGTTTGTGTTCTAAGGTCACATGAGTGAAGTGAATAATGAGTAAACAGTAAATCCAAGTTCATTACAGGAAACCCAACCCCAAGAAACAAGAAGTTTGTTTTACCAGTTCATGTTTTGATGAGAACAATGAACAGTACACAGAGCAGTCAGTTGTAAGACAACAGCGATTCCTTCTAACATCTCAATAACAGGATTCTTTAGGCCACTGTATTCAAGGGAAATCTGAAGGGATTCAGCTTTCTGTTTCAGTGCACTCCATAATATGCTCTTTTGGTTCATGTCCACATGTTTAATTCTATAATTATGAATACAGTAGAGAGATATTCATATGCAATATAAATTTGGTTAAAACATGAAACATTTAGAATAAAACATACTATGTAATATCAACTATTCAAATTTTTTTTTTTTTTTTTTTGAGACAGTCTCGCTCTGTCACCCAGGCTGGAGTGCAGTGGCACGATCTCGGCACACTGCAAGCTCCGCCTCCCGGGTTCATGCCATTCTCCTGCCTCAGCCTCCTGAGTAGCTGGGACTACAGGTGCCAACCACCACGCCCAGCTAATTTTTTGTATTTTTAGTAGGGACAGGGTTTCACCGTGTTAGCCAGGATGGTCTCGATCTTCTGACCTCGTGATCTGCCCGTCTCGGCCTCCCAAAGTGCTGGGATTACAGGCGTGAGCCACCGCGCCCAGCCTGAAATTTATACTAAGATTTAAAACAATTAAAACAATGTTCAGAAGTAACTGAAATATGGCAACTTAGCCACTTTATAAAAAATAGTTTGTTAACATTTTAAAAATTGCTAATAGATGTACAGTCTCAAAGATTTTTCACATATTAAAAAGTTAAATTAGATAAGCATGGAAAAACATGCAAAGTAACTATATTTAACCATGTTAAATATAAATGTTTTATACTACTAACCGTCTACAAGAATTATTAAAATATTTTGGCTACATTTAGAAAGATGTTTGTGTATTTAAATCAAAGCACTTAACTAAAGCTGATTTTTAAAAGTGAACAAAGTTTTATTTAATGGCTAAACACAAACTGAATGAAGGTCATCATACTCCTCAGTCTGTTTTGGTGCTCTTTTAGAAGGGTTTAGAGATGAGCTGAGACGACGCCTTTTGGGTGATATTCCATCACTATTACTGCTGAGGTTTTCCTGTTGAGTTTGGCATTGAATCTCCTCAATGATTTCCATACTTTCCATTTTCAAAGCTGCATAAAGTGGGCCCAACAAGTACTGAGAAAATAAAAAATAATTTCCAGAAATATTCCTTAGAAAATATATTTATATTATTCATAGGCAGCAAGAATGTATTAGATGTTAGATGTTTTCTAGTGAAACTACTTTTAGAGTCTCATAAAGCAAAATAAACATCTAAATTGACCTCTATTATTTAAGTCTATATATAGACTATGGTTCTATAGTTTTAGAAGGTTTAAACAAATCCTTCTCTCTACATCCTGTTTTTCCTCTTACCAAAATGCTATAAATTTTAATTCCCTTATAAAAAATTTAGTAAGGGAATTACCAACTTTTTTCATGTAACAAATCCAGCAAGATTAATAAACTAAAATATTTAATCAAGTTACTGCATCTCTGATGATTTTATTGTATTACCTGACTCCCACAGTCCAAATAGAAAAAAGCGCATAATTTGGCACGATTAATCATTCATAGGTTTTCCAAAAGTGATTGATTATAACTTGTCAGACACATAATCTATTTGAGTGATCAAAGCTTCTGCAATTAAGTTGAAACTGCCCCCTTTTAATTAATAATGCAACAAATACATTTACACTTCACAGATTCTACTTAGAAACATTCTACTCCATTGGTAGTTCATTACCAACTTAATGAACAAATCCTTCTGAAATCAAAGTAAAAGTCCATAATAGTGAGCCAGACTACACTATGAAAATCATTATGTTCCAAATATAAATTACTATTAAAGATATTCTATTTTCTTATTATTACATTTTGCACATATGTATACAATTAAATGATGAACAAAATACATACTTAACAAGTAACCTGAAAAATTACTTACCTCTGCATCTACCTGAATTCCAAGCACATCCAAAAGAGCTTTACAAATATTTCTCACATAGACCTTCCTGACTTGTAAAGCAGATTCATACCCAGCTGGCACAAATTTAAGGAAATACTGCAGTAAATGGCACAAAGCTGCTTTTAGCAAATCAGACTTAAGCCGCATGAGCACACCGTCTTCAAACATGACACAGAGTTTTTCCAGCAGCATATTTAAATAGACAGGTTCAATATTTCTATAAGCTTCTGCTTCAAAGGGAAATAGTGTCTTTATCAGCTTTGATAATGGCTCTTCATAGAGTTTCAATTGGTCAGTATCCATTTCTACAAGGTGTTTTAATAATTCCAAAAATGAGCTGAAAAAAGTGCTAGCTGGTTGTGCTGGTAGTCCTCCAAGCTGAAAAAGTTCTGTTAAAAAGCTAATTGCTAGGGATTTAATTTTTGGACTACCATACTCTAGCAGAACACAACCTATCTGCCAAAGTAAGAGTTCTTGCCTTCTAAAAAACACAATTGCAATAATACGAGTAAGAACCGTTAATAAAGTGACTTCAATAAATTCTAAATTTTGCATACTCATCAACTGCAAAGGAGCTGATTGTAAATATCCCATGTGTTCATCTAATTGACTTAAAAATCGGCTCATGAGCACTGGCCATTCCACAGCATGACCCATCACATTTCTTCTATGGAGGTAAACCAAGTCTTCAAAAAGTTGTAATAATTCTTTTGTGAGTACCCCAAAAATAGCAGGACTCTTGCTTTTAAAAAGAAATAATAATGAACAGATGACTTCACAGATTTTCTTGTGTAACAAATGACAGGAGGGAGTTGCTGCAATCCGCAGAAGTCTTGTTATGATCCAATTACTGAATTCTTTGAAATAAACAAAAAAGATATTAAATAAACAAGTATATCCGAAGTGCTAATTCACTTGCTAAATCCTTGATGATTGACTTTTAAAGAATAAACTTCACTAACAAAAGAGTGTAAAACATTCCCTTCACAATGGAAACATAATAGTTTAGAACACAGGCATACCCAGTTTTATCGCACGTTGCATATACTGCATTTGTCACAAATTGAAGGTTGTGGTAACTCTGCATCAAGCAAGTATATCAGTGCCATTTTTCCAACAGCATGTGGTCACTTCATGTCTTTGTATCACATTTTGGTAATTCTCACAATATTTCAAACGTTTTCGTTATTATCGTATCTGTTATGGTGATCTGTGATCAGTGATGTTTGATATTACTATTGAAATTGTTTGGAGCTGTCATGAACCACACCAATATAAGGTGGCAAGCTTAACGGATAAATGTATGTGTTCTGACTGCCCCACCGACCAGAAGTTCCCCATCTCTCTCTCTCTCCTTGTGTCTCCCTATTCCCTGAGACACAATATTGAAATTAGGTTAATTAATAACCCTTACAATGGCCTCTATGTGTTCAAATGAAAGGAAGAGTCGCACATCTCTCACTTCAAATCAAAAGCTAGAAATGATTAAGCCTACTGAGGAAGGCATGTTGAAAGCCAAGACAAGTTGAAAGCTAGGCCTCTTTCACCAAACAACCAACTTGTTAAAACAAAGAAAAAGTTTTTGGAAGAAATTAAAAGTGCTGCTCCACTGAACACACCATTGATGAGAAAGTGAAACAACCTTATTGCTGGTATGTAGAAAGTTTTCGTAGTCTGAATACAAGATCAAATCGTTAAAAGATGAGGAAATCTCCAGTAGGAAAAAAAGAAGATCAAACCAGCCACAACATTCCCTTAAGCCAAAGCCCAATCCAGAGAAAGGCTCTCAACATCAAGGCAAGACCCTCCACCAGCACAGATATTACAACTTGCTGAAGGATCATATAATCGTTAGCATTTTTTAGCAGTGAAGTATTTTTAATTAAGGTATATACATTTTTTTAGACATAATGCTATTCCACACTTAATGTACAATGTAAACATAACTTTTATATGCACTGGGAAACCAAAAAATTCATGTGACTTACTTTATTGCAATATTCACTTTATTGTAGTGGTCTGGAACTGAACCCACAATATTTCTGAGGTACGCCTGTAACAACTTTGGAGGCAGACAGACAGGGTCCTAGCTTTCCACTTACTAGTTGTATAAACTTTTCATTTCTCTGAACCTCTGCAATTTCATGTATAAGGAGAATAATGCTATCTATGTTATGGGTTACTGTGAGGACCAAATAAAACAATGCACATGAAATACTCAGCACAGTTCCAAAGTAAAATAAATGTTCAGTAAAGGGTAGCTATTGTCATTCCTTCAACTAAAATTTGAGTGGTGACTCTGTCTCAGGTACACAAGAATAATTCAGTCATAGCCCTGTCCTCATGAATCCCACAGTACAGTTTCTTGAGCTTTGTGACTGCAACAAAGAAATAACATTTTATATCACGACCCAGTACATACACATGCATTTTATTTAAATATTTAAAACAAACGGTTCATTAAATAGTACTTACTCTTATTACATACAATTACTATGATATTTTTTTTTTCTTCAGACAGGTTCTCACTGTCACCCAGGCTGGAGTGCAGTGGCACGGTTTTAGCTCACTGCAATCTCTGCCTCCCAAGGTAAAGCAATTCGTGTGCCTCAGCCTTCCGAGTAGCTGGTACCACAGGCATGTGCCACCATGTTCAGCTAATGTTTTTTTGTTTTGTTTTGGTTTGGTTTGGTTTGGTTTGGTTTGGTTTTGGTAGACAGGGTTTCGCCATGTTGCCTAGGCTGGTCTCGAACTCCCAAGTGTTGGGATTACAGGCGTGAGACACCGTGCCCAGCGTATGATATTTTCTAGTTTATTTCATCTTGTTTTAAATGCTGATAATTGCCTAATTTCATAACCCACTAGTGGGTTATGACCTGTAGTTTAAAAACTACTGTACGAAAGAATATAGACAAACCAATGATTAGAGCACAGTTTAATAGCCTCTATGATAGATGAAATGCAGAACACTTAGTACTAAGAGAGAATAAAGGAGTAACCAAGCCAGTTCTAAGCAGTTAGAAGTAGTGCTCAGAAAAAAACTTCTTGCAGGACATGCTATCAAAGTTCAGTTAAAGTTCAAACAAAAAATTTCAAAATACTTTATCCATTATACAAAAAAAAGTTTATTTTGCATCTCTTTATGAAGACACCAATGAAGGGACAAAAGTAGTAGGTGCAATAAGGAATAAGCCTAGAGAAAAGCTTCAATATATAGAATAGCGGTCAGCAAACTTTTTTTAAAGGACCAGATAATTATTTTTGGCTTGAGTGCACAAGTTGCCTTTGTAGTAGTCACAGACAACAAGTAAAAGAATGAGCATGGCTGTGTTCTAATAAAACTTTGTTTACAAAAACTGAAGCCAGGCACAGTGGCATGTGCCTATAGTCCCAGGTATGCAGGAGGCTGAGGCAGGAGGATCCCTTGAGTCTAGGAGTTCAAGACCAGCCTGGGCAACATAGCGAGACCCTGTCTTATTTAAACAAACAAAAAAAAGAAACAAAACAAAACACAAAAACTTTGTTCACAAAAACAGGCAGCCACCCTGTGGACTATAGCTTGCCAAGCTCTGATCTAGAAGAAAGAGATTACCAAAAACAGAAAAAAGAAAACTATGCCAAAGTGTTCAATGGCAAATAAACAAATTTGATTATTTCTACTCTAAGTACCTAGTATACAATACTAAAAAGAAAACAATAAGGATACGTGAAGGAAAAATAACCATTACCATTTTGCTCCTTCAATTTATAGCAAAGCTGACCCAAAAAAGTGTAATCCTGTACATGTAATATTTCAGAAGAGCAGTAAAAGGAGGATTTCATAAAACAGATGGCAAGTGAATGCATGAATAACAGCACTTACCAATACAACTTCCTTTGGCCTCATGGCTTCCATTCACATTTACAAACATAAGTGGGGAGGATTTCATGATATGCTGGATGAAATCAAGCAACATCACGGAGGTTGGCTGAGAGTCAGTTTTCTTTACAAGTTCTACAGCAACTAAAACAATAAGATTCATTTTAAAGAGTCATGACAGATTAAACAATGGTCCTTTTGTTAAGAAACCAGACTGTGGGCCAGGCAAGGTGCCTGGCCTTGTAATCCCTGTACTTTGGGAGGCTGAAGTGGGAGGATCACCTGAGCCCAGGAACTCAAGACCAGCCTGGATAAGATGTCAAGATCCCGTCTCTACAAAAAAAAATTTCCTTAAAATTAGCTAGGAGTGGTAGTGTGCCTATAGTCCCAGCTACTCAGGGGGCTGAGGCTGGAGGACTCCCTTGAGCCCAGAAGTTCAAGGCAGTAGTGAGCTATGATCACACTATTGCACTCCAGCCTGGAAAAAAGCAAGACTCTGTCTCTTAAAATAAAAAAAAAAAAGAGGCGGGGGAACCAGACTTTGGTGACCAGAATTATATCCAGCACAGCGCTCAACAACATTCAAGCTAAATTGATGGGGCTAAACACTACAGTCTTTTTTTTTTTTTTTTTTGAGACAGAGTCTCACTCTGTTGCCCAGGCTGCAGTGTAGTGGTGTGATCTTGGCTCACTGCAACCTCTGCCTCTGGGGTACAAGTGATTCTTCTGCCTCAGCCTCCGGAGTAGCTAGAACTACAGGTGTGTGCCACCACACGCAGCTAATTTTGGTTTTTTTTTTTTTTTTTTTTTGAGACAGAGTCTCGCTCTGTCACCCAGGCTGGAGTGCAGTGGCGCGATCTCGGCTCACTGCAAGCTCTGCCTCCCGGGTTCACGCCATTCTGCTGCCTCAGCCTCTCCGAGTAGCCGGGACTACAGGCGCCTGCCACCACACCCGGCTAATTTTTTTGTATTTTTAGTAGAGACGGGGTTTCACCGTGGTCTCGATCTCCTGACCTCGTGATCCGCCTGCCTCGGCCTCCCAAAGTGCTGGGATTACAAGCGTGAGCCACCACGCCTGGCCTAATTTTGGTATTTTTAGTAGAGACAGGGTTTCGTCATGTTGGCCAGGCTGGTCTCAAACTCCTGACCTCAGGTGATCCGCCCACTTCGGCCTCCCAAAGTGTTGGGATTACAGGCGTGAGCCACCGTGCCCAGCCAACACTACAGTCTTATCTAATTTTAAATGTTTAAAAATCACATGCATTCCTCTACCATACATCCATTTATCAAACATGTACTTCAGGAATAATATGCCAGGCAGTGCTAAAATCTAATGATTAAAAAAAAGTTCTCACAATCCAGTGGGGAGTCAAACAAACTAATAATTATAATACAATATGGTAACTGCACTAATCCAGAATAAGGAGAAATAGGTATCTGGGAGGACACTGTGAAGGAAATGATTCCTAGATGAGGAGTTGGTCAGAGAGGGGAAGGACAAGTAGTCTAAATGGAGGGAATACGAATACGATACAAAAACACATCTTGCAAGTATTCAGTAGTCCTTTGTTATTTTTCAGCAACCCATCATTTTACTGATTGAAAAAGAAAGGCTTAATGGCTAGTCTAAGTCATAAAATCTGTGCCAAATTTGGAATCCAAATTATAAAACCTGAGCCTAATGCCATTTTATATTATCCCTCCCACGTAATTTCAACAGATATGACAAATGTGACACCATCTTGCCAGGTTGGTAATATTTTGTCTATCAGATTGGCACAAACAGGCAATAATTGATTCAATAACTCACATAATCCTATAATCTCCTACGGGCACAGGCATGAACTTACTTAAAGAGTAACTTACTTAAAGAGGTTTTTTTGGGTGGCATTTGCTATTAGTCTACCACCGGCATAAGAGCTAACCAAAATAGGGTCCACGTGATTGGTACTGGCCAAATATTTTTACGTATAATATCCAATATCAAAGAACTCATAGCAAGCAGTAGAAAATCTAGATAACAAATAGGAAGAGAGAATTATTTTAAAAGCCTAAGTCAAATTTTGTAACAAGCAATAAGCAATACTGATTAACAAATAACTTGCTTGAAAATAGTAGCTATCATAAATACTCTATATGTAAAACTACATGGAGAAAATGCCACTATAATTTATACATGGAAAAGAAAACAGTCTAATTTATAAAGTTTATATAAGAAATAATTGGTTTCTTACCAACATTTACATCTGTAAGTATTCGGTCAATGAATTGACACAGAATTTGTCTTGGCTTCTGTACAACTGTATTATATTCCTCTGGTGTGGCACTAAAATACAAATTAAAAGCTTTTAATCCTTAAAGTGATTCAGTTTCATTTGCAAAAAAAATTTCTCTAAAGTAGAACTTATCAAATGTATTGTGTCAATGTTGATATTCACAGTATTCTTCTGTTTAAAAATTGAAAAGAAAATCTGAATATGTTACCAACTTACAAGAAAAAAAGAATATGCTAAGTAATACTAAAGAGATCCAATCAGCGAAGCCTAGACCTGAACTTCTCAATATGGTGGCCACTAGCTACAAGTAACTAGGGAGAACTTGAAATGTGATTAGTACAAATTGAAATGTGCTATTGATGGCAGTGGCAGCCCAGTTGGAGCGGCCACTGCCATGATGCCGGCTGCAATGAGGAAGATGGGGCTGGGGCTGCTTGCTCCACGGAGCTAGTGGGCAGAAGCCCCGCCCCCTTCTGAGTTGCAGGGTCGGGAGCCCAGCCATCCTGAGCGCAGCTGCAGCCGCCCAACCACAGCTGCAAACCCAGGCATCCCTGCTCTCTCCAGGGCCGGGAAGGCCCCCTGCCCTCACAGACTTGGAAGTGCCTGCTCCCGCTGCCTGGCCTCTCCCCGCTCCTGGCACCCACACCAATTTCGGAGCAAAGTTGTTGGGGAGCTCAGGTGTTGTCACAACCAGGCCGCGTGTGCATGTGCTCAGGACGGCACTGACACACCAGCCCCCTGCTGCCTCATCCCCCTCTGGACTTTCGGCAGGCCAAGCGGTAGGCTGAGGGCAGCTCAGTATGGGCCTGCAGGCGCCCCTCGGCACGAACAGCCTGGGTGTAGTGGGTGGCAGGTTGAAGGCAGCAGGAAGTCGGCTCCTGGGCGGAAAGGGGTGGGTCCCCAGTGAAGACCCACCTTCAAGCCAGGAACAGCTTGAAGCCTGGGAGCCTGGCTGCCAGTTACACGGACCACAGCAAGAACTTAGGGTGCTTTTTCCAGGCCCACCCATGACTGCCTATGGACCAATCAGCATTCACTTCCTCCCTTCTGAAGCACATAAAAACTAAATTTTTGGTGGAACTCTAATACCCTTTTCCACAGTGGCTGTACCATTGTACACTCCCACCTGCAGTGGACAAGGGTTCCAGTTTCTCCACATCCTCACCAACACACGTTATTTTCTGGGTGTTTTTTTTTAATTTTCTTTTCCCCTTTTAGCGACAGGGTCTAACTCTGTTGCCCAGGTTACTGTGCAGTGGTGCACCCATAACTCACTTGCAGCCTCAACCTCCCAGCCTCAGGAGATCCTCCTACCTCAGCCTCCTGAGTAGCTGGCACCACAGGTGCATGTCACCACACCCAGCTAATTTTTTGTATTTTTTGTAGAGACGGGGTTTCACCACATTGCCCAGGCTGGTCTCAATCTCCTGGGCTCAAGCGATCTGCCTGCCTTGACCTCCCAAAGTGCTGGGATTGTAGGCATGAGTCACCATGCCCAACTGTGTTTTTTTGTGGGGGGTGTTTTGTTTTTTGTTTTTTTTGAGACGGAGTCTTGCTCTGTCACTAGGCTGGAGGGCAGTGGCATGATCTCGGCTCACTGCAACCTCCATCTCCTGGGTTCAAGCAATTCTCCTGCCTCAGCCTCTCAAGTAGCTGATACTACAGGCATGCACCACCATGCCTGGCTAATTTTTTGTATTTTAGTAGAGAAGGGGTTTTACCATGTTGGCCAGGATGGTCTCAATCTCCTGACCTCGCGATCCGCCCGCCTCAGCCTCCCAAAGTGCTGGGATTACAGGCATGAGCCAACACACCTGGCCACAACTGTTTTTTTTTATTAATAGCTATCATAATGGGTGTGAAACAGTATCTTGTGGTTTTGATTTGCATCTCCCTAATGATTAGTAATTGTGAGCATCTTCTCATGTGCTTATTTGTCCATTTGTATATCTTCTTTGGAGAAATGTCTATTCAAGTTCTTTTTCTATTTTTCATCAGGTTATATTTGTTGTTAAGCTGTAGAAGTTCTTAATATATTCTAGATAGTAAACTCCTTATCAGACATATGATTTGCAAATATTTTCTCCAATTCCATGGGTTGCCTTTTCACTCTATTGATACTGCCCTTTGATAAACAAAGTTTTTAATTTTGATGAATTCCAATTTATCTGTTTATTTTGCTGCCTGTGCTTTGTGTCATATCAATCATTGCCAAATCCAATGTCATAATGTTTTCCCTCTATGTTCCCTTATTTTTATTTATTTATTTATTTTTTGAGACTGAGTCTCGCTCTTATTGCCCAGGCTGGAGTGCAATGGCGCAATCTCGGCTCACTGCAACCTCCGCCTCCTGGGTTCAAGCGATTCTCCTACCTCAGCCTCCTGAGTAGCTGCGATTATGAACATGTACCACCACGCCTGGCTAATTTTGTATATTTTTAGTAGAGACAGGGTTTCTCCATGTTGGCCAGGCTGGTCTGGAATTCCTGACCTCAGGTGATCCGCCCATCTTGGCCTCCCAAAGTGCTGGGATTACAGGTGTGAGCCACCACGCCCGGCCCCCTTTATGTTCACTTCTAAGAGTTTCATAGTTTTAGTTCTTATGTTTAGGTATTTGATCCATTTTGAGTTCACTTTTGTATGTCTTTTGGACTTTTAAAATTTTATTGTAGAGGTAAAGACAGAAGCCAGATTGCAAGGGGCTGAAAATCTAATGAAATGCGAATACTGAGAATAGCGGGTTCTTTCCAAAGCTTGATCATGAAATGAAGAGAAGTAGAGTTGGTGATAACTAAAGAACTGTATGAGATCAAGAGGGCTTTGTTTTGTTTCTCCCTTATAATGGAAAGACCTGAGCAACCAATTCTTCAGATTTGACTCCTCTTCTTGGAAACAGATATAAGTAAAAAGATAATCCTTGGACAGGAGGGTAACTCTTTCATAAACATAGAAAGAATGGATGGGTACAGATGCAAATAATTTAATAAATTCAAAAGGCAAGTAAAACAAGATCCTCTGCTTCAAAGAACTCAGAATAGTTGCTGGGGAGAGGAGAGGCATGCACTTAAATAATCAAAAGCAGCCGGGCATGGTGGCTCACGCCTGTAATCCCAGCACTTTGGGAGGCTGAGGCAGGCAGATCATGAGGTCAGTAGATCTAAACCATCCCGGCTAACACGGTGAAACCCCATCTCTACTAAAAACACAAAAATTAGCTGGGCGTGGTGGCGGGCGCCTGTAGTCCCAGCTGCTCAGGAGGCTGAGGCAGGAGAATCGCTTGAATCTGGGAGGCAGAGGTTGCAGTGAGCCAAGATCGCGCCACTGCACTCCAGCCTGGGCGACAGAGTGAGACTCAGTCTCAAAAAATAAACAAATAAATAAATAAATAAATAATCAAAAGCAAGTATCATGTACACCCAAAGCAGGGAATGATTAACTCTACCTACAGGATTCACAGAAGGTTGTGTGTGAGTGATTAGCAAAGTCCATCACTTCTGACAAAACAACTTAGGGTGTAGTAAGTAAGACGGTTACTTATAAATAATAGCATATATTTCATATATGTCACAATTTATTTCTATATAGCACTGTAAAATGTTCATATATTTTCCCCACTTATTATCTCAAATAGTGGCAAAAGAAAAAGAGTGAATTTTTTTCTTTTTCTGAGACAGAGTCTCGCTCTGTCGGCCAGGCTGGAGTGCAGTTAGTGGCACGATCTTGGCTCACTGCAACCTCCACTTCCTGGGCTCAAGCAATTCTCCTGCCTCAGCCTCCCAAGTAGCTGGGATTACAGGCGTGTGCTACCACACCCAGCTAATTTTTGTATTTTTAGCAGAGACGAGGTTTCACCATATTGGCCAGGCTGGCTCGAACTCCTGACCTCAGGTAATCCACCCGCCTCAGCCTCCCAAAGTGATGAGATTACAGGCGTGAGCCACCGCACCCGGCCTTTTTTTTTTTTTCTTTTGAGATGGAGTCTCGATCTGTCTGTCGCCCAGGCTGGAGCGCAGTGGTGTGATCTCGGCTCACTGCAACCTCTGCCGCGCAGGTTCAAGTGATTCTCCTGCCTCAGCCTCCCGAGTAGCTGGGACTACAGGCGCGTGCCACCATGCCCGGCTAATTTTTTGTATTTTTAGTAGAGACGGGGTTTCACCATGTTAGCCAGGATGGTTTCAATTTACTGACCTCATGATCCATCCGCCTCGGTCTCCCAAAGTGCTGGGATTACAGGTGTGAGCCACCACGCCCGGCCTGATTTTTTTTTTTTTTTGTGATTATTCAAACCACAAAGTCCAATCCTAATTGATTACATACAGGATCAATGGCATTTACAGCTAATAAATGCCATAAAAGAACTGATCCTGGTTGGGCATGGTAGCTCATGCCTGTAAATCCCAGTGCTTTGGGAGTCTAAGGTGGGCAGACTACTTGAGCTCAGGAGTTTGAGACCAGCCTGAGCAACATGATGAAACCCTGTCTCTACAAAAGAAACAGAAAAATGAGCAGGTATAGAGGCACACACCTGTAGTCCCCAGCTACTCAAGAGGCTGAGGTGGGAGGATCACTTGAGCCTGGGACGCTACAGTGAGCCGAGATTGAGTCACTGCACTCCAGCCTGGGTGACAAAGCCAGACCCCTGTCTCCAAAAAATAGAAAAAAAAAAAAAAAAAAAAAAGAACTGGTCCCTGGTCCTGGTACATAGTAGACATTTAAAGAAAAAAAAAACTGTTCAATGAATAAATGGTTCATAAGAACCTTCCTGAATTTTGTGGTTTCTTCATTCCTAATGTATAGCCTTCTGGACCTATGGAGTATTTACCTATTCCCTGCCACTAGACTATAAGCTCCTACAGGTGGCAGACCATGCTTTATTTCTCTCTGTATGTCCTAAAGTGCCATTAGACCATAAGCTCTTATAGGAGTGAAAATGCATTTTATTTCTTTTTGCCTCCACTACATCACCTAGAACTTGCTTAACAGAAAAACTTACTGAAATTAACAAATGTTTTTAAGTAACATAAACTCTAGACACAAAGAATCAAAGGGCCAGGCATGGTGGCTCATGCCTGTAATCACAGCACTTTGGGAGGCCGAGACTAGACGGACTGATCACTTCAGGTCAGGAGTTCCAGATCAGGCTGCCCAACATGGTGAATCCCTTTCTCTACTAAAAGATACAAAAATTAGCCAGGCGTGGTGGTGGGCGCCTATAATCCTAGTTACTTGGGAGGCTGTGGCACTGAGGCAGGAGAATCGCTGGGACCTGGAGGCGGAGGTTACAGTGAGCCAAGATCGTACCACTGCACTCCAGCCCGGACGACAGAGTAAGACTTCATCTCAAAAAAAAGCAAGTTTGTATATGCTACTAAATAAAGTCCTTAAAAAAAAAAAAAAGAATCAAAGAACAAGTAGTTATATTTGCATATGAAAGCAAAACAACTTAGTGCTATATATCTTATTTAAATCAGCACTGGCCAATAGAAATATAATGTAAGCCACAATTTTGTATTTTCTGGTAGCCACATTAAGAAAAGAAACAGGCAAAAAAAAATTTGATCCTAACAATATATCTGAAATATTAGGTGAATGTGTAATCGATATAAAAATTATTCATGAGATCTTTTACATTCTTTTTTCTGGTACTAAGTCTTTGAAACCCACTGTGTATCTTATATTTACAGCAAATCTCAATTTAGACTAGCTGCATGTGAGGTGGTCAATGGCCACATTTGGCTAGTGGCTACCATAGTACAGGGCATCACAAATTTAACAAAAAATTCAAAATCTGCAATTACAAGGTAACATGAATTGTTTTAGACAAAGTCAGGAGACACTGTGATAAACCACGGTAATTTCACAAGTATCATTTACAAATGTGAACAAAGAGGAACATGGGAAGAGGAGCCAGAATTGTGGGTAGTGGTCAGAGTTTCTTACAAAGTTTCATTTTGTAAAGATTATGTACTCATGTATTATTTGTGTAATTTTTACAAATCAGTTTTAGAAAAAAAGTAAATTGATTACCATTCATTAGATATACTACCAGAAGAAAGAAACTTGCCGGGCGTGGTGGCTCATGTCTGTAACCCCAGCACTTTGGGAGGCTGAGGTGGGCGGATCACTTGAGCCCAGGAGTTTGAGACCAGCCTGGGCAACATGGTGAAACCCCGTCTACAAAAATACAAAAATTAGCCAGGCACGGTTGTGCACACCTGTAATCCCAGCTACTTGGGAGGCTGAGGTAGGAGGATCGCTTGACCCCGGGAGGCAGAAGTTGCAGTGAGCCATGTTCACGCTATTGAACTCCAGCCTGAGCAACAGGTGAGCCAGTATCAAAAAAAAAAAAAAAAAAAGAAAAAAGAAAGAAAACTCACAGGAGTGAGCATTTCTTATTTTGTGACTTCTACCCTGGAACTGAGCTAAGAGGGTATAACTTTTCAAAAGCATACTATAAAATTTGAGTATTAATGTAAGTATTATATAAAGCTTAAGCACCTCCTCTGAGGTAAGCATCAAATACCAGGATAACCAAGATAGAATGCACCTGCCCTAAAATAATTTGCAGATTAAAGGGCAAACAAGAGGTAATTATGGTTAAGAACTGATAAGCCCAAGAAAGAACACAAAACGGACACTCAGCCCTGAGCAGGGCCCTGTCAGTCATGGCTTTCTTAATGAGGTGATACAAAACTGACTCCCTAAGGGACAAGGCAGGTAAAATAAGGGTAAGAGGGAGGGTAGCCCAAGCACTGGAAACTGTAAGAGGCTCTATGTGGCTAAAGCCTTTAGAGATGCAGCTGAAGAGGGAAGATAAGGTTAAGTCTCAAAGGACTGGCTAAGGAGTTTGGATTTTACACTGAAGGCAATGTGTAAGCACTGAAGGATTTTAAGGACGTAAAAATTAAGCAAGTTTTAAAAAACATGAATTCAATTGTTATTTCCCTGTTTAAAAGATTCCAATGGTTTCCCATCACACAATAAAATAAAATCTCACTCCTTTTTCTAGCCTCCAAGGATGTGGCCCTTGCCTACCCCTTCCTGTTTAACTCATACCACTCCCCTCTTTGCTCCCTGTGCTCCAGCCTTCTTACTATTCTTTTAAAAGTAGGCTCATTCAGCCTTGGCATGGTGGCTTATGCCAGTAATCCCAGCACTTCGGGAGGCTGAGGCGGGTGGATCACTTGAGGTCAGGAGTTGGAGACAACCTGTGCAACACGGTAAAACCCCATCTTCACTAACAATACAAAAATTAGCTAGGTGGTGCAAGCCTGTAGTCCCAGCTACAGGAAAGGGAGGCTGAGACAGGAAAATTGCTTGAACCCCGGAGGCAGAGGTTGCAGTGAGCAGAGATCACGCCACTGGAAAGGGTGAGACTCCGTCTCAAAAAAAAAAAAAAAAAAAGCAGGCTCATTCCCACTTAGGGGCGTTTGTACTTCCTATTCCATCCCAGATTCACATGACTACCTTCTTTACACCATCAAATCTCCTCTAGTGGCTAATGCTGCTGCTCCTCAGAACCTCCTCCACATCCCACTGTTCCATTTAACATTTTAATAGCAACTATCACATTTGAAAATGTCTTAGAACTGCAAAGCAATCTTAAGTAGGAAAATCAGAGAAGGTGATTCTGAAATGACATCTAAATGAAACCATCCAGTGTTCAGACAGAAGGAAGAGCAAACGATTAAAGGCAGGAACGGCCTTGGTGTCCTGGAGAAACAAGGTCAGTATCACTAGAGTAAAGTAAGCAAAAGAGGGATAGAAGGTGATGAAGTCAGAGGCAGGCTGAGCCAGATTATGTAGAACCTTAGAGGACTTGGTAAGGAGTTTGGATTTTATACTGATTTTAAGTGTGCTGGAAAGTCAAAGGATGGTTTTGTGCAGGGGAATCTTACAATATGACTAATAGATGAAAAATCACTTTACTGAGTGGAAAATCTATTGTAAGTAGGTAAAAGTAGAAATGGAGAGATCAACTAAGGTTACTGTAATAGTTTAGGTAAGAAATTCTGGTGGTAGCAGTGGAGACAGTGAGAAGTGTTAGATTCTAGATGTATCTTAAACATATGGTTGTCAGAACTAACTTATGGATTATTAAGGGACACGGGAAAAAAACCAAGGATGACTCCTAGGCTTTTGGTTGGCGTATTTACAATAACATGGAAGAAGGAACAAACTCAAGGGCGCAGTAAATCAGGCGTTCTGCTTTGGATATGTTAATTTTCACTTCCCAATGTGGATGCTGAGTAATTAACCTAATACATATCTCTGATCTAGAAATATAAATTTGGGAGTTATCAGCATATGGATGACATTAAAGCCATGAGATTAGGTAAGATTACTTGGGAAGAGAGCACAGATTAAAAGAGGGCCAAGGACACAGACTGAAAGCACATGGGAGAACAGTCAAGAATGACTTCTAGATTTCTAGTTTGGAGAAATAAGTGAATATGGTGCCATTTACTGAGCTATCTCTACTTCAATGAATAATAGAAAAATAATTTTTTTAATTTAAAAAAAGAAAGCTTGTGAAGGCTAGGACATGTGGAGAATTTGTATTGGATATGCTGAACCTTAACTACACATAGGACACTCAGTGAAACTACCAGTATACAGTAAATATACAATTCTATAGAAGACATGATTTGGAGAAACATATTAGGAGTCATCAAATAGCAGATTATAGTTAAGGCAGGAGAGTGGAAAGGTCATTTAGCAAGACTATGCAGAGCAGAGTGCTAATAGCAAAAAAACAATAGGACAAAATTTATCTGAGGGACTGAGGAAGAGCAGCCCATAAATTAGAATACTAATATCTCATTTTTTTTTCAGTAGTCTCATTGTCATAGTCAATTAAGGGGAAACATTTTGGAAGAAAAGGCCTTGAAAGCTTGAATCTGAAATCTAGCTCTGATATCTGCTAGCTGTGCCTTTAGTTCTTCAACTTCTCTGTCCCTTTTTCTTAAACAGTGATAACACTTGTTCCATTCTATGTCATGGACATACTATGAAAATGGATGAGCTTTTTTGATTCAAGTAGTTGTAATGAAAAAACCATGACAATTAAAAACTATTAGACAACTCTCTATGGGTCAGTTTTTCTATTCTTTCTCTTGGAATAGCTACAAATAAATGAAAGGTAACATAAGTTTTACTGATGAAACAGACTATATATAATCCAAGAACCAATTATTTTTATTAACAGGACTCACGGAAGAAGAGAGAAGAGGGAAGAGAAGTATTAATCAGTTAATTCTACTTTAAAGCAAAGTGGGAAAAATATACTGAGCTTCACAGTGAGCCTGAAAGATGAAATTTGTAAACCAACTTCCTACAATGATCACTTTTCTTCCTCTTATTTTAGAGAGCTAGAAGTTATTTTATAAACTAAACACAAAGTATACTTGCCACAGATAAAAAGTGGAAAAAATTCACACTCTCAAAAATAGTGATGCAATTACGGCAAGAATGGTCCCTTCATTTATCCTCTTATTCATATATTGAGACTAGATTATTTGGATGGCCAACCAGTGGAAATGAACACAACTGCGCTGCAAAAAGAAAGAGAAGTAGCTATCCCATTGGCTTGATGTCAGCTTTGACTTTGTGTGGAAAGTTTTCAAACAGTTTAAGAAATTGGGAAGCAGTTATTCCAACTGATAATTTAACTGCGGTAGCAGCACAAGCTCATTTATTTCTTGTTCGCAGTAGGTTAGAATTAAAACAAACAAATCAAAACAAGCTCTACCGAGTCTTTAGGCCTGGTTCAGGGAAGCCTGCCTGTGTATTGAAGAGGTGTGGCAGCCATCAACACCTCTCCCTCCTTGTGGTAAGATACTGGTTTTCATGAGGTTTACAGACAACAAGCATTTGCAAATGAAATATTAAATTGTCTCCAAATTTTGGCAACACTCTGTGCACGTTGAGATTTTGTGGACCCAGGGGTCTATCTCTCCAATTTCTGACTAAAATAACGGATCGGGAACTGGACGATCGGTAAGAGGGAGGTCACATCTTCAGTATGTACTATGACTTCACTTCAAAGAAAAAAACTGCCTTTTCCAGCAAGTGATGTCACTTGCAGAAAATGAGAAGCGGTGATTTTCTTCCAAGGGCAGTCTGGGGACAAAATGTAAGGCTAAAAACCAATTCCTCCACGAGTAATCACAAAGAACAGAAACTAATGGGTCAAGTCCCTCGTCTAAGGAAAAAGATTTTCGAGAAGAAAATGAGTGTAGAAAAGCGACCAGAAAGCGATCAACAGGGACTCTTCCTCCATCTGCAGGAAGCAAACTCTCGGTCGGGGCGAGTAGTAAACCAGGGCCGGCAGACGCCTCTCTCCCCCACGGACCGGCTTCCCGCAGGTTTGTGGCGACTGCCTCATGTCCTATCAACGGGCACTCTGAGGGAGAAGCGCCCAAATCAGCCACGGAGCATCTCCACAAGGGCCGCAGCGGGGGCTTAGGGGATCCCAGCCATAGCGCAGCAGGGGAGGGGAGAGCACGTGAAACCCCAGCCGGAACCAGCGGAGGAGGATGCAGGACCCAGGCTGGGCCTAGCCCTACCTGCCCAGCTCCCGCAGGGCGGGGATCATGGAAGCCAGCTCCAGGCCATGTTCCCCCATGCTGAGGCTGCGAGGCACTCGTCAACCACGCCAGCGCGGGTTCCCGGCGTCTCCAAAGCTACCGCTGCCGGAAGAGCGCGGCGCCCGACGGAGCCTTGCGGAGGCCAAAACTCCTCCCGGAAGCCGCTACTGGCCCCGCTTGCCACGCCCAGCGTCTTTTCTGCATAGGACCCAGGGGAAGCCTGGAAGCCGTTAGGGGGCGGGGCAAGCGGGCGGGCGCGCGCCGGTCGAATTTCCCGGGTCGCGTCAGGCTTCGTTCTCAGCACCGAGCGAGCGACGTTCGCGAAGCTTTCGTTTTGAGCGGCCGGACTCTGCTGTTGTCAAGCCTGGGAGGCACAGCGAAGCAAGGCTTGAGGGCCGCCAGCCCAGACTCGCTTCACAAATGTGAGAACTATGACAGTTCAGCGAGTAAAGGCCACGAATAGACTCCAGGTTTCCCCAGAGTAAGGCTCTCACGTTTTAAAAGTTCCTCACGTTCCCACCGCTCTTGTCCCTCTTTCTGAGAGATACAGGCCAAAAGGTGGGCTCTCCCTGTTTTTTTCCTTTTAGGCATTTTTTTTTCAACTTGAAGTCACTCTTAGGTTTCCTTGAGGACCCTACCAACTTTTAATATTTAAAAATGGGGTTGGATTATATTTGTGTCTCATCAAATCAGCAACAGTATTGTGTGTGGAAATGCCACCATTACGGGCATCCACAACCTATGATTTAATTTTTAAAGTAAATCAGTGCATTTTGGCAATACACATTTTCTAGCTCAACTCAATTTATTGGAAAGATGACCACCATAAGAGATTGTTGACATGTCAAAGTTATGTAGTTAATCACTCAAAGTCATGCAGTATGTTTACATTTGTTCTTTGGTACATGAGGATAGTTAACTGTACAGTATCTTAAAAAAAAAAAAGTGATGGAATGACAGCCACATATGCTCTTGCCTCAAGAACTTCGCATTTGCTGTACTCTCTGCCTTGAACACCACTCTGCCATTGCTCCTTTTCCTTCAGGTGTTTGCCAGAATAACACCAAAGAGCCTCATATAGACTAACATATATACACACTCTCTCTCACCCTCTTTTTTTTATTAGATACATTGTCTTACTCTTGTTCAGGTTCTAGTGCGATGAACGTTGCAAACGTAGCTCACTGCAGCCTCAACCTCCCAGGCTCAAGCGATCTTTTCACCTCAGCCTGGGCTCAATTGATCCTCCTGCCTCAGCCTGCTGAGTAGCTGGGACTACAGACATGCCACCATGCCTGGCTAATTATTTTTTGTAGAGACAAGGACTTGCTGTGTTGCCCAGGCTGGTCTCAAACTCTTGGCCTCACATGCTCCTCCCACCTCAGCCTCCCAAAGTACTAGAATTAGAGGTGAGAGCCACCACACCCGGACATACTATATGATTGTCTCTCTCCAGTTAGAATGTAAGCTCCTGGAGAGCAAGGTCTTGTCTATTTTGTTCACTCTCAGACACCCAGGATCTAAAACTGTGCCTGGCACGTAGGTGGTGTTCAGTAAGCATTTGTTGAATGAATCACTGAATGTTTTAGTAGAAAGGACATGGGATTGGGAGTTACGGGCCCTACACAAGTTCTCATTCCATCTGCTAGAAACTATATGACCTCAGTAAAGTTACTTAATCTGTTAGTACTTCCATTTTTTCATTTATAAAATGGGATTAATAATGTCTACCTCACAAGATTACAGCAAAGATTAAATAAGAGATGGTAAAGTCATAAAGTGGAATATAATTTCTTAGTTAAAAATGAATGAATTATACTACCTATACCAACGACGAATCCTGAAAACTACGTTGATTGAAAAAGCAAATGCAAAGATATACATAATAGTGTCATATCATTTATATACAGTCTTAAAACCACAAAACAGTGCTTTGTGTGAGTTATGTATACAAATATGTATGATAAAACTATGAAAACATGGTTGGCAAAGATATATATCAACTCCAGGATAGTTGCACCTGTGGAAGGGAGAGAAGGGCATGAAATGATGAAGCTTCAACATATCCCTAAGGGTTTTCTTTTAGTAGGATTTGAATTAATTATTATTTAATCAAAATTTAATGTTATATTTGGGTGGATGTTATATTACTATTTGTACCTGCATAGCCAGGATATTCCAACATGTATTAAAAAAAAATAGCTCCTTCCCGTCTTGCAAGATGGTGGGGGACAAAGTTGAGAAGCCAGACACCAAGGAGAAGAAACCTGAAGCCAAGAAGGCTGATGCTAGTGCTAGTGGCAAGGTTAAAACGGATAACCTCAGCCAGGCACAGTGGCTCACGCCTGTAATCCCAGCACTTTGGGAGGCTGAGGCAGGCGGATCACCTGAGGTCAGGAATTCGAGACCAGCCTGGCTAACGTGGTGAAACTCCATTTCTACTAAAAATACAAAAAATTAGCTGGGTGTGGTGGTGGGCGCCTGTAATCCCAGCTATTTGGAAGGCTGAGGCAGGAGAATTGCTTGAACCCGAGAGGCGGAGGTTGCAGTGAGCCAAGATCGCATCATTGCACTCCAGCTTGGACAAGAGCGAAACTCCGTCAAAAAAAAAAAAAAAAAAACCCTCAAGGCTAAAAAGCCACCGAAAGGGAAGCCCCCCTGCAGCAGAAATCCTGTCCTCATCAGAGGAATTGGCAGATATTCTCAATCTGCTATGTCAAAAAGGCCAGGTACAAGAGGAAGTACTCGGCTACTAAATCCAGAATTGAAAAGAAAAAGAAGAAAGTCCAGAATTGAAAAAGGAAAAGGTTCTTGCCATTGCTATAAAACCAGTTGGTGGCAACAAGAATTATGATACTTTTTGCAAAGTAAACCCTACAAAATGCCTAGATCCTTCCAAAGATGTGCCTCGAAAGCTGCTGTTGAGCCACAGAAAAAAAAAAAAAAACAAACAGAAACACCTCAGTCAGCACAGAGAAAACTGCAAACTAGCTTCTCTCCTGGGATCATTCTGCTCATCCTCACTGGGCACCACAGAGGCTAGAGGGTGGTTTCACTGGAGCAGCTGAGGAGTGGCTTGTTAATTGTGACTGGCCCTCTGGTCCTCATTCAAATTCTGTGGAAAACACACCAGAGGTCATCACAAAATTGAAATCAGCGATGTGAAAATTCCAAAACATGTTACCAATGCTTGCTTCAAGAAGATGATGCTACGGAAGCCCAAATACTGGGAAAGTGACATCGTTAACACAGAAAGAGAGTAATAGAAGATTATGGAGCAATGCAAGGTTGATCAGAAAGCTGTGGACTCGTGGCCAGGCACGCTAGCTCACGCCTGTTACCCCAGCACTTTGGAGGGCTGAGGCGGGTGGATCACTTGAGGTCACGAGTTCGGCACCAGCCTGCCAACATGGTGAAACCCCATCTCTACTAAAAATACAAAAATTAGCCTGGTGTGGTGGTGGGCACCTGTAATCCCAGCTGCTGGGGAGGCTGAGGCAGGAGAACGACTTGATCCCGGGAAGCAGAGTTTGCAGTGAGCGGAGATCGCACCACTGCACTCCAGCCTGGGTGACAGAGCAAGACTCCATCTCAAAAAAAAAAAAAAAAAAAAAAAAAAAAAACTAGAAAGCTGTGGACTCGTAAATGTTACCAAATATCAAAGCTATTCCTTAGCTCCAGGGCTACCTGTAATCTGTGTTTGCCCTGATGAGTGGAGTTTATCCTAGCAAATTGGTGTTCTAAATTTCTTACCAAGAACCTAATTAAATAACTGATGCGTTTAAAAACTAAAATAAGTATACTTTTAAGCTTAAATAACACATCTGAAAAATAGTTTTAAAATACCAAATTTTAGCTATTTTTAGAACATATGAAGAAAGATTATAAAAATTAGAATGCTATCTGGAAGGCAATAGCTAAATAGCATGGTAATTCTAAAAAGCAGTATAAACTTGCAAACCTTATAAATAATAGAGCCTCAGAAATCCCATTTAATTCAAAAAGTCATTTTGTGCAAGATATTGGGTTAGGTACTTCTGTGACAGACACAAAAATGAGGAAGATGAAGTTAGTTTCAGCGGGGCATAGTGGCTCACACCTGTAGTCCCAGCTACTTGGGAGGCTGAGGTAGGAGGATGGCTTGAGCCAAGGAAGCCAGGGCTGCAGTAACCCGCAATCTCGCCACTACATTCCAGCCTGAGCAACAGAGCCAAATCCTGTCTCAGAGGAAAAAAAAAAGTTAATTTCAGGTAATATACAATTTGTGGATACAGAAAGGATATAATTAGAACATAGACAATTAAGAGCAAAGCGAATGCCAGGAGAGGGATATAAACAGCATGTATTGGAAAAATAGAGGACACAGTCTACTCCAGTGGAAAGAAGAGGTGTATCAGGAAGGAGCTCAAGGAGAAGGTGTCACCATATCTGAGATTGGACTTGAAGGATGAGGAGGACTTCGGAGACAAAAATTGGGGAAAAGGAATATATTCTAACTAGAGGCAGCAGTATGAACAAAAAGCATGCTGAGGGAGGGACACGGTCCCCTTTGGCTGGTACGAGGGAGCATTTAGAGTAGTCTGAGACATTTGTACAGACTTCAGTAAGTATTGGAGAGGCTCTGGAAGATTTTATATAAAGAGTGATGGTCAAAGCTACACTTGAATCTGGCAGGAGAGTGTCTGGCAGGAGAGTGTAGAACACAATAAAAGGAGAGTAGCAGGTCATTTAGAGAAATCAAACATCTATAGCAGTATTTTAACAAATGAGTTGATTCAAAAAGTCGGCATTCCAAGTAGACATCCTTCCTCTAGTAACTCATGTATTATCCAGGCTGGCTCCATTTCTACACCGTCTACTCAGCCCTAAACCTACATATACTATACTGTCTGTCCTGTTTGCCCACCCACCCCTTAAGTGCCTCTCACCAGAGTTACCAACGACTTTCATATGGCTGTTGACCAGTTCTTTCCTTTGACCTTTTAGCAGCATTTGACAATACAGACCAGCAGTCCTCCACCTTTTTGGCACCAAGGACCAGTTTTGTGGAAGACAGTTTTTCCATGGACAGGGAGGTGGAGGGATGTTTTCGGGATGATTCAAGCACATTACATTTATTTTGCACTATTACTACATTGTAATATATAATAAGTCATTATACAACTCACCATAATGTAGAATCAGTGGGAGCCCTGAGTTTGTTTTTCTGCAACTAGACTGTCCCATCTGGGGTGATGGGAAACATTGAGAGATCATCAGGCATTAGATTCTCATAAAGAGCATGCAACCTACATCTGTCACATGTGCAGTTCACAATAGGGTTTGCACTCATGTAAGAATTTAATGCCCTGCTGATCTGACAAGAGGCGGAGCTCAGGCGGTAGTGCCAGTGATGGGGAGCTGCTGTGAAAAGAGACGAAGCTTCACTTGCTTGCCCTCCATTCACCTCCTGCTCTGTGGCCCGGTTCCTAACAGGCCACTGGCCAGTACTGTGGCCCAGGCATTGGAGACCCCTAATGTAGACCACTGCTGCTTTCTTGGAAAGCTTTCTTTGGACTCCATGACTCTTTCCTGTTAACAACACTTCTTTGCCATTCCCTTTACTGTTGATATTCCTCAGGATTCTAACTTAGGTTCTTTTCTCTTTTTTATTATTTCATTCGCACTCAAGGCTTCAATTAACTTTCCGTCTGCTGTTCACTCCAAAATTCATTGCTCTTCCCTTATCTCTCTCCAAGATTTATATTTCCTATGTGTATCTCCCTACTGAATATTTTCCCTTCAGCATTTCCCAGGCATTTTATTTTGTTTAACTTTTTGTTATGGGGACTTTCAAATATATATAAAAGTAGACACAATAAGGAATTCCTTTATGTCCATCACGCTATCAATGATTATCAGCATATGGTTAGTCTTTGTTTCATCTATAACCACCTTTCTCATTTTCTGTCTCCTCAGTTGGATTAAAGAAAAGTCTAGACCTCATATCAATTTATCTGCAGATACTTCAGTTTATATCTTTGAAAGATAAGGACTAGATTCTATCTCCTAAATATCAAACATATCCACTTTCCCCCAAATTCCCTTACCACCATTCTAGTTTTAGACCACCATCACCTCTTGCCTAAATTACTTCAGCAGGCTTCTAGCTTGCCTATCTGCCTTTAGGCTTGTTTTTCTCTAACCCATTCTCCATACTTGAGGGGGAGGGAGTCTCCCAGACCTTTTATTTTTCCTGAAACGAGTCTCACTCTGTCGCCCAGGCTGGATTGCAATCACGTGATCTCGGCTCAACTGCAACCTCTGCCTCCAGGATTCAAGCCATCCTCCCACCTCAGCTTCTCAAGTAGCTGAGATGACAGGTACGTGCCACTATGCCCAGCTGATTTTTGTATTTTTAGTAGAGATGGGGTTTTACCATATTGGCCAGGCTGGTCTGGAACGCCTGACCTCAAGTGACCTGCCCACCTTGGCCTCCCAAAGTGCTGGGTTGCTGGGATTTAATAGGAGTGAGCCACTCTGCCTGGCCATCTCCCAGTTTTGTTTTTTGTTGTTTTTTTTTTTTTTTTTTTTTTTTTTTTGAGATGGAGTCTCACTCGCTGGAGTGCCGTGGCACGATCTTGGCTCACTGCAACCTCCGCCTCCAGGATTCAAGCCATTCTCTTCCCTCAGCCTCCTGAGTAGCTGGGATTACACCTACTGTAATCCCAGTGTGTGTCACCACGCCTGGCGAATTTTTGTATTTTTAGTAGACATGGGTTTCGCCATGTTGGCCAAGCTGGTCTGGAGCTCCTGGCCTCAGGTGATCTGCTGCCTTGGCCTCCCAAAGTGCTGGGATTACAGGCAGGAGCCACCATATCCGGCCAATTCTTAATTTTTGTGGGTATATAGTAGGTGTATATACTTTATGGGGTACATAAGCTATGTTGATACAGGCACACAATGTGTAATAATCACATCAGGGTAAATGGGGTATCCATCACCTCAAGCATTTATCCTTTGTGTTACAAACGATCCAATTATACTCATTTAAAAATGTACAATAAATATTTGACTGTAGTCACCCTGTTCTGCAATCAAATACTAGATCTTTTTTCCTTTTTGAAACAAGGTCTCATCTATTGTCCAGGCTGGACTACAGTGGCCTGATCTTGGTGTACTGCAGCCTTGGGCTTCCAGGCTCAAGTGATTTTCCCACCTCAGCCTCCTTAGTAGCTGAGACTACAAGTGCACACCACTACACCTGGCTAATTTTTGTGTTTTTTGTAGAGACGGGGGTTTTGCCATGTTGCCTAGGCTGGTCTTGAACTCCTGGGCTTAAGTGATCGGCCTGCTTCAGCCTCCTGAAGTGCTAGGATTACAGGCTCAAATACTAGATCTTATTCTATCTAACTATATTTTGTACCCATTAACCATCCCTACCGCACACCCGTCACCCCCACTACCCTTCCCAGCCTCTGGTAACCGTCAGTTTACTATCGCCATGAGTTCAGTTGTTTTTATTTTTAGCTCCCACAAATAAGTGAGAACATGGGAAGTTTGTCTTTCTGTGCCTGGCTTAATTCACTTAACATAATGACCTCCAGTTTCATCCATGTGGTTGCAAATAACAGGATCTCATTCTTTTTTATGGCTGAATACTACTCCGTTGTGTACATGTACCACATTTTCTTTATCCATTCATCTGTTGATGAACACTTAGGTTGCTTCTAAATCTTGGTTATTGTGAATAGTGCTGCAATAAACATGGGAGTGCAGTTATCTCTTTGATAAACCAATTTCCTTTATTTTGGGTATATACTTAGCAGTGGGATTGCTGGATCATATGGTAGTTCTAGTTTTAGTTTTTTGAGGCACCTCCACGCTGTTCTCCATAGTGGTTGTACTAATTGACATTCTCACCAACAGTGTACAGGGGTTCCCTTTTCTCCACATCCTTGCCAGCATTTGTTATCCAACTTTTTAAAAATTATTATTCAGTAGTACTGTTGAAATTTTAAAAATATGTATCCTAATATGTGCACATTTTTATTAACCATATATATTTAGTTCTACATCCTAATGTACATGAAATTCATGATAATGTAAATTTGAACAAAATACAACTGTTAATTGATTCCTGCATTCCTCTTAGCCCTCTTTTTATCATTTGGGGAGTGGGAGTGTGGAGGAGAGGGTGAGGCAGGAAGCAGAGTGTTTGGTGTGGATAGGTCCCAGTGTCCCTGGTATTTCCTAAGCCCAGTGTCCCAGATCAAGTTGACAAAGGGGCATCAGTCAGTGTTCTGGAATTCCAGTCAGCCATGTGTATAGAATTGTCCCCATTCATGATTAAACTAGAGTGGAAAATGACCACCAGGTGGTACTACAACCCAGTTGAGACTAAGATGGACTTGGTTCTCAGCCAGATGCCCAAACTCCTGGTTGGTTAGCTATGCAAGTTCCAACATAATGCAACAGTTTTACAAGTTCCTTTCTACATCTGAATGAACTTCAGTGGACACCTCTTGGTACACACACATTCAATAATATGCATTTTTAACAAGCTTCTAGATGATGCTGATGTTGTTTGGAGTTGTTCTACACAGTAGTCAGAGCAACCTTCTTAAAACCCAAAGACCATGCCATTTCCCTTCTTTAATAGCTTGGCTATGTATGGAATATTGGCAGACATAGATTAAGGTAAAGGGGGCACATGTCTGTTAGTTTTCTTTGGGTAAAGCCTCAAATAATAGACAACATAACCACAAGCCAATATTCTGAAACTTAATAGTGCAGAATAAATGATCCAGTACAGCCAAACTGCACCAATACACTTGTCCCATTTAGTGGAAACACTGCAAAAACCCATTACAAAAAAACAAGCAGTCATAAAGTAACAAAATATTTAAGAGACTTAAAAGTAAGCCCTTTGGCTTCCTATCCCTGTGGCAGTTTCACATCTACTAAGACTGTATTATAGAACTAACTGACACTCCACTGTATTTGGAGACAATTCAGAAATAAGGACACGGACTACTTCTTTATGTCTCCAAGATATTTCTATTTCAGTAATGAATTATTGTCATTTTCACTGCTAGATCCTGAGTATGACCCTAAGATTATGTAAAATATATTGGAATAGTATGATTATTTGTATTTGCGATTACTATTTTTACTTTTCTGAAAATACTTTCATCTGCTATTATCCTCCAAGTAGCTCTGTAAGTAAAATGCAGAGAGGTTTCAGAGTTCTCAAAATTGAGCATGCATCAGAATCACCTAGAGAAATTCTGATTCAATTGGTCTGAAAGGAAACTCAGTAATTCACGTTTTTAACAAGCTGCTAGATCCTACTGCTGCTGGTCCACTGCCCACACTTTGAGTTAGCACTGTTTTAGGGTAGTGGTTCTTAACTTTGGCTACACATTGAATTTATGTGGATGGGAAGATTTTTAAAAAGTATCTGGGGACTCCCAGAGATTCTGATTTGATTGGGTTACGGCACTTACATGTATGTGTATGCATTTCTGTACTTACCAGCAAGTTCAAGCATCTACTCATGTCTATTAATCATTTGGATTACCTTTTTTTAGTAAATTACCTGTTTAGAATTTTTTCAGTTTTAATTTGGTGGTGTCTTTTTTATTGATTTATACAAACATTTTAACATATTATGAATTAAACCTTTTCTGATTTATATCTGAGAATATTATATCTTAGTCTGTCACTTGGCTCTTATGTAGGAATTTTAATTTTTCTTATATCAAATCTACCCATCATTTCCTTTATGGCTTCTGGATTTTAGTCTTGCTTAGGAAGGCTAACCACAAGATTTAAAATGTTCCTTTATACTTTTCCCTAACATTTTTGTACTTCAGTTTGCTAGTATTCGTTTTCCCATTTATCTACAGATCATTTTTGAAACAAGATCAGGCAACTCATTTCCCAGACAGATAGTTCGTATGTTGGTATTGAAGTCCCTTCTGCCACCTTCAGAATAAAGGGTTTGTTAAGGGATCTAGATGATATACAAAATCTTTGAGAGAAACAGGCTTCATCATGAGTATTCAAGAACTCCCCAAATTACCTGTCAAGGCAGCTGCTAACTCTGAAAGGATTAGGACACTGCAGAATTAGGAATTTGCCCAAAGGGGTTCATGCCTTTCCTCTCTCTTCATGTGATACAAATTTGAATCAGTCTTACTTGGCTTGGTAAAACCTAAATCATTTTTGGAACCCTAGCTACAAGTGAATTTGGGAAATATTGGTTTTGGCTTTCCAGGAAGGCATCCAAGAAGAGAGTTGGTCAATCCATGCATGGTATCTGTTACTGTGTCACTGACTAGTCCATCATTTTCCTGTATTTTGAAATGCCGTTATTTTCATAAATACATCATAGATATATTTAATGAAAAGATATTTGGGGACAATCAGCAGCCTTTGCCACACTCCATAGCTCTTTCATAATTTGCCATCTGTTTCAGTTAATGTAGTATATGATCTTATTTTTTTCCAAATAAGGAAGGGCAAGGTATGGGGGGAGGGTGGAGAATGTAGAAAATTGCCTCAGGGCACCCTTATAGGCCCTAAAGCCATTTTTTTCTGCCACTGCTCATTGGGGTGACATCATTCTGGGATAATTGGCCAGCTTGATTTTCCAGTTACTAATCTGTGTCTATTCTGAAACCCAGACCATTCATTTCATTTTTTAATTTCAGCTATCATATCATATATATAACATATATCATATATATCTCATATATCATATATATCTCATATATCATATATATATATATTTTTTCCTAACAGGGTCTCTGTCACCCAGGCTGGAGTGCAGTGGTACAATGATGGCTCACTGTAGCCTCAACCTCCTGGGCTCAAGTGATTGTCCCACCTCAGCTTCCCAAGTAGCTGGCTGGGACTACAGATGTGTGCCACCACGCCTAGGTAGTTTTTTTTTCTTTTTGAGATTGAGTCTCGCTCTGTTGCCCAAGCTGGAGTGCAATGGCATGATCTCGGCTCACTGCAATCTCCACCTCCTGGTTCAAGTGATTCTCCTGCCTCAGCCTCCTGAGTAGCTGGGATCACAGGCACGCACCACCATGACTGGCTACTTTTTGTATTTTTAGTAGAGACGGGTTTCACCATGTTGGCCAGGCTGGTCTCAAACGCCTGACTCAAGCGATCCACCTGCCTCAGCCTCCCAAAGTGCTGGGATTATAGGCGTTAGCCACCGTGCCTGGCTTCCTAGATAATTTTTGTATTTTTGTAGTGATGAGGGTTTAGCCTTGTTGCCCAGGCTGGTCTCAAGCTCCTAAACTCAAGCGATCTGCCTGCCTCGGCCTCCCAAAGTGCTGGATTTACAGGAGTGAGCCACCACACCCAGCCTCAGTTATCAAAATTTTAAATTTCCAAATATATAGTCAAAGTTTTTGTACATATGACATCTTCTCATGTTTCTCTGAAGATATTATACATTTCAAATATCTTCTTCTGATTGTTCTCTAGCTTTGTTTTCTCTAATAATAATTGTAAAAATGGTGCCTCTTTCACGGTGACTTTTTTCAAATATATGATAATGTGTTAGCTATCTGTTTGATTTCGTATTTTAGAATCTCTGTTCCCTTTGCCTTTTTATTTATGGTAGCTGTTCTCTGCCAATTTTGTGTAGAGAACAGCACTTATAAGACAAGGGTGTGTGGTTGCTCATCTTTAAAGTGTGGAAGACTGGTGTTCTTCCTGGTGGTCTATTGCTTTCTGGGCCTCAATTTAGAACCATTTGGAGAGGAGAAAGTGGTTGACCAGCCTAGCTGCTCTAAATCTCTTATTCTAATTACTCTCCCTGACCAATGTCTCAGTACCCTCCTCCCTACTTCTTGATCTGTTAACTGTGAGTTTGTACACCCTCTCCCCAACTACTCCTACTTTTGCCTTTAGCAGATTCCTCCATATAATTGGAGCTGAATTTTCCTTCCATTTGGCTTTTCTGAGATTTAATCTATCTGCATTCTGTCTTTTCTCAACATTTCTGGTTTGTCGATGGCAATTTTTTTTGTTTCTAGGATTTCACCATGTTGACCAGGCTGCTCTTGAACTCCTGAGCTTAGGTTGTTCCACCCGCCTTAGCCTCCCAAAGTGCTGGGATTACAGGCATGAACCACCACACTCAGCCTTCTTTTACTTCTTTTTGTTTGTTTGTTTGAGACAGAGTTTCACTCTTGTTGCCCAGGCTGGAGTGCAATGGCACAATCTTGGCTCAATGCAGCCTCTGCCTCCTGGGTTCAAGCGATTGTCTTGCCTCAGCCTCCTGAGTAGCTGGGATTACAGGCATGTGCCACCACACCGGGCTAATTTTGTATTTTTAGTAGAGATGGGGTTTCTCCATTTTGGTCAGGTTGGCCTTGAACTCCCAATGTCGGGTGATCCGCCTGCCTTGGCCTCCCAAAGCGCTGGGATTATAGGTGTGAGCCACTGCATCCGGCCTTTACTTTTTAAAAGTATCTCCTGGCCGGGCCCTGTGGCTCATGCCTGTAATCCCAGCACTTTGGGAGGCTGAGGCAGGCGATCGCTTGAGCTCAAGAGTTCCAGACCAGACAGGGCAACATGGTGAAACCCTGTCTGTACAAAAAAATACAAAAATTAGCTGAGCGTGGTGGTGCATGCCTGTAGTTCCAGCTACTCAGGAGGCTGAGGCAGGAAGATCAATTGAGCCCCAGAGGTGGAGACTGCAGTGAACCATGTTTCTGCCACTGCACTCCAGCCTGGGTGACAAAGTGAGACCCTGTGCCTCAAAAATAAATAATGATTAAAATAAACAAATAAAATTATTCCCTTTATCATTTCATGAGATTTTAGGTGGTAGGTGGGTTTAGGTGTGTGTGTTTTGTTGGCTATTTTGATCTTATCTGTGTTAGCTCAAAACGGTGTGTGTGTTAAATTGTGTGTGTGTGTGTGTGTGTGTGTGTGTGTGTGTGTGTGTATGCATGAGAGAGAGAGGTTTTGCCCTGTTTTTTTGGACTTATTTCTCATATTATTGTTTTCTCTTCTAAATGATTTATCATAAATTCAGAGTTGAAATGAGTACTGAATCTCCCATCCAAGTACTAACCAGGTCTGACCCTGCTTGGCTTCCAAGATCACATGAGATCGAGAGTGTTCAGGGTGGTATGGCCACAGACTGAATATTGAATCTTAGTCTTTCTCACATATGTTTTTTTTCTCTACTCTCTTTGTTCTGGGAAAAAAAAAAAAAACAGCCAAATAAAATAAATATGGTCACATCACACTTGCTGGTATCATTCAGAATGCACCTACTTTTCTAAAATTGATTGTAAAATTGGTGCCTATATAGTAGCTGATTTCGGGATGCTGATCAGGGCTGAGTTGCAGTGGGATGTTGTGGTTATAAGCATGTTAGAAACCATCATGCTCTGGGGAATGAACTAACATTAGCCACATTCACAGAGACTTGGTTATAATCCAGAATGCCAATGTTTTTCCCCTAAAATACAGGATATAGTATAACTTTGCAGGGACCAGTATTGTAAATAGCAGAAAACGAGTTGAATCCTGGTTCTTCCATTAGCTATTTTTTTTTTTTTTTTTTTTTTTTTGAGACAAGGTCTCACTCTGTCACCCAGGCTGAAGTGCAGTGACGTGATCTCAGCTCACCGCAACCTCTGCCTCCCTGCTTCAAGTGATTCTCCCGCCTCAGTCTCTCAAGTAGCTGGGACTACAGGCACATGCCACCACACCCAGCTAATTTTTGTATTTTTTGGTAGAGATGAGGTTTCACCATGTTGGCCTGGCTGTTCTTGAACTCCTGACCTCAAGTGATCCACCTGCCTCGGCCTCCCAAATTGCTGGGATGAGCCACCACACCCGGCCCGCCATTCACTCTTGAGATGGAATCCTGGTTCCGCCATTCGCTGTCTTTGTTACCTATTATTATTGAATCTGCACTTTTGTCTTCATGAATATTAAATGAAATAAACAATGTGAACTTCTTGGCGCAGTAGCTAGTACATAGAAGACATGGAATAAATATTAGCAATGATAATGAAGATGATGATGGCAGTAATCACTAGAGCTCTGCTTTTTTGGTAGCCCTCTCAGTATCAATGAGCCTGGAAAAATAAATTAATAATTCAGATGGATCCTTGGAAACTGTGAAATGAGCAAAGATTGTCTTTATATAAAATATATTTTAAAAATGTAGTTGTAAATATTTAGTCTTTAGTTGTGTTATCATGGGAAAAATAACATTTTGTACTTCAGTTTTCTCACCTGTAAATTGAGGATAATTTCATAGGGTTGGCATGGATATTCAATGAGTAAATACTGTGAAGTGTTTAAAATGGTGACTACCCAGTAGCAGCTCAATTTTTTTTTTCGGATAGGGTCTTGCTCTGTTGCCCAGGCTGGAGTCCAGTGTAGTGAACATGGCTCACTGTAGCCTCAGACTCCTGGGCTCAAGAGATCCTCCCATCTCAACCTCCAGAGAAGCTGGAACCACAGGCACATGCCACCACACCTGGCTAATTTTAGTTTTTTTTTTTTTTAGAGATGGGGTTTTTCCAAGTTGTCTAGGCTGGTCTTGAACTCCTGAGTTCAAGTGCCCTTTCCACCTTGGCCTCCCAAAATGCTGGCATTACAGGTGTGTGCCACCATGCCCTGCTTTATCCTTGTTTTATTTTTAGTTATTTTGAAAAACAACCCCCAGCTTAAAAGATGTTATTTTTTTCAACCAACAGTTGGAATACATGAGTAGATATAATTTATGTGATAAACAAATATTTAAATTAAGACTATTCTAGAAAAATTGGAACATATGGTTACTATAACTACAGTGTACATTTTTAACTAGTTTAAAAATCTTTGTATATATTTTTTCCCATTGCTCTGCAAGCCAAAGAACAGTGTACACTTTTGATTACCAGAATACTTAGGTCCACCAAGTATACCATCTCTTTGTGAATTCTTACGACCTGATACTATTACTTCAATTGTTTTCAAACGATTGCTCTTTTAATTATCAATGACGGCCGGGTGCGGTGGCTCACACTTGTAATCTCAGCACTGTGAGAGGCCGAGGCGGGTGGATCACCTGAGGTCAGGAGTTCGAGACCTGACTGGCCAACATGGAGAAACTCCGTCTCTACTAAAAATAGAAAAATTAACTAGGTGTGTGGTGGTGTGCACCTGTAATCCCAGCTACTCAGGAGGCTGAGGTAGAAGCATCTCTTGAACTTGGGAGGCAGAGGTTGCAGTGAGCTGAGGTCATGCCACTGAACTCCAGCCTGGGCAACAGAGCGAGACTCAGTCTCAAAAAAAAAAAAAAATTATCAGTGAAACCCTTTTATCAAATAAGATTTCACAGTCTGGGTTAGGGTCCTTGATCCAGAGCCCTGTGTATTTTTCTCTCCAGGAAACCCAGGGCTCCTGGAAACACAGTTTGAATACCTTATTTCTCACTGCTAGTGATACAATCAGTTAAGCAGATAACAATTTTCTTTATATAATTATTACACGCTGGTTGTGCATTTTATTTTTTTTTTTTTCTGAGATGGAGTCTCACTCTGTCGCCCAGGTTAGAGTGCAGTGGCTTGATCTCAGCTCACTGCAACCTCTGCCTGCTGGGTTCAAGAGATTCTCTTGCCCCAACCACCCAAGTAGCTGGGATTACAGGCGCTCGCCACCATGCCCGGCTAATTTTTGTATTTTTAGAAGAGACAGGGTTTCATCATGTTGCTCAGGTTGGTCTTGAACTCCTGACCTTAGGTGATCTGCCTACTTTGGCCTCCCAGTGTGCTGGGATTACAGGCGTGAGCCACTGCGCTGGGCCCTGGTTGGGCATTTCTAATGATATACTCTAGTTATTATTTTACACTTAGAAACAATTTTGGGAAACAGTTTTATCAATGGTATATTTACAAATCATATCTTAGGGTTGGCTGCTTTTACAGAGGGTTGTTACAGACATTTTATATGGATTATTTTTAGCTTCATTTACAGAGGATGACTTTTTATTTTACCTCTCCCAAATCAGGTTATAACATATTTAGAATCTATACATTTCCTTATGAACTTGCCCTGGTCAATATTACGACGAAAAAAAAAAAACAGATCATAAGAGTATTTCATGAAAAAGTGTTTTCTTATCAAACTTACTGGTGAATAATTTACACAGATTTTTCATGTTTAAAGTGTACAACTTAGCGATGATAGTTGTATACACCTGTGAAATTGTCACTACCATCAAAACAGAGAAAATTTCCGTCGTCCCCCTCCAAAAATATTTTTTCTGCTCATTTGCAGTGTATCCTTCCCTCCACTCCTGGCTCCAGGCAATTACTAATCTGGTTTTTGTCATTATAGGTTAGTTGGTACTTCATATAAGTGGGATTATACAATATGTTTTGTCTCTAGCTTCTTCAACTCAGCATACTGATTTTGAGTTATCCATATTGAGTCCTGTGTGAGAGTATTTCTTCTTTTTTATTGTTGAGTAGTATTGCGTTGTATAAATATACCACAATTTGTTTTTTCATTTACATGTTGATGGACAGTTGGGTTCCTTCTGGTTTGGGGCTTTTGTGAAAAACAGCTGCTATGAGCATTCCTGTTCAAGTTTTTGGGTAAGCATATGTTTTAATTTCTCTTGGATAACATCTAGGAATGAAATGGCTGGGTCATATGTTAGATGTATGTTTACCTTTTAAAGAAATATTTTGCTTTATTTTGTGAGAACTTACTTAACTCCCCTTGCATATCTAGATAAATAAGTATCAGACAAGGATACTAAATTTACCAGATTCTCTAGGTGGCAGGTGGGAAAAATCAGATAAGAATACTAAATTTACCTGATTCTCTAGGTGGCAGGTGGGAAAAATCAGATAAGAATACTAAATTTACCTGATTCTCTAGGTGGCAGGTGGGAAAAATTCCTTATCTTCCCTCCCCATGGCCCACGTACTTGCATAGTTCATTGCTCGTCCAATTTATTTGAGTTCTTAAAATAATTTCAACTTCCCTCTTTTTTTTCCTATTGTTACCATCTCAGGGTTGGTTGGGTGCCTATTCTGTATTGGATATTGTGCTAGGCGCAGAAGGGGCACGTGGGACTTTGAGTTAAAGGGGCAGCAAAACCTTGTTCTGTTCTCTAGACTGAGATGGACAGACTACAACTACGGATTATGCTTCAGGCAAAGTATGTGAGAACTCTTGAGGTAGCATTCCATTTACTTGACTCACATGCGAGAGAAAATATCCCACTTTTGTTTGAGTGTGGGCTTTAGTTATATATTTATTTTATTCAGGTGTGGCTGTTAAATGACAAGGAAGCAATCCGTGAAACAAACGGAAAAAAGAGAGAGTAGGGGAGACAAACAAGTCTTCCTTTAATAACGTATACCTTTCCTTTTGACCAGCAGGTCCCAAACTGTGGCACCCAGACTAGTAGCACCAGTTTTCGCTGAGAACATGTTAGAAATGGGAACTGTCGCGCTACGCTCCAGACCTAACTAAATCGGAAACTGTGGGTTTGGGATCTGTGATTTAAAAAGCTCTCCAGGTGATTCTGATCCACGCTCAAGTTTGAGAACTGCTGTGCTAAACTCATTCCCAGGGTGTAGGTGGTCATCTTTAGACTTGGGTAACTGTGGGCGGTAGAGATAACGTTGCCGCAGCGCCCATCCGCCTCTCCCCATCCACGCTCCCAGCGCCTGCAACTCCTCTTTCACCCTTAGCCTGAACCCAGGTACTGGGCTTCCCTTTCCCTCCCCTGGCAGCCGCAGGCAAAACGTGGCAAGTGGATTCAGAGTTTGCGGGCCCGGGTGCCGGCCGAGCATGCGCAGTGGCGCGAGCGCAGCGGTTACGCGGGCGCGGAGAGGTAGCCGCAGAGTGGACCTGCAGGTACTTGGATCTCCAGTGAAAGCTGCGCTCTCGAAGGCAGGACAGCGGCGGCGGCAGGTACGCGGGGGTGGGGATAGGGCCCAAAAGGAAGGCTGGACAGACAGATAGAAAGCGAAGCGTTACTCCTTTGGGGGCGCGCGGCGGCTCGGGGGCAGTCTCTCCGGGTCCCCTCGCTCGCGTCTCGTCCCCTAGCTGTGCAGTGTGGCTCCCGCCGTCCTCCAGGCGCGCTTCTGCCCAGTCCCGGCTGGCAGTGCCCGCAGGTGTTAAATCGCGTATTTACACTGCTTAAACAATAAGCCTGTTAACTCATTTGTGATTCCATGCAATGAAATAAGGTATTTCATTAAGTTTTCTGCTTTCAACTTTGGGTGGCTGCGGGTGAGGCTTTCTGAACCAGTCTGTTTTGTTTTAATTCTGGGACTGGTTTATTTGCCTTTGGCCTTTTGGTGCATAGGATCAATAGGGCTGTAGTGAAATCCCATCCGTGCTTTCTGTTTTCGGTACCTTTCCTGGAGCATAGGGACCTCTGGATGCGGCATAAAAATGTCAGTTTTCAGCGAATTTCACTGCCAAAAAACTTTTCGTGTTTCAGCTGCATTTTCAAGTGGAGACTTAAAAAAATTTAAGATTTCCCTCTAACTTTTCAATTATTACTGTACTTCATTTGATACTATTAAAAGGAAGCGGTCATTTAGATGAGTAACAGAATTCTCACTTTTCCCCCTTTACTTATTGTGTCACATTTTATGGCTTATTCCGTGATATTTTTCCCTCCAGCCACGGTGTTGGATACACTTGTGTGAGGCTTCAGCTGTGCTGCATAAATTTCTTGAAGAACCTGTGAGTCAGAAGCAAAATTTCAGGACAGGGGGCACACACTGAACTTGAAGCAAGTACTTTTACACCCCCACCACCTTTGTAATCAGCTCTCCTTTAAGTTGAATTATGTAATGAAATTCTATAGTAAAGTGTTAAATTTGTAATGTGGAGGCATATATATATATAGAGAGAGAGAGGTAGTAAGTTTAGGAAGAGGAAATTTTAAGTTCAGGAAGAGAAACCTATATGGAAAGGGAATACAGGTATCCTGCCCCCCTTCATTCCTCCCATGATAAATGTTTTAATGGCAGAAATAATATACAGTTGGTCTAGTTTTGGCTGTAGAGACCTTTGAGGTCAGCCAGTTCAGCTGCTTCAGTTTACAAATGAGAAAACTGAGACCAGCGAGGTTAGATGACTTGCTGTGGCCACCCAAGCCCCTCATTGGCAAAGCTAGGCCTGGGATCCAGGTTTTCTCATTTTCTGGGGTCTTTTTACCACTTCCTGCTGATACTCTTCTTTGCCTCAATTATTAAACTTCCTTTTTCTCTTCTACTTATACCATGAATTCTGGCTTAAGCAGAAAATTAGTTGTTTCTCTTACTAAGCTTGCTAGTACCTCATAAACTCCTTTCAAAAAGTGCCCTTTCACTGAAGCCCCACCTAACAATTTGCTGGTCCTGAAACCGCCCTCCTTCCTTCCCTCAGTCACTTGGACCCTTGGCCCAAAATGCCTGTTTGCCTCCCTCTTTCCGTATTGAAGTCCTGCCCCTGCTGCAAGGTGTAGCTCAGGTGTGACCTCTTTTTGGAAGCCTTCCTTGATTGCCTTAGCATGAAGTAGCTCTCCCTCTTCTGAACCCTATAGCACTTACTACTGTTGTTTGTGCTGTTAGTATCCCCATTATATATCGTATCCTGAGTATTTTAGCACCTCCCAACTTCCCAACCAGGAAGTTGACAGGTTGTGTAAGCTCTTGGAGGTTAAAGCCTATGACTTAAACATCCCACCCAGCACTAAGCACAAAGTATATTCTTAGTCCCTGTTTATGGGAGGGAGTGGGGGAAGGAAGTGCAGTATGGATAGTTTTGTAAAGGGATTTCATGTGTGTTCTATAATATGGGGAAGGCCATGTTAGCGCTGTATCAAGACAGCAGCCAAGTCCATTTCTGATTGCTCATATTTTGATAACAGATCACAGATTAGTTAGGGGGCTTACGGGAGACAGGTGTAAAAACATAACAGGGGTCAGTTGGTTCAGGCCCTGGATTAAGCCTGTGACTCAAAGTGGAGAAAAGAGGGCACAGAATTAAGAAATGTAAAGGAAGAAGCATGTGGTGAAAGACTAGATGCAGAGAAGGAAAGACATGTTGAAAATGAATTTCAGGGTTGGGGTGTTAGTAGTGGGTTTATAATGTTCTTTTTATCTTAAAAGTACCTCCAATCGGCTGGGTGCGGTGGCTCACGCCTGCAATCCCAGCACTTTGGGAGGCCAAGGTGGGTGGATCACGAGGTCAGAAGATCGAGACCATCCTGGCTAACATGGTGAAACCCCATCTCTACTAAAAATACAAAAAATTAGCCGGGTGGGCATGGTGGTGGGCGCCTGTATTCCCAGCTACTTGGGAGGCTGAGGCAGGAGAATGGCATGAACCCAGGAGGCGGAGCTTGCAGCGAGCCACAATCGTGCCACTGCACTCCAGCCTGGGCCACAGTGCAAGACTGCATCTCAAAAAAAAAAAAAAAGGACCTCGAATTGTGACATTGTCTCTGTTTCTTACAGTTAGTGACGTAATTGTCTTATTTCCCGTTCTAGATGATAAGCTCTCTGAAGGATGACCTTTAACCCCTCACAATACCTGGCACATTGCTTTGCAGTATCAGACACTCATTAGTTATTACATGAATGAATGAATGAATGAATGAATGAAAGAACAAATAAATAAAAGTGCATTTTGCCATGGGGAGGGTGGACATTTAGGATCTTAGAGCTATATGGTAGTGCTTTATCCAGACTATCCCCTAATTGTATAGAGGAGGGACTCAGATATTCTTAACTAAGCTAGTTAGTGGGATAGCCAGAAGCTCTGTTCAAATTTCCTCATTACTAGACCCAAGCTCTTTTCATTAACTATTACTTTTTGAGGTTGTTGACCCCACGATTATTTTTATTTATTTATTTTTTGAGACAGGGTCCCACTCTGTCGCCCAGGCTGGAGTGCAGTGGCACGATCACTGCTCACTGCAGCCTTGACCTCCCTGGGCTCAAGTGATCCTTCCCACCTCAGCCTTCCCAGTAGCTGTGACCACAGGCACGTGCCGCCATGCCTGGCTAATTTTGTATTTTTTTGTGTTTAGAGATGGGGTCTCACTATGTTGCCCAGGCTGGTCTTGAATCCATTGGCCTGCCTCAGCCTCCCAATGTGCTAGGACTACAGGCCTGAGCCACCATGCTCAGCCTCCCAAGATTAATTTGAATGGGTAGCAAGACACTCCAGTTCAAGATGTTCTGTGGACTGAAAGCCCTCAGAATCCAATCTAAAGGGGAAATTTGGTGGTCGATGAGAGAATGTGTGTGTCATTGGAAGAGGTGAAACACAAGGCTGCTGGCCAGCTCAAGGTTGAGTGTACACAGTGAGGAGGGAGTGAGGCTGGGGTCCTAGGAATCTTCATGCTGGGGAGTTGAAGTCTGGAAAGGTCACGGTAGCTTAGCTTGTCAGAGGCAGACACAAATGGGTTGGCCCAAAGTCCTTGGGACTGAGAGTCTATTTCCTAGAGACATTCTACACTACCAGGAGGTGGTGAGCAATGGCTTTGGAGAGGGTAGGCCAGGTGTGGTGAGGGTAGGCCAGGAGGGTGGCACCAAAGGGTGGTGTTTATGACCCAAGAACGTGGGGGTGAGGTAAGGCTGAGAGAGAGACAACTGTGATCAGATTCCACCTGGAAAAACAAGACAGCAGTGCTGCTGAATCCAAAATTCCAGTTCAAGAGGTGGTTTGGAATATTTGTTTACTTGGAACAGATGTTGCATTTTGCAAATCATAGCCATTTTGCAAATCAAAACACAGCCTTTCCATTGAGCTGCACACAGCAATGAGGGAGCTGTTGGATGCCATATCCTTGCCATTGACTTGCACACTGCGGTTGACCACCATCTTCATATTTCCACAGGCAACGATGGTCCATTAAAAATGTCAAGGAGAGAGAGAGCAGTTGAGAGGAGAGACAGAACAAATGAGCTTGAGAAATGGCTAGCAGGGGAGAAGGGAAGGGTTGGCCTGGTTTTATATATTATATATATATATATATGTTTTTCTTGATGACGTTAGTGAAAATTGATCAGGCAGATGCAAAATCAGGTAGTATGTTGAAGTTAATGTCTCATACACTTAAATGTCCAAATATTAAATCCTAGCATTTACCATGGCCCTTTGTAAAATGGCAAATATCTTTCTTAAAATAATAATAGTAATATTAGTAACTAGTATTACAGAATATCTTCCATGAACCAGGCACTATACTAAATACTTTACAAGTAATATATCATTTCATCCTTATAAACCATCCTGTGAGATAGGTGCAACAATTACTCATTTATTTTTAATTTTTATTTTTTAAAAACAGGGTTTCAGTCCGTCACCCAATCTGGATTGGAATGGCACGATCATAACTCACTGTAACCTTGAACTCCTGGGCTCAAGCAGTCCTCCCGCCTCAGCCTCCCAGGTGTGGACCACCGTGCCCGGCTTATTAAAAAAATTTTTTTTTGTAGTGATGAGGTCTTGCCGTGTTGTCTAGGCTGATCTCAAACTTTTAGCCTCAAGCAATCCTCCCACCTCAGCTTCCCAAAGCCCTGAGATTACAGGCATGAACCACTGCACCTGGCCTACCCTCATTTTCTAGATGAGAAAATTGAGGCTTAGAGAGATAGATAAAAGCATTTATCTGAGGTCACACAGTTTACAAGTGGCTGAGCTGAGATTTGACCCCAGGCCTATCTGACTTTATACACTGAGCGCTCAAATAACTTAATCAAATATCTTAACAAAAATGCAAAGCTGTTTCTGAGGTAACTCTAACAGATGCTTAGAATAGCCACAGGTTTCAGCTGGTGGAACCGCCAACATTCTGAGCCACATTTAAACCAAAACAACAGTGATAAATCATTCCGTTTTTTTTCTTTTTTATTCCACTTAGTCTTTATCTCCTTTTCTCTTGAAGCATTCCTTGAGAAAGGGACAGCAGCTTTTTCTCTGGGTACACCATTAAAGCCACTTCTGATCTGCTCCCACCCTCTTTTGGGGTGGAGCTGTGGTTGGGGAGTGAGTTGGTGGTCATCCAGGGGGTGTCTGTGGAGTTGGCAATGGGAAACTGGGAAGCTCACCTTGTGTAGGAGCCTAAGAACTCTGGAGTGACCAGGTATAAGGATTTCTTTCCCTGGGTGTCAGGATCCACTGCTGGAAGCTCCTGGAATATCTATGGATCATGAATCTAATCTCAGGCCTTTGAACTATGGCCATAAACCCCCAGGAAGAATCCAGATGTGAACACATTCTCCCCCAATTTTTAAGATCGGAGAGTTGTGAAGTCCCTGTGGATTAATTGGAGGTGGGTATAGATACCTCAGGAAAGGCCCCAGGTCAAAGACAAATAATTTAAAGGCCCCCCCCACCCCGTAGGCCCCAACTTTGACCTATGAGAAAATGTGCTTCTCTCCCTCCTCTTGATGAACCTAATTACATGGAGAACTTACTCTCCTGGGAGTCTCAAAATGGAACCCAGCTGAGAGCGTGCTTCCCTCCCTTGCTGCCTGAGCTCACTTTCCATTTCCTGGTTCTGCTTTACCTTCCCCTGAGTGGTTCTGTGTTCCCAGGGCCTCTTCTCTGGATATGAAAGGCAGGGTCAGCAGCTTCTGGCTTCACTGGGCTAATTTTTGTATTTTTAGTAGAGTCGGGGTTTCACCATGTTGGCCAGGCTGGTCGCCAACTCCTGACCTCAAGTGACTCGCCCGCCTCGGCCTCCCAAAGTGTTGAGGCTGAGTCCACCGCTGGCCCTCATTACTTCTCTCAACATTCAGAAGCTTGTCACTTCATCCAGTTCTGAATTAACATTTTACTCTGGCTGATGATGAACTTCAGGGAGAAAGAGAAAGAGACATTTGTGCTGCATACGGGTTTATTGGTTATAAAATGGTTAAACAATTTTGATTGCTGGAAACTTTGCTGATGTGTAAGGTCACATGAGAAGTGAGGCTGTTCAACTTTGATCATCTGATTTCTTTTCAGCACTGTGTCTGAAAGTGCCTATGTGCCATTTTTGGTGAGACATATGTAGCATGGCTTCTGTAAAGGCACATTGCTTTTTATTATAGTAATATTGTGGGCACAGAAAGTGTGAGGAGTTAGATGATTGGGAGAGTTTTTTTCTTACTTAAAACACTTGTTTCATCAGAAAATATTTCCTAGCAGAGTTAGACATAGCTTTGTTCATAAAGTCCAGTGGTGAAGGGACTTAAGACTTTACGATAAACTAAATTTTATGGTTGACTTTTGTGAGCAATTCACAGCTATAAAACTACGAGACTGGCTGGGCATGGTGGCTCATGCCTGTAATCCCAGCACTTTGGGAGGCTGAGGCAGGTGGATCGCTTGAGCTCAAGAGTTCAACTCCAGCCTGGGCAACATGGCAAAACGTCATCTCTACAAAAAAATTATCTGGGCATGGTGGCGTGTGCCTGTAGTCCCAGTTACATAGGCTGAGGTGGGAGGATCATTTTGAGCCCAGGAGGTTGAGGCTGCAGTGACCTGAGATTGTGCCACTGCACTTTAGCCTGGGTGACAAAGTGAAACCCTGCCTCAAAAAAAAAAAAAAAAAGCCTACAAGAATATCTGGGTGATAACTCACTGCACACAGACATGCCTCCTTCAAAAGATCCAAGCTGACCACAAAAAAAAAAAAAAAGAGAAACTGTCTTTTCTTGATAGTAAATTGGATGGAGACATTAGTAAGGTAGAAGGTGTCTGAGGGGCTTCTTCATGATAAAAAGCAAAAGGTTTTGGGGTGTCATTGACCCAAAATATTAGCAGAAATCAGATTTACTCTATTATTGAGGAACACAATACATTAAATTGTTTATAGATCCAGTTTCAAGAAAGAAGACGTTTTTATTTAAAAAATGACAAAAGCTCCTTCAATTTTTTTGAGAACTAAGAAATAAGAGATTTTAGCAGTACTGCCAAAATAGAATTTGGATTTGAGTTTAAGACACTGGTAAATGTGTGTGGAAGGATTGGTCTTGTTAATTACACCTTGGACCAAGGGCTGCTTGGAATGAATAAAAGAGGGAAAGGTTTAGACATGTAGAATCTCTAGGTTGATATCAAGTTAGTATTTATAACCTTCGTGAATAAACCAAAACCTCTCAAAGACTCCTGCTGTCTTTTCCTGGAGAGCACTCTGAATTCTTTCCTGGAGGTCTCCCTTTTCCTTCCCCTCTCCCCAGGTTTAAGATCATTGGGACATCCTTTTGGTCAAGGAAATGTTTCTAAGAGTGACCTAGTTATTGGAATTTTAAGTGTTAATCAGGTCAGTGAGGTGCCAGCTGTGAAACACAGCTCACAAAAACCCAATGATGTTTTTTATCAGAAGTTGTCATGGAAGTGAGTTAATTTTGGAAAACCAACAATAATAGCAATTTGCTTGATCCCTTTCTTATCCTCAAACAGCCAAATTAAATTCAAGATTATTGGCCGGGCGCAGTGGCTCACGCCTGTAATCCCAGCACTTTGGGAGGCCGAGGCAGGCGGATCACGAGGTCGGGAGATCGAGAACATCCTGGCTAACATGGTGAAACCCCGTGTCTACTAAAAATACAAATAATTAGCCGACGTGGTGGCGGGTGCCTGTAGTCCCAGCTACTCAGGAGACTGAGGCAGGAGAATGGCGTGAACCCGGGAGGCAGAGCTTGCAGTGAGCCGAGATCGCGCCACTGCACCTCCAGCCTGGGCAGCAGAGCAAGACTCTGTCTCAAAAAAAAGAAAAAAAAAATTCAAGATTATTATCAGTGGAAAAAGGTAATCTGAAAATCTCTGAATGTTTAGTGGTCAATTAAAATGAGTCTTAGGGCAATTTAAAGTTTAGATACCTGAAACCAGTTGGCCTATGATCAGAACCATGGATGAGAAGTCAAAGTCTGTGATTCTGTTTCTGACCCCATGAGAAGGAAGGCCTTCTCTTCAGCTGTAGGTTTGATAATTAAACAAGATAGTGAACGTGAAAGTAACTAGTCAACTACAAGATAAAGAGGTAAGGCATTTATTGATGTTTAAAAAAGCTTTCTGATTTTGCTTTCTTTCACTGATAAGTGGCCAAGACTTAGAGAATGATTTGCCTGCTAGAGGTTGCCTGATTTGAAACTGGCAGAAATTAAACTCATAACTGTGTCTTGTAATTTCAACATTTGAAAAAATGTCAGGGTTTATTTATTTTTGTGAGACAGAGTCTTGCTCTGTTGCTCAGGGGCACAATCTTGGCTCACTGCAACCTTTCGCCTCCCCGGTTCAAGTGATTCTCCTGCTTCATCCTCTCCAGTAGCTGGGGTTACAGGCATACGCCACCATGCCCAGCTAATTTTTGTATTTCTAGTAGAGACATAGTTTCTCCATGTTGGCCAGGCTGATCTCAAACTCCTGACCTCATGGGACTTCAGTCTAGCTCCAAATCTAGTGCTCTTCCAGTCAGTTCATATTTTCTTCTGTTACTGACTAGATAAAATAATTCCTCTATGAAATTTATATGCAATTTTTATAAAAGTCTAAATGTATTTTATGGCTAACCCTCAACTATGGAGCATGTTAACGGTAAAATGAGTTCTTGAAATAAGAGTTGATTAACATGGGAAAATATCCATCTCTTTCATCTTGAACAAAGTAGTTTTGTTTTAAAACTTATACTTCCTGCTATGTACATCTGGGATGTGTAGGATAAAAGATTAAACTTTCTAAATATTTTACAAAGTTATATTCTCCCTATGTGATATATATTGTTCTGTGGGAGACTAAGCCTTAATTGAAGTATTTCTGCAAGGTTACTATAAGCATTTCTCATACCACTAGGACAATAAATAATGGGAGAACCCAAAACATTGTAATTTTCCTTTTTTTTGAGACGGAGTCTTGCTGTCACCCAGGCTGGAGTGCAGTGGCACGATCTCAGCTCACTGCAGGCTCCGCCCCTGGGGTTCACCCCATTCTCCTGCCTCAGCCTCCTGAGTAGCTGGGACTACAGGTGCCCACCACCACGCCCGGCTAATTTTTTGTATTTTTAGTAGAGACGGGGTTTCACTGTGTTAGCCAGGATGTTCTCGATCTCCTGACCTCGTGATCCGCCCGCCTCGGCCTCCTAAAGTGCTGGGATTACAGGCATGAGCCACTGCGCCTGGCCAACATTGTAATTTTCTAGTAATTCAGAGGAAATGACTGAATCCCGAAGCATTGTACAAAAGGGTACACAATGATACCCATTTTTGCATGTTAATGTATTATTAAATATTAGTGGGAATATTCTGCATGCTATTTCACATCTCAGGCACACTTAAGGAAGACCTTGTGATATGCACATTGCTCATTTAATCTAGACAGGATACCAAGATTCATTTAGAACTTCTTTATGCACAGTTTTTTTTGAGTGTGTTATGTCCTGAGGCATTAAGGTATTACTAAAGCAAGCATCAGGACTTCTCAGAGAAATTAAAGGTTTCATATCAACCACACGTTGTCAAAATCTTCACTTTGAATAGGATTAAATGATGTTTCATCAGTATTCTTGGCACAGATGACATTGTTTTTAAAATAAGTTTTATTACTCTTGGCTGTGACAGTTTCTCAGACTTTCCTTAATACCATACAGTTCCCCAATTTAAACTGTATAGTCAGTTTTACAATATTTTCATTACCCTGTATTCATTAGCACTTTCCTCATTTTCTACTACCTCCTCCCCAGCTGCCCCTACCCTAGGCAATGCCAAATCTGCTTTCTGTCTATAGATTTGCCTATTCTTGAAATTTCAAATAAATGGAATCATATAATATGTGGCCTTCTGCGTCTGGCTTATTTCACTTAGCACAATGATGTCAAGGTTCATTCATGTTGTAGCACATATCAAGACTTCTTTTCATGGCTGTGCATAATATGCCATTGTGTGGACATACCACATTTTATGTATTCATCCTTCAGTTCATAGACATTGGGGTTGTTTCTTCTTTTGGGCTATTATGAATATTGTTGCTGTGAACTTTAGTGAACTGGTTTATTAGGGGCATTTATTTTCATTTCTCCTGGGCATATACCTAGAAGTGGAATTGCTGGGTCATATCACTTCGCATTTCGAGGAACTGCCAAACCGTTTTCTGGAGCAGCTGCACCATTTTACATTCCTACCAGCAATGAATGGAAGTTCCTGTTTCTCCACATCCTCACCAACACTTTATTATCTGTCTTTTAAATTGTGGCCATTTTAATACATGTGAAGTAAGTATACCATTGTAATGACTTAAAAAAAAAACTAATAGACTTTATCTTTTAGAACTGTTTCAAATTTACAAGGAAATGAAGCAGATGAAACAGTGCTCCCATATACTCCCACACTGACATACTGTTACCCTATTATTAACATCTTTTTTTTTTTTTTGAGACGGAGTCTTGCTTTGTCACCAGGCTGGAGTGCAGTGATACCATCTCGGCTCACTGCAACCTCTGCCTCCTGGGTTCAAGCGATTCTCCTGCCTCAGCCTCCTGAGTGGCTGGTACTACAGGCATGTGCCACCACGCCCAGCTGATTTTTGTATTTTTAGTAGAGATGGGTTTCACCATGTTGGCTAGGATGGTCTCGATCTCTGGACCTCATCATCCACCCTCCTCGGCCTCCCAGAGTGCTGGGATTACAGGCGTGCACTGCTCCGGGCCGTATTATTAACATCTTACATTAATTAGTATGACATGTTTGTTATAATTAATGAACTGATCTTGTTATATTATTATTAACTAAAGTCCTTAGGTTATTCATATTTCCTTTGTTTTTAGCCAAAATCCCTTTTCTGTTCCAGGATCCCATCCAGGATACCGCATGACATTTAGTTACTGTGTCTCCTTAGGCTCCCCTTGGCTGTGACAGTTTCTCAGACTTTCTTTGTTTTTTGATGATCTCGAGAGTTTTGAGGAATAGCAATCAGGTACATTGTAGAATGCCTCTATGTTGGAATTTGTCTGAATTTTTTTTTTAATCATTAGCCTGTGGTGACATTGATTTTTAGTATTTGGGGCAACTTGATCAGAATTGGAAATCAGCAGAATGTGGTTGATGGGAAATTAATTTATTTTTATTTTTAAAATTTATCCTATTTTATTTATTTTTAGAGACAGGGTCTGCCATGTTGCCCATGCTGGTCTCAAAGTCCTGGGCTCAGGCAGTGCTCCCACTGTGGCCTCCCAAACTGCTGGGATTATAGGCATGAGCCACCCACTATGCCTGGCTGGGAAACTCTTAGGAATTTTAAAAATTCAGTTGCCTCTGGAAGATGCGCAGACATTGAGAAAACTCAAGATATGTTTTCCTAACAAGAGCTTGATCACATTGGAAGATGATCAAATTAGGTAGTGGAGTTTATCTTCATGACTATTAGGAGACAGCATCTAACCTAAAGGTAAAGCCAAAGATACATTTTTCATTGCTTTAAGAGAATATTGTTTTGCTTGTAATAAGACATGAAGTTAATAGAAATTCAGATTAACTTTCAGAATTCCATAGCACTATGGCAGCGAGCATCCAATGTATATTGAGTACTTCCACTTACATCAATCCCAGTAATTCTCAAAATGCTTTGTGAAGGTAGTAGGAACTGAGGCTCAAAGAGGCTGTGTCATTTGGACTGAGACTCACACAGCTTGTCAGTAGAAGAGCTGAGATTTGAACTCAGGGCTGTGGAAGCCTATATTCTGCTGCCTACCAGACTCCAGAGTTTCCAGTGGTTTTAAATCATGAATGTATCAAAGGACACAGGCTTGAGTCCTTATCTTACTGGATATTTTTACTGGCAGCCAAAGGAGATAGCATCTCTCTGTGTTTAAGGCCCCACTGAAATTGGTTGGTCCGATTAACAGCATACCTGTTGACTGCTAACAAAGGGAAACTAAGCTAGCTTTGTCTGGGGCACTAATTCCTGCCACATGTCTTCTGCAAATGAAGCCCAAGGGTCATAAAGCGGGCAACGAGCTATGTGGGAGAACAACATTAGCTGAGTATGTTTGCCAGCGGTTACATTGCTCAATGTATGTCTTAGTTACCTCTCAAGTTTTTTCAATAAGTGAGTGTCAGAGAGGATTTGATTTTAAATATTTATCTTTAAATTGGAGTAGATGTGGTAATAATGTGTGAATGCACTTGAAATAATAAAGTTGCATAGATAGTTGTCTGAGGAAGGTTTGGAAAATTTCTCTGCTTATTCAGCTAATTTTTGTAAACTGCCCAAGATGATTGATCACAGATTAATACAAAGTTTCTTTCTATACTACCAAAATGTCAGATTTTATGTATTAGTCAAGATAGAGTAGTCTGTGCTGCAGTAACAAATTAACCATGACATCTTCATTACTGTCTTGCTCATGTAAATGTCAGTGTTTATTGGCTGTTCTCCAGGGCAGCTCACCTATATGCAATGACTCAGAAATCCAGGCTGCTGTGATTTTTGTAACTTTGCTTTCTTAACATGGGGCTTTCAAGTGGTCCCACCAGAGGAAGGGGAACTGGATGGTCACGTACCAGCTCTGAAATGCTTTGGCCTAGAATGACAAAAATCACTTTGACTCACAGCCTATTGGCTAGAACTAAGCTCATCACCCTGCTTAATAGCAAGGGCCTAGAAGTGAGAGGGAGCACATGGGTATTCAGTGAACAATAAATGCCTTTTGCATCCCTGGTTTTAGAGCAACAGAAGTAGTTAAATCGTTTGCCAAAGTCTCTTCAGTAGAGATAGAAAAGTGGACTGAATATTTAGTGATAATTACTTGATGAAAAATTATAAGTGAATTTTGCCGTAAACTATTAACATTTGCAATAATTTATGTATGGCTGATTTAGCAACCTGATTTCCATTTGTGGATATGGTTATACCTTCTAAGGGTATAACAATAAAGTTAGCTTCTTTTACATTATAATACTTCAGCTGATGGTGCTGATGATCAAAGCTTGTATGTATGTACGTATTTATTTTGAGATGGAGTCTTGCTCTTTTGCCCAGGCTGGAGTACAGTGGTGCCATCTTGTCTCATTGCAATCTCCACCTCCCTGGTTCAAGCGATTCTCCTGCCTCAGCCTCCCAAGTAGCTGGGATTACAGGCACAGGCCACAGTACCCAGCTAATTTTTGTGTTTTTAGTATACCTGGGGTTTCACCATGTTGGCCAAACTGATCTCAAATTCCTGACCTCAGTTGATCCATCTACCTCAGCCTCCCACAAAGCTTGTATTCATTAAGTATGTCCTATGTGCCAGGTACTCTAAGTGTTTTATATGAATTACGTTAATTTAGACTGGGCACTGCAGTTTCATCTCTATGGTAAATATTCTCCAGTTCCTTCAATTTGCCTTGTTTGAATGGTGCCTAGATTAGACCCATCACCATGCAGATAGCTCCCCTCTAGAAACCAGACTGTCACTAAATTACCTTAAAAATAATGCTCCGTAGGTTGAATGTGACACTCTGGATATTGTCTAACTAGCACAGAGTACAGTAAGCTCTAACATTTACTGTGATTCGGATCATACTTAAATATAGCAGCTTAAGACTTTGTAAACCTTTTAAGCAGCCATATCTAAAAATAAGCTTAAGGTGAACTAAGCCCATAGGATTTTTTTTAATATAATTTTTTCCCAAATGAATTATCCTGTGTTTTTGTGATTCTAATATTGTCTTAAAATGGATATATTTGATGAACGCAGAATTCTCTTGTTAGTTTGTCCTTTTGATGTCCCCTTTCCCTACTCTCTTCAGTGTGGCCTCAAATTCCACCATTAGAATGATAGGATGACAAAGACTCTCGCCAGGCCACACAGACTGGGGCAGTCCTCTCTTACTCAGTTTTCAAAAAGGCTCTTGGTTGTTCGAGCACAACTATCTTTACCACATATGAGGAGCCCCATCTCAGGCTTTTCATGTTGATTCCACATTCATTCATCAAAAACCTGAACACAATTTTGGGCCCAGGCACTGAGCTAGGCCTCATCTGTCTCTACCATTGTAGAGCTAACAGTCTAGACCAGAAATTGGCAAACTTTTTCTATAAGGGGCCAAGTAATAAATATTTTAGGCTTTGTGTTTCATATGGTCTCTGTCTCTGCTACCTAACTCTGCCCTTGTAGTGTGAAGCCTGCTATAGACAATATGTTCATGAATAAGCATAACTGTCTTCCAATAAACTTTATTTGTGGCCATTGAAATGTTAATTTCTTGTAATTTTCCCTTGTCACAAATTATTATTCTTTTGATTTTTCTCTTAGCTGTTTAAGAATGTAAAAACTGTTTTTAGTTCACAGGTTATATGCAAGCAGGCAGTGGACCAGACTTGGCCTTCAGGCTGAGTTTGTCAACCCCCTGGTCTAGAATGAGCTCTGTGTTATTTTATTCTCACAAATACATACTGAACTGCCTTAATAATTACTTAAATTGGTCAAGCATGGTGGCTCATGTCTGTAATCCCAACACTTTGAGAGGCCGAGGTAGAGGATCATCTGGCCAAGAATTCAAGACCAGCCTGGGCAACATAGTGAGATCTTGTCTCTACAAAAAATTTAAAAATTAGCCAGATATTGTGGCATGTGCCTGTAGTCTTAGCTACTCGGGAGGCTGAGGCAGGAAGGCCACTTGAGCCCAGGAGTTTGAGGCTGCAGTTAGCCATGATCGTACCACTGTACTGCAACCTTGGCAACAGAGCAAGACCTTGTCTCCCCAAAATTTTTAAAAAATAGCATGTATATAGTATTATATATAGTATGTATGTAGTATTAATAGTATATATTATATACTATTATATAGTATTATATGGTAGTATATAGTATATGTACATACTATATACATAAGTGCACAGACATATTGCTTTTGAGGACCATTGATTTTATGATAATCGTGAATCACCAATATTGAAAATAATACCTAATATCTATTGGGCATTTACTATTACATATTTTAGGCCTTTTTCTAAGCCTTTTGCTATTTGTTTTAATTAAGCCTCCCTGAAACTGTATGAAGTTGGTATTATTATCTTCTTAACTTTTTAGCTATGAAACCAAGACTCAGGTTAAATGACTTGTTTAAGGTGATGTAGTTAGTAAGAAGCAGACATTCTCAAGAATTCTAACTCTAAAGCCAGCGCTCTCAATGACATATTATGCCTCTCTAGGTACTGAAATATATGTGCAAAAGTCATTAGGCCATTTTTTTATTACGATGTAAGAAAATAGAAGTAAAGATTAAAAAATTATTTTTCCTAAGAAACAAGTACATCATTGAAAGAGGAATTTAGCAAATAAGTGCTTTAATAGTTCTCACTGATTTAACTTTAACTTGTTGCTGTCCATGAGAAAAGATAATCAACTCCAACTCTAACTCAGGATAAACAGCATGCTGGGATCTTTCCCTTTTCTGAACTTAATTAACACTGATAATCGGGGCAGGGCTGGATTTACAGCGTAATGATGTATCGTGTCCAGTGCCAAAATCATGATACAGATACGTTGTATTTGTATATAAGGTTTAGAGAATGCTCTGTTGTATGTGATAGGGGATGTGAAAGTGCTTTGTGACCTGCAAATCATATTCCAAAGGGATCATTGTTCATCATCCCGGTGGCTCATTCCACTGTATAGATATAGCCTTAGTCCTACCTTCATTATTGCTTTAGTTGGATCAGTAGAAAAGGTTAGATCTCAAGTAAACATAACTGAAAGATTCCTAGTGGACTATTTAAAATTTCCCTTCACCAGCCAGTTGTGGTGTTGTGCACCTATAATCCTGGCTACTCAAGAGGCTGAGGTGGGAGGATCAGTTGGAGCCCAGGAGCTGGAGTCTAGCCTGGTCAATACAGCAAGACCCTGTCTCAGAAAAAGAAAAAAAAATCCCTTATGTAATTTTGAGCCTGTTTTATATTTAATTTTTATTTTTTTTTTGAGACAGAGTCTCAGTCTGTCACCTAGGCTGGAGTGTGGTGGCACGATCTTGGCTCACTGCAACCTCTGCCTCCTGGGTTCAAGCGACTCTCCTGCCTCAGCCTCCTGAGTAGCCGGGATTACAGGCATGCAGCACCATACCTAACTAATTTTTGTATTTTTAGTAGAGACGGGGTTTCACCCATGTTGGCCAGGCTGATCTCGAACTCCCGACCTCAGGTGATCTGCCCGCCTCGGCCTCCCAAAGTGCTGGGATTACAGGCATGAGCCACCATGCCCGGCCAATTTTCAGTCTGTTTTATGTTGAACCAGGAGAAAAGGACTAGAGAATCTATTCTCATCCTGGGAAGTCTGAGAAAAAAGAGAAGTAGGATCAGATACAGTTTATTTTCCCATTTAAGTTCTGGTCTTAGGGCTGGGCGCCGTGGTTCACGCCTGTAATCCCAGCACTTTGGGATGCCAAGGAGGGCAGATCACTTGAGGCCAGGAGTTCAAGACCAGCCTGGCCAATGTGGTGGAACCCCGTCTTTACCAAAAAAATACAAAAATTAGCCAGCTGTGGTGGTTCAAGCATGTAACCCCAGCTATTCGGGAGGCTGAGGCAGGAAAACTTGAACCTGGGAGGCAGAGGTTGCAGTGAACTGAGATCATGCCATTGTACTCCAGCCTGGCTTCTGTCTCAAAAGAAAAAGAAAAGTTTTCAACTTAAAAAAAGAAAAGAAAAAAGCTAAGTTCTGGTCTTAGAAGGAAAGAGGTATGAAGGAGAAGGAAGTATTTTGAAAAGAAAATATTATTTACCTTGATGCTGACTCACTAATCTAATCTTGTGGGCAAAGACCAAGAATTCAAAAGATACCCACACTTGTGCCACCCTGGGGTGTGTCTCTTGCTGTAACACTGAGGTCATAGGATGGCATAGTAGTATCTTCAACCAGCTCATTGTACATGGAAATAACAGATGATTCAAGACAAGAGAAGATCTTTGTACACTTTTATTGCACTGTGATTGTTTCCTGTTACATAAAAATTCTCCTCTAAGCTACTCTGTAGTAGAGCTTATTGCTAAATGAAGAGGACTACCAGGTGACAGGGTCTTTCTGAAAACAACATACTTTTATTTGCTTTATGTATCATTAAAAATTAGGTGCACCATAAAATTCTATATTTGGTACCTTCTGATTATGGAATTTCTGTCCTGTAACAATACAGGATATGGCTACTTTTTCTTTCATTAGTCCAGATCTTTTAAGGAACTAGAAATGTTAAAAAGAGGATTGCCTTTTTATTTTGAGTCCCTTTACCATCTCTCTCCTCACCCTCTGTGAGTCAGGCCACTTTGGGATTTGCCATTTGTTCATGATCTGTACAATTACAGCTTCATGACTGAAAATGGAAGCAACCACCAGCTGAGGAGGAAAAAGAATACCTATGTTCTTTCTCTCAACAGCACTATACCATATAATTTCAGCTCAGGGATAGCTCAGGAAATTAGCAGTGGCAGGCAGTAGAGCTTACACTTAACTACCAAGGGTAGAAGGGTGTGTAGAAGGGGGTGGTCATTCAGGTATGCTCTGTGGAAGAAGGCAGTGAAAGAATGAGGATGGCAGGGAATCACAAGGCCTGTGCCAGACTTCAAGGTTCACATGTTATCTAGAGGGTACAGCAACCCTGGCTTAGTCCAGTGTTACCATATAGGAATGTGGGTGCAGTATTGCCAGACATTCTGATTTTAAATGAAAAAACAGAAATCTGAATTTTATGCTAATCTAATTTTTATATATTTGCTCCAAAATTAAAAAAAAAAAATCCAACACTCAATGAGCCACAGAGGACATGTGTCCAGGCAGTGTTTGGCCCATGGGTGCCATTTTGTCCCTTTGGCAGCCAGGAGAGGCTCTTAGTTTGGTGAAGGAGGAGTTACAAGAGCCTGTGATGGGTGCCCGAGGAGTATGGCGGCTACAGAGTGTGAGACCTGGCCTGGGCTCCACCTGCTGCTTTCTTTTTCTGTTTTGTGGAGGAGGGTGTGTTTTAATTCTGCTTAAGGAAAATCTTTCGCTCTCCAGATTTCCTTCCTGGAGAAAGAGGGGCTGGAAGTGTTGAATGCTGTTGGGGACTTCAAGAGCTGGGTGGGGCTAGGCAATGGTGAGGCAAGCCTGGCTATACTACGGGTCTCAAGGCAGGGTGTCATTTGAAAATTGAGACAGAGAAGCATCCATCTGCAGGATCTGGGTAGGGTGGGCAGAACACAGAACAGAAACAGAGCTTCCAGACCCAAGGATGGAAAAGGAGGATAGAGTGGGGGTAGTTAAGAGGTGCCCAAGGCACTGAAGAATAGCCCCAGGTCTTGGCTTAGTTGTGAGTGGGAAGGAAGCTGTTGAGGCAGCCAACATGGTCTGGACAATTGTTGGTGATTGACCCAGAGAAGTGCTGTAGGCTGAATTTCTTGAAGACTGTATATCTTCTCTCCATTTACATTACTTTGGTGGTAAAAGCATGTTCCACAGGAGCAAGAACATTATTCAGTGTACACAGATGATGTCATCTGGCTTCAGCATTATGGCTGAGACAAGGCAGGGTCACTCTGCTTCCAGAGTGAGGTCACAGACTTTAGAATTCCTAGTTATATTCCCGATCATTCAACAATCATGATCATGATGGATGCTCTTGAGGGGCCTGATAATTCAGACTCTTCTTCCTTCTGTTTTTTGAACCAACTGGGAAATAGATACAGGTCTCTCAAATGGAGTTTGAAATGTCAACTTTATTCTTGGTGGAGCTGGACCAGGATTGCAGCCTGGGCCCGTGGCCAAATGGCCTTCCTAATATCCTTCTTCCCAGAAGCTTAACATCTACTCACCACATCCCAGGGAAACCTAGTGAACAATTGCCTCTGGGTCTTTTACCATGTGGAGGAAGAGGAGAGCTTGTGTCCTGAGGGCAAGCAGATGCTGAAGAGGGATGGGGCAAACCATGTAAGGACAGTGATGTTTAGCACTTTACCCCACCCCACTCCGTAAAAACCACTGTAGCTCCATTGAATATAGCAGTGGTTTTTTAAAAGTGTGGTCCCCAGACAAGCAGCATTAGCATTATCTTGAAGCTTACTAGACATGCAGACTTTTGGTTTCCATTCCAGACAAACTGAATCAAAGATTCTGGAAGATGGACCCAGGAGTCTGTTTTAACAAGCCCTTTTGGTGATTCTATTGCATTTAAAGTCTGAGAACTATTGCAGTAGGGGAATGAGGTTCAGTGGGCCCAAGACACTTACTGTCTCTCCAGTGAGGTAAATCAGTTCCCATTTTATGCAGGAGAGTGAGAAAGAAGTGCAAAGAGGCCGAAGGTGCTGCTTTGACAATAGGTCCTCATGGAAACATAAAGATAAGGGTTTCCCCCAACAGATAATCCTGCCCTGTAGTCTGGAAGATGGTAGTTTGAGAAAAAAACGCAAGAGCAAACATGAAGACTTTCTTCAGATGCCGCTTTTCTCATTTGTTAGTGTTTTCTACCTTTTCTATAAAGGATAAGGTAGAGAAAAAAGAATGATGGAGGAAGGCACACTAGCAGGAAGAGAAAGAACACTAAATGATATAGAAAATAATAGGTATTGTATTTCTTCCTTTACAATTAATCACTTATTTTTCTATATTATTGATTAAATTTTTAGTCTCTGATTTGTTTTTCTAGTTGTGACTCCAACAACAGGCCATTTGACTGTGATCATGTCAGTATGGACTGCAGTGCTATTTGCTTTTTGTGTCTATTCATTTTCATGTTGAATTGTGTGTATTGTTTAGTGACGCTATTATTATTATTATTATTATTATTATTATTATTGATGGAGCCTCACTGGGCCACCCAGGCTGAAGTACAGTGGCACGATCTCAGCTCACTGCAACCACTGTCTCCCGGGATCTAGCGATTCTCCTGTCTCAGCCTCCTGAGTAGCTGGGATTACAGGCACCCGCCATCATGCCTGGCCAATTTTTATATTTTAGTAGAGATGGGGTTGCACCATGTTAGCCAGGCTGTTATTGAACTCCTGACCTCAGGTGATTCATCAGCCCAGGCCTCCCAAGGTGCTAGGATTACAGGTGTGAGCCACCACACCCGGCCAGTGACACAATTATTTATGTCCTTCATATTCACCTGGAGTTCAGATTATTCAAATTGCTTTGTAACCTTGAGTAGGTCATTTAATTGCAGTTTCAACAGTCTTCAAATCACAATGGACCATTGCCCAGTTAGCCACTAGAATAGCCAGTGATGGCAGGTGCTTGTCACAATAATCCATATAGTTGGCATTTCATATTTTAAGGTTAAAAACGGGATACATTTCCAAAATGTTGTGATTAGGAAGATTTTTTTTTTTTTGCTTTAGCCAACCTTTTTAGAGGTTTGGAATAAAATTATGCCCCCTTGGGTACATATAGCCTTAACTAGACATGGATGCCAACCTCTTGTAAACACGCTCAAGTCCTTGCAGTCCAGAATGGAAGCTTGTTTCCATTAAATGTTTAGTCTTTCCAGATACTGTTACAGGAATGAAAAATGCTAAAGAATTCAAGCTGCCTCTGATTTCATCCGAAAATGGAATTATGGTGGTAGTGATCATCATATTAACTGAGTAGTTACCAGGTTCCAAGAACTGTGCTTAATCTGTCATGACCCTGTGGGCAGGTAGGTCTTTCATTCCTTTTATACAGATGAGAAAACTGAGGCACAAATAACTTAACTGACTTGCCAAAAGCACCCCATCTGTGCTTGAGAAACAGGAGCAGACTCAAATCCAAGTCTGCTGATATCAAAGCTATGTCCTTAATCATCTAGTCTGCTAGATGGGCTAACTCCTGACAAGATTTGCACTTGGGGCCTTGATCAGCATAGCAGAGGTCTCAGGTAGTTAGTTGGTGGGAGAAATGGGGAGTGCTTCAGTAGTATTAATCATTTGTTCAAGGAAAAAATTCAGAAATCCTTATTTTAGATCTCGTTCAGATTCCTAGGCCCCATGCTAAAACTTCTGAATGAGACTCTTTGGGTTGAGACCCAGGAATCTGCATTCAAAATAAGATCCACATGTTGATTTTATGACTAATGAAAAACTACTACACCTGGCAGGACTTAGTGGCTCAGTCGTATAATCCTAGCACTTTGGGAGGCTGAGGCAGATGGATCACTTGAGGTCAAAAGTTTAAGACAAGCCTATTCAATATGGTGAAACCCCATCTCTACTAAAAATACAAAAATTAGCCGGGCTTGGTGGCATGCGTCTGTAATCCCAGCTACTCGGGAAGCTGAGGCAGGAGAATTGCTTGAACCCAGGAGGCAGAGGTTGCAGTGAGCTGAGATCGTGCCACTGCACTCCAGCCTGGGCAACAGAGCGAGATTCTGTCTCAAAAAAGAAAAGACAACTACTGCACCTAATTGCTAGGCATCATTTCGTGTCTATTTCAGTAATCTCTGGGACCCAATCTCTCAGGAAGGGTTAAGACAAAGGTATCCCTGATCATCATTATTGGCAGAATCTTGAGTATTTTTATTTTCATAGTGTTTTTCTTTTTAAGCTCCTACACCAAATATTTGACTAACATCTAATATGTATATGTTATTGGAGGGAAAATTTATTTAAGGAGAACTGTAAAATCAATATTGATCTCTCCTCTTAAACAAACTCTGCCTACCCCCCACTCTGCTGCATCTCCCAGATGATAGCTGTTGTCTCGTGGACAATCCAAGGCCAAGGTGATAAGAACATCCCATTCTGAATAAAACTATCTGAGCCTGTATTAGCTTTCTATTGCTCCCATAACAAACTACCACAAGTTTAGCAACTTAAACAATACAAATTTATTATCTTACTGTTGTGTAGGTCAGAAGTTTAACACAGGTCTCGCCAGGCTAAAGTCAACACAGCAGGACTGTGTTCCTTTCTGGAGGCTGTAGGGGAGAATCGTTTTCATGGCTCATTTGGGTTGCTGGCAGAATTCGGTTTCTTTTGATGGTAGGCCTGAGATCTCCATTTTCTTCTTGGATGTAAAGGGAAGGCCATCCCCAGCTTCTAGAGGCCACCTGCATTCCTTGGCTTATGGTTCCTTTCCTTCGTCTTCATAGCCAGCGACAGTCGGTCAAGCCCCTCTCATACTTTGAATCTTTCCTCCTCCTCTTTCTGTTTCATCTCTCTGAGCCAGCAGAGAAAGGTTCCCTCCTTTTAAAGACTCGTGATTAGATTGGGCCTACCCAAATAATCTAAGACAATCTGCCTCATCTCAAGGCCTATACCCTTAATGAACATCTGCAAAATCCGTTTTGCCATGTAAGGTACCATATTCACAGGTTCTGGGGATTAGGATGCAGACATCTTTGGGGGACGGGGTATTATCTTGCCTGCCACAGATGTGTTGTCTGCCTTTGTTGACAAATAAGATAGCGGTGGTTATCACTACCAGCAGGGCTCCAAGCATTCATGTTGATGTACATGAGAAAATGTGACTTAACTGGATATCTTTCTAAATAGAAAACATTTCAGGGCCAGATTCCAAAACAAATAGTTTTGAAAAGGATGTTTCAGGGCTTTTGTGTAGTGAAGCAGAGCTGCCACAACATTTATCTCTGTGAGTAGGAAAGGAAGGCAATTCACATTGAGCCTGCTTCTCTGGTAGCTGGGATTCAGAAAAAAATTCTGATATGAAAGAGGCACACCCATTCAGCCAGAATATTTGCTTTTTGTGACTCATTGCCTGCCATATGCTCCCCTGCTTCCGCACCTTTGTTCATGCACTTCCAGCTGCTTGGTGTGCCCTTATGTCTACCAGTTTATCTATGATACATATTTATGACAAGTTTTGACACCTACTTATTCTAGGAAACATTTTCCAAGATGCTAAAAGTATGGCATCTACTCATTTTTCCCAAAAACTGAAGTAAAATGCTAAAAAGAATCCATGTTATCTGCCAGATTTCCAAAGGCTGTTTTTGAGTTCTTCTTTATGATATTTTCCTCCATAAATGCATACAGCATTAAAGAAGCCCCTGCAGCATCTTGGAGATAGTAAGTACTTTGTAACTACTTAGTGATTTGAAGTACTAAATCTAAGTAATTGATTATATTATCTTTATACCAAAAGTCTGCAAGATGTGTGTATGTATTGTGTCCTTAGAATATTCTAAACAAAAGAACATTGCTAATAATGTCTCATATAAGCAAGTAAAACTGGGATTGTTAGAGGTGAGGTTTCCAATTCATCTTTTTCTAAATATGTTAATTCATATTCTGTCAGATTACTCAGAGGTATAATGGGCAAGGGAGTGGACTTTTTCTTCTATTTTTTAATGTGATGTATATATGCAGAAAAACATAAAAATTATGTGTATAGCTTGATGAATTTTCACAAATGGCTACTCCCACAATCAGCACCCTATCGAGAAACCAGAATTACTCTTGGCTCCCCAGAAACTCTCTGGTTGCTTTCCAGTTGCTGTCATTCTCAGGAGTCATCACTACTCTGATGCTTCAGAAGTTTGAGAAGTAGACTTTTTTTTTTTTTTTTTTTGAGGCAGAGTCTTGCTCTGTCACCCAGGCTGAAGTGCAGTGGCACAATCTCGGCTCACTGCAATCTGCCTCCCAGGTTCAAGTGATTCTTCTGCCTCAGCCTTCCAAGTAGCTGGGATTACAGGTGCCTGCCACCATGCCTGGCTAATTTTTTTTGTATTTGTAGTACAGACGGGGTTTCGCCATGTTGGCCAGGCTGGTCTCAAACTCCTGACCTCAGGTGATCCACCCGTCTCAGTCTCCCAAAGTGTTGGGGTTACAGGCGTGAGCCACCGTGCCAAGCCTGAGAAGTAGACTATTTTTAACATGCAGAAAGATATTCTCACAGATGATATGACAATCTTAGAAACAAATCTCTAAGCAAATGTTTATGGGTTTATAGAGATTTTTTTAAAAATGTGACTCCTGCCCTGAAGGTGCATTTAAACATGGAATAGTAAATTCTTTTCTAAATGTTCTTGTTTTATCAAATAGTTTGAGTTACAGATACAACTTTGATTCAGTTTATTATTTTCCAGTATTTATTGAGTACTTGTGATGATTCAAAATACTTACGCCTCAAATATTCATAGGCTGTTAAAACCGCACCATACAGGCCTTGTGTACTGGCTGATGCCTGTAATCACAGCACTTTGGGAGGCCAAGGTGGGCAGATTACTTGAGGTCAGGAGTTTAAGACAGTTGGCCAACATGGTGAAACTCTGTCTCTACTAAAAATACAAAAATTAGCTGGGCGCGGTGGCAGGTGCCTTTAGTCACAGCTACTAGAGAGGCTGAGGCAGAAGAATGCTTGTACCTGGGAGGGGCAGATGTTGCAGTGAGCCGAGATCGCACCCCTGTACCCCAGCCTGGGCGACAGAGTGAGACTGTCTCAAAAAAATAAAGAACAAACAAGAACTGCACTATACACTTGGCCCTGATCAGTGACTTGGCACCATATCATTTTCTACATAGTAGTTATTAAGATCAAATTAAAAATTTTTTCAGTATTTTTTTCTGGAATTTTGGTTTAGACTCGTAGTAGATATTGAAGAATATATTGTCAGCAAAAGTGGCAGTCTCCATACTGTACATTTTAACTGTCTACTGTGACATTTCCCAACAAAGTGGAAATTGAAATTGCTTGTAACAGAATGGAATGGGTAAACTCTTAGAGCAATTGGATTCACAGCTATAATGTCCCTCATTATACCATAGAGGGTAATGTCCCCATCTACCCTCTGTGTTCAAGGATGTTTGCTGAAGCGTTATTTCTGAAAGTAAAACATAGGAAACCACCTTAGTTAGCAACATGAATGCTTAAATAAATCATGGTATAGTCATAACATGGACTGTTATGAAGCATGAAAGGCATACTTTCAAAAACTGAAAACTTTAAGTAATATTAAGTAAAACTATATATAGCAAATACCAATTTTGTTTGGAAAACTGTATATTCATACACATGTGCATAGAAGAAAGATTGAAAATTTATAACATTTTGGCCTTGGTTATTTCTGAATGGTATGCTTGAGAGCAATTTAGATTTTATTATTTTCCAAATACTTTTAATTCTGCATATTGCTTTTCAACAATCAGAAAATAACCACACAGGATCCATTTTTTAAAAGGACACATAGGGCAGATAATTGTTTTTTCCTGTGAAGTGAAGTCCTGGGGGAAATCAGACAGAGCAAATACATGTTTTAGTCAAGAGGTTAGCAGAACTCCATGTAACAGCAGCAGGACTACAGCCATCCATAAGTGGTCTCCTTGAAATAATGGAATTTTCAGTGCAAAAAACATTAATGTCACCTCATCCAACTTTCTATGTAGGAATTCCCAAAGACAACAGCCTGTGCACCTCCAAAATTGACTGAGCTTTTGGACACACGGGTCCAGTGTTCCAGGTGTAGAACCTCACTGTTCCAGTCCGGGTTGTCTCTGGACCACGTGGACAGAATATTTCCTTACATTCGTGCAGAATTTGTCTTCTGGTATTTCTGCCAGTGGTCCTAATTCTACCAGCTTGTGGCCATAAAGAGCAAGAATAAGCCGTCTTCAATACAGATGTCCTTTAAAATATTTAAATGTGAGTGTGTATTTTTAACATTCATTGAGGTATAATTTAGATATGCTAGACTGTACCCATTTAAAGTGGACAACCGGCTGTGTTTTGACAGGTATATACATCCACAAAATCACCACCACAATCAAGACGTAGAACACTTTTTTCCTCCAAAGCCTCCTCGTATATTTTGCTTTCCATCCCTCCTTTCACCCTGTTCCAAGCAACCTTTGTTCTGCTGTCACCATAGGTTAGTTTGTATTTTCTAGAATTTCCATAAATGGGATCATACAGTACTGTATGTACTTAAAAAAAAAAAAAACTGGCTTATAAAAGTCCTTAACTTTTTCTTTCACTTTATGAAGCAACTTTATAACATCCATTCTTTACCTTTATGGAGCCATCATAAAAGACGTTTTAGACTTTCCCTTCAGATAATTAACCAGATAGTGAAAATGCATTATACATTTTATAAGTGAAACTGTTCTTGCCTCACTTAAATGGTAGTATTGGACTATAACCCTTGGGGCATCTTCTGGTTTTAACACTGTATAATACTATAACATGTTTTCAGTTACTATTCAAAGATAATTTTGGATATTTGCTTGAAATTAGTCCAGTGACTCTAATTAATTCAGTAAGATGTTAGGGTTTGTTTGTTTTTGGTTTTACAATTTCCTGATTATTTCTGGGAATTAATTCTTCATGATTTTTTACATGATGAAAACAGTATTGCTGTTTTCTTTTCTTTTTTAAGAGATGGGGTCTTGCTGTATTGCCCAGACTGGAATGCAGTGGCTATTCACAGGAGTTATCATAGCACGCTACAGCCTTGTACTCCTGGGCTCAGGTGGTCCTCCTCCCTCAGTCTACCAAGTAGCTGGGATTATAAGCACATACCACTGTGCCCAGCTCAACATTGCCATTTTAAAATTAAAGTGGCAAAGGAACATTTATAAAAAGAATATGGAAGCTCATAGGGTAGTCCCATTCCATAGGAAGAAAACCTGCTTGGGTAAAATCTAAGGGGTAAAGGTGAATACCACAATATATTTTAAGCTCCCCAGCTATAATCAAATAGAAATGATGATGACATCCACATTTTTGCCTCTTGATTTTTTTATGGTTCTAAACCACACCCATGTTGCAGATTGGCCTTTCTACTGAGAGTAAGTTCCGTCAAGATTAAAATCTGTAGTAATAGGCAGAACACTTCAGTGTGGAATTGCTTCTTTTCTTTGGTCAAATGCTAACTTTGGCAGAGGATAGACACAGTTTAGGAAGACTGAATTTTAAGTCTTCTGAATTGTTTTTCTGGACTTCCAGATCTCAAGTGATAAGACCAGCAGAAGCAGGTATACAAAAATTTCTCTCTGTCAATAGCAGTAAGACAGCCTCGGATTCCAGGCTGCTTTTTCATATAATTGTTAAATTGAGATAAACACCCTCATAGTACTTCTTTTTAAAATGCATTATTGCTTTGGGACTGTAGATGGCTTTGCATAATCAATGTAAATAGGAACCTTGGTGTGAAGATAATATAATTCTTAATTATCTCTTCATTTTTCTGTTTGAAAACTTTCGTCTGTAAGCACCACTGGTTAGAGAAGAAAGGACTGTTTTGGTTTATTCAGGGTTGGATAAAAATACTAGACTCATAATTCTTGATTGGGCTTTGGTTTTCCTTTCAGAAACGGATATAAATTATTAGGAAAATGCTGAAGTGACTGAATGTACTCTTTCTGTGCCATCTAGAATGTGTGTGTATTATTGCTTGGAAACTTGATGCTTTCAGTCTGATGGAAGCAGCTCTTCCAGTCTATAGTTTAATTGTGGATAAGCAAAACTCCGCTTTTTTCTAGAGAAATTTCACAGATTATAAGACATAGTAATAGAGGATATCTCCAGTACTAGGAATGTGTAAGATTCTATTTAAGCATCTGGAGTCTGAAGAAAATATCTAAATGGAAATAAATTATTTATCATTATATTTGTTCTTCAGCATTTCCAAGTACCAAAATATACTTGGGGATAGCAACTTTGCTTAAAAGCTTTTCACTGTTTCACTGAATTTGGGAAGGGCCTGAAAGCTTTCAGAAAGATAATTTTCTTATAAATAGTGTACAAATGAGCAAGTTGCTCTTTAGTGAGCATTTTTAATGGTTTCTGAGGCTGGCCAAAAAACTCTGTATCCTTACCCTATGCAGCCCTAGAAGCTGTAGCAGCCTTACCTTAAGTTCTTTTCTTAGTAAAGCAGAAAATGAGCAGTTCCCACCCTGTGTAAAGCTGAGAAGATCTTGAATGATGCATGTTGAGGAAACTTGGATACTGATACTGCTGGCAATTTACATAGGCCCCAGTGCCAAAGAATTAAAGACTCTTGAGTTTTTTTAAAAGAGGCCAGCTTTTAAAAAGTTAAGTATGTTTTCTTTTTGCAGTGACCTGAGCTCTTAAACCTAAGTAGAGAATTCAGACTTGCTCAGCTTTGTGAAGCAGCGAACTTATTTGTATGCACCATAGAATACTCTTGTTAGAGAAGTGAACACATTATGATCAATTAACCATGGAAAGTGAGTGCCATGGGAAAATTTTACATAGTTAAAACAAAACACATAGCTTTCTTAGGAACTGGAATTGCCTTTCCTATATTATACCTGGAGTCCAACAAAGGCTATGCCTTTGTGCCAGTCCTTTTACAATGAATCAACCAATTGCTCAATTGTATTCTTGTGGAGGAGGGGGATAACATTCCTTTATGATCCCAGTTTAGATCAGTTTACCACCCAAAGCATGATATTTGATTACCCTTATTCGGTTTCTTTGCGTAGCTACAAATGTTACTAATGGTGTGGCCTTGTCTGGCCATTAAAAAAAAGTCTGCCTCTGATGACTTAACAGTCAGTGCTGTAAAAGGCACTATTGCTTGGAACCCTGGAAATACGAGCCCAAAGAGAATAGAGCAGCACTTTGGGGTTAGGGATAAACTGCAGAAACAAACCTCTTAAACTCCCGAATATGCCACTGAGTGCCTGACTGCCTATTTTTTCTTCTAAGTGCTGATTTTAATCTCTAAAGCTCCCTGGGTCTGGGCCTCAATTGCTTTAAGAATTGTAAAAGTTTAGCTACCGTTTCTGACTATGTTCTTCTATTAGAATTGAGGTTTCTAGGATTCCCTCTTTCTCTTTCCTTCCGAATGTTTCCAACTCAATTCTCGGTATTACAGGAAAAACAAGGTGCTGTCAGAAGCCGCTAAATTCTTATTCCTATACCTACTCCAACTGAGGTGGGAGGTCGAGATTCTTCTCCTTTTCAAATGTTGGAGCGGTAGTCCCCAGGCTTCTGGAATTTTTAGCTCATCAGTAACAACAAGTTGTGCATATACTACTTGCCAGATCTGTATTTTTAATTTTTATATACTAAATGTATATGTTATACGTGTTCTACTTAATGTGTAGGTTATATATACTAGGGTATATATGAAAATAAATGCTGCTGCATGTGGAGGCTCATTTCTGTAATCCCAACACTTCGGGAGCTGAGGCGGGTGGATTGCTCGAGCCCAGGAGTTCAAAACCATCCTGGGCAACATGGCAAAACCCCGTCTCTACTGAAAATACAAAAATTAGCTGGGTGTGGTGGCATACGCCTGTAGTCCCAGCTACTTGGGAGCCTGAGGCAGGAGGATTGATTGAGCCCAGGAGTTCAAGGCAGCAGTGAGCTGTGATTGTGCACTGCACTCCAGCCTGGATGACAGAACAAGACCCTGTCTCAAAAAAGAATGAATGAATAAATGAATTCATGCATGCATGCTACTCAGGAGGCTATGTCTTGCTATGTTGCCCAGGCTGGGATTACAGGCATGAGCCACTAAAACTAAACTTAAGAAGATAAGAAGGGGAGCTCATAGAGATTGTGGCGGACTCCTTTTTTGCTAGGGGACTGCTACTTCCTCCCAAGTAGAGCACAGACAGATCAGGAGTAAATAAGGCATGGGACATAGTTTTAGCAACAAGAAGAGTGAGGACGATGGAAAATCCGGAAGAGAGCATCTTAGCAAACACAATATGTTAATAAGCAATGAGACATGGATTTGTTAGGGAGGATGGAGGGGGAGGTGTCTAGAGCAAACTGCCTCGCTGCTGCTGTTTGAGTGCTCTCTACATCACTAACATTGTGCTGGGTGCTTTTTGTACTTCATCATTTCATCCTGGCAGCCAATCATAAAGTGGGGTTTAAGATGAGAAGACTAAGGCAGACAGGCGTTAAATGAAAAAAAGATAAAATAAGATGTTTTTTTAATCTATTGTTAATTGGAAAGACTTTATCATATCATTAACTAATATCTCATAGTACAATATATACACAAGATACTGTTTATTATTAATGAGTGAGTATAAAGTTGTATTTTATATAATCTCGATAATTTTGACTTTTTTGCCCAACATGTGATCACACTGCTCCTCTTTTGTTTTCTGTTGTAGCTGGTAAAGAGTCCTACTAAGATTAGAGGTGTGTGTTCTACTGTTTTCTTATGCTTATATGATTTGTATTTTTTACAGTCTCCAATTGCTTTGCAGACATATTTTTAAAGCTACTTGCTTATTTACTGAGTGTAGCTTTGGTATCAACTGGGTTATATAATCTGTTAATCCACTCCACCAGGCGTGTACAAACTGTAGAACATCACAAATGCTGGAAGTGAAAAAGGAAAGACAGTCGCTGTCCAGGCTCTTCTTTGTGGAACGTCTACTCCTCTCTTGTGATATCCCTTGAACCGTTTGTGTCATGGGATCTTGTCATAAGGACCAAGTTAGGATTCTACTGAAAATATACACATTAAATATTTGTAAAGCTAATTTTGTTTCCTTACTTTTAGTTTTAAAAATAAACATAGTTCTAATATTTACTTCCTACACTCTGGTAGAGATCATTGTTCTTGGTGACTCTTGTCTTCTGAGTAGACAAGGATGTGACCTCAGTTTTCTCATCTGTTAAACAGGGAGTTGGACTAGATGACTTTTTAGGTGTTTGAGAAGGGGATTTTTTTTTTTAACCACATTTAGTTTTGTACCTACTTTTTTGTACTGACATATGCCTGCTAACTCATCCTTTTGAGTAACACTCACTGGTTGGAAGTTTCTGTAAGGAATAATGTTCAGAAATAGGAGTGACATATTAAGGTTTGCTTTTTAAGTCAAGATTTTGGAAATATCTGTTACACCCAAAATGGAGCTTGAAAAGCTTTATTACTCTCTAAGGCCCATCCAGTTTAAACTCTACCCTCTCAGGAAAATTTTTGTCAGACCCATGTTTGAAGTATCTGCTATCTGTTTTTTTTTCTTCTATAGAATTCTGCTTCTACATTAATCAGTAGACTTGAATTATGGTTATATGTGTACATGTTTGCTTTTTATGAGGCACAGCTGTTTATTGTTTGTTTTGTTTTTGAGACAGTGTCTCGCTCTGTCACCCAGGCTGGAGTGCAGTGTTGCTATCAGGGCTCACTGCAGCCTCGACCTCCCAGGCTCAAGAGATCCTCCTGAGGAGCTGGGAACACAGGCATGTACCACCATGTCCAGTCATTTTTTTTCAGACTTTTTTTTTTTTTTTTCAGTAGAGACAGAGTCTCCCTGTGTTGCCCAGGCTGGTCTTGAACTCCTGGCCTCAAGCAATCCACCTACCTTGGCCTCCCAAAGTGCTGCAATTACAGGTGTGAGCCACCACGCTGGGCCAATCATATTTTAATTTTTAGAAAAAAATGAGGATTTGGAGTTGTTAGAATTGAGAAAGTAAAAAGAACCATGTACAGAAAGAATTGTTTTGTAAACCTCTACACTGAGTCATCTGATTTCAATGTCTACATAGAAGCAGCTCAGAGCTGTTTCTTGAATATCATGTAGAAAGATGATACCTTGGTTCCCTTGAGAACCTGATTCATGACATCATTGCTTTTGGCCATTCAAGAGTCAGTGTGGTTTATTGAAAGGAACATGGAACTGGGACTCGGGCACACTGAAAATACTGCCAGCTTTGACACTTCCTAGTGGATGATCTAGGCTGTTTAGCTTGATCTCTCTGAATCTGTTTCCTTATATGTGGAAATGAGAATAAAGACGGGTCCCAGAACTGTAAATGTAGGGTGTGTGTGTGCATGTGCATGTGCATGCAGTGTACGTGTGTGCATGCATATGTGTATGTGTATAAATTTATGTAGTGTATAATATTCCCATTTTACATGAAGAAACAGCTAATAATTCTATAATATGTAATATTCAGTCCTGTTCCTTAGCTCACTGGGCTGATGTGAAAGTCAGATGTGATAATACATCTGAAAGTGCTTTATAAATTAGAAAACACTTAAATGTGAAATGTAGTTTACCTTGGTAATGGCACCTGTTACTTATAATATCATGGTGGTCTTCCTTAGTCTTTGGTTTTAGGCCACCATGAAGAATCACTTTCAAACTTATTTCTTTCTTTCACAACATTTGTCATTGTTATTAGCTGAGAATGAAATCTCTAGTGAATTTGTCCTGAGACATTCATACTACCTTATGACTTAATGAAAAAACCCATCACTTTGGAACAGACAAACAAAAAACACTGGGTCAGCCGATTAATGCTATTTTA